>NC_052643.1:19818767-20127991 GCF_016161935.1 Mauremys reevesii | reverse complement strand
AGGGAGGGAGGGAATCCCCTGCAAGTGAGCAACTGAAATCATGAAGCAGGAGGTTTTACAAATTTAAGACATAAACCAAGAGGTATCCCCAGGGCTGTCTAACTCTGCCCCCTACAATCACAAGCAATCCTGTCATACAATCCCTTCATAGTGTGAAGTATCCCAATTCCACACACACATCATACAAGAGTTCTTCCCGGCAGGCCCCTAATCGTTCGTTGACCTTCTCTGAATTCCCTCTAATTCTGCAATATCCTTTTTGGTGCCCAATACTACAAACAATTTTGCAGACGAAACTGTACCATTGATTTATATAATGGCATGATAATATATTATGCATTATTCTCCATTCCATTTCTCATGCCTTCTAGCATCTTGTTTGCTTTTCTTGACTGGAGCTTATATTGAGCAGATCTTTTCATTGAACAGTCTAAAATAGTGTCTCAGTCCCTTTCCTGAACTGATTGATTTATATTAATGAGAGTTAACTGCCTAATCTGCCTAGGAGCTTTTGAAAATCCCACTCACCAGGGGCGGCTCCAGGCACCAGTGCAGCAAGCGCATGCCTGGGGCGGCAAGCCGGGGGTGGCATGCTGGTCGCCATGAGGGCGGCAGTCAGGCAGCCTTCAGTGGCGTTTCTGCGGGAGGTCCGCCGGTCCTGCGGGTTTGGCAGCAATTTGACGACAGGTATGCTGAAGGTGCGGGACCAGCAGATCACCCGCAGAGCCTCCGTCACCAAAGGCTGCCTGACTGCCGTGCTTGGGGCAGCAAAAAACATAGAGCCACCCCTGCCACTCACTACCTATCTGCATCTTCAGGTACCTAAAATCCTTTGAAAATCTGGCCCCTAGTGACTGTTTAAATTATCAATTTGCTCAAACAACTCTTCTTTTGACACCCCAATCTCCATTACTGCCTCATCTTTATTACCAGCAAAGGGCAGGTCTGGGGAAGGAATTTCTCCAACCATCTCTTGGGTGACTGATGGAAAGAGGTCATTTAGATTCAGCAGGCCGGCTGCCTTCTAAGATATATTTAGAAAATCTCCTCCCCCACCCCCTTTAACTATTTGCTGAGGGGACAGAATTATGTATTCATTGAACAGGTAAAGCCTGGCAGCAGCAGCAAGCTTCCCATTCCCACATTGTGGGTGAGGCACACTGGCCAAGAACAATATTGAGTGTGACCAAGGAGTTCAGCATGCAGCCAATCTGGGCCACTCTGTTACGTTCAACAGTAAATGTGCCACTGTGTGCCAATAAGGGAGATTTTTATGTAATTTAAATTCCTATCTAGGAATTAAGTAAGATCAGGAGCTAATTTCATGTAGTCCGTGCGAGAGCTTTTGCCTTCCCATACTGCAGGTATAGAGTAGAAGCTTAGACACCTCAGCCACTTGGGGAAATTAGGTACATTTACATGGTTTGAAACAAGATGCTTATTGTCTTTATCACTTGCTTGTATCTAGAGCTGGGTAAAATGTTTTAACTAAAACTTTTTGACAAAAAAGCAGTTTGGGTGACATTGACATGTTTTGCAAATTCGTGTTAGTTTACTGACTTGTGTGGGAAGAATGGTTTAGTTTTTTCAGTTTTAAAAACGAAGTTGTTTCAATTTTATTTTTCAAAATCGAACATTTAAACACCTTAATTCAAAGCTAAAAATTTTTGGGATCAAACAATATTTAGACAGACTAAACTGAAGTTGGGGCCAACAGCCAGGGCCCCAGGCCAGGAGTGGGGTAGTGCTCCCTCAGGTTGCCAGGTGTCCAGTTTTCAACCAGAAAGCCTAGTCAAAAAGGGATCCTGGTGGCTCCAGTCAGCTGTTAAAAGTCCAGGTGGCAGGGCTGGCAGGCTCCCTACCTGGCTCCATGTGGCTCCTAGAAACTGCAACATATCCCTTGGGCTTCTAGGTGCGACCAATGGGAGCTGCAGGGGCAGCACTTGCAGGCAGAGGCACCACTCACAGCTCCCTGGCCTATCCATCTAGGAGCCAAGGGACATGTCACCGCACCCAAATTCATTCCTGGAGCCTACACCCCGTCCACACAGACCCCCGCATCCACATGGAAAAAAATGTAATCTGTCTAATCTTTGGGAGACTTTAAGGACACTGGAGAGCCATGGCACTGACCGTTCTGGTCAAAAGATGATCCTAGAGTTGCTTCCTATTAACACCATATTTGTATATAAAATTTCTTAAAATATATATGTATATTTTAAATATGGTTTGTTCTATCTCCCATTCATCTTAATAATGGGGCTCTATCCAACTCAAACTTTCTTTAACCTGCTGCTTATTCACTTGTCTGTTAAGGTATCAGGCAGTGCTAGTACCGCTCCACTTCCTTCTCCAAACACACCACAGACTTAAGTTCTGAGGCACACACTCAGAGGTTAGTGTGGCTATTACGCAGTGAGTGGACACTGCGAAGTGAGAGACAGAAATAGTAAGACAACTGTGTAGTAAGTGCAGGCCCTGATAAAGGCCCAGTATGAGGCCTGAACTAAAGTAATGGTCAAGACTTTGCTAACATAAAGCAAAGTTAAGCTGTGAGCCAGAGGCAGGCCCTGCTCACAGAAGCTGGCAAGGAAAGGGCTGATACGTACCTAAAAGGCACTGAACATTCACATACTTGCACATTCCACACAGATAATAAAGAACAGGCTGGCCCATCCCAATGACAGGGGCAAAAGGGTAAAATGATGGATAGAGTTGTTTTGATCGAACCAACATGTACAAGGTAAAAGGCGGCACTTTACTACGTAGAGGGGTTGTACCTTGCTGCGTAGAGGGGTGGCACCTCAGTACGTCAGGTGTGATGTGTAACTTGTTTGTACCTGTGTATAAGAATGCATCCCTGGGGAGGTGTCTTTGTCCGGTCGAGGGGGCAGTGGAAAGTCCTGCCACTGACTGAGCCGGGTCCATTGCCAAGAGGCACTTTCTCGTAGTATGCCCTGAATTAGGCTAAGAAACCTACAGGGAACTGCCATTGTGTCCGAGGTCGCAATAAACCTAGCCGACGTGGCTTTGCATCTTACTGGACTCTGTGGTTATTGGGGGTTCTCGTCGGGTCTGCTGTGTCAGCTATCTGTGCAGAGCTGGGGCAGCACACAGAGGGAACTCACGCACGCAGCCGAGTGATATCAACAAGGAGAAAGCAGAGCACCGCACCGGTACCATTCTGACAACACTGGTGACCCCGACCGCTGATCTGCTGAGTAAGCGAACCTGCCGTGGTAAGAATCCCAACATGGCAGCAAACCTCGAGCTAGGGAACCCCCTGATCCCCTCCCTTATGATCCCCACAGAGTTTGATAACTCTTGGACCCGCTGGATTGCCAGTAAAGGGGGTCCATATGAATTGAAGAATGGGGAAACATGGACAGGCATATGTAGAGCAATGGTAGAAACCAAGGCTCTGAGAAATAGTAATAAAAGTAAAAAAGCAAAACTTTTGCAACTCCTGTCTATGGCAGTGACATGGCTTAAACAGCATGCTGGCATGCTGGCCAAGCAAGTAACAGTAACAAAGAAAGAGTTAAAAGAATCAAAAGGAGCTACACAGCCCTGGAATGCTCTCACCCCCCTTGCAGGGTGGCAAGCAGCCCAGAGACAACCAGTACAGGAACAGAGTGAAACACTGAAAACAGCTGTAAGGAACCTACAAAAAATACATGTGCCGTCCCCTGTTATAAATATTGGTGGTAAACAGCAGGCTTCAGGTAGCTACTCTCTGCCTGAAGAATGGGGACAGAAATGGAAAAAGGTGGCCCTAGTAAAATTAAAAGATAAAACAGGGTCCACTGCATTGCAACCATCACCTTATGATAAAAACCAGGTTCCAGTTAAACTTAAACCGGAACCTAGACTGGTGCCTGTCAGAACGGGACAAGTAAGTGTACAGAAGGAAAGAGTAGCAAACAATACTCTCACTGAATTGGTAAATCAAATGAAGGAAAAAATGGAACAGTTCACAGAGCACATTAGGACACAGGAGCTGTGACTCGATCACAGGGGAGTGAATAAAAAAGAATTTCAAAGTAAAAAACTAAAATTAAGCGGGTTAACACCTAGAATTGATGCATTAACACATGGAGCTGCCCAAAAACAGTTAACTGCAGCAAAAAGGGCACTCTCACTATCCATTTGGCATACACACAAAAGCAACAGACACTGGGGGAACAAATTCAGGTTTTACAAGAGCAGGTAACTACCCCCAATCTCCTCTCACAGCCAGGATAAAAACTAGGGGTGCAATTCCCAACTGTGCAGGTTCCCAATTGCTTTGGCCCATGGAACCACACTCCGCACTCATATCTGAAAGTATAACCTTCTTTCTCAAATATTTGTACATACCAATTAAGTTTTGTCCTTTATATGTTTGCTCAGTTTGCTAAACTTGCTGCTGCTGCCTGTACTTTCAAATACCTTGATGGAGTTAATCTCTCTTGGCTCAGGTCTCGCTACCTTCCTAGGTTGCCCTTCCCCCCCCGCTCCGCCTCTCCTCACTTTGGCTCTTTTTTTGTTTTAAAAGTTATAGTTTTTACAGAAACCTCCAAAAAATAAAGCAATTGAAAACAGAACAAAACAAGAAACAAAAAGAAGACAAAAAGGTAAAAACTTTAAATCCAGTAAATTAATTATTTTAACCCTTCAGGACTGCAACAGCTGGAATTATTCCTAACTTTCTTGAAGATATGGGTGCCAAGCAACAGAAATGCACTCTCTGCTTATAATCCTAAGCACTAACTAATATTTGAAACATGGGCTTTTCTTATTTCCATATAGCAGAGTTTTAAAATAATGTTAAATATAAAGTAATGCAAAATTCCTTGTTACCAAATTAATACAATACATTTGGCAAATATAAATATATTTTTTATCAAATGTATGCTACAGGTTTTAAATAAGGTAATAACTTGTTTATTTAAATGTTTAACCCTTTTTACTTTTTATTTTTGGTTGTGTTATTTTGTATAGATATGAATAGAATTCTGGCGCCATTTGTTTTTAATTGTAAGTTTGTCCTGTATGTCATGTGTGTGTGTTGTGTCTATGTTGTGTGTGTCACGTGACTTTTTTTTTTAATTATTTTTATTTTGTTGCAACAAAAGTCAATTTTATACCCTTTTAAAAATATATATATAAGATGTGGTACCACATTATTTTAAAATCATGGTTGGGGTGTAATCATAGTATTATTAGCACCAATTTTTTGTGCAAAGTTCAAAAAGGTTTCAGTTAGAAATATATGTACATATATTTCTGTCTCAACAAATAATGCAATTGCAAACAAAAAGAATTCGCTTTATCAATCACAGTTTTGTTTTTTTAAGTTTTTTTTTAAATTGTTATTCAAAGAAAAAATGTAAGGGAAAACCTCAACATTAAGGTAAAGATAATATTAACAAAATGTCAATTTCTTGTTTGGGCTTTTTATAAACTTGTTTGCACTTTTAAATACAGTTATAAGAATGCCATAACCAAAATGTTATTTTAAAACAATTTATGCATAAAGCTAACCAAACAATTTTAACAGGTTTCCACATTTTCAACAGGTTTCCACCTTTGGCTCCCAAACATAGTAAAGCATCATGAAAGTATACCCTCAAATACCCTCAAAGTATTTGCATGTATCTGTATTTAAAATTTATTTTGGTTTAATTTTATAGTTGGTTTAGTTTTATATGCTTTTCTTTTGTTATGTTATGTTAATGGGAAGCAATGGTTGTTAAAGTTTGTGCTTCTAAACAGTTAACAAGAGTGAAATTGGTATCACAAGCAAATTAACTCTAAAAAGCTTGTTAAAATTATGGTACTAACTCTTTTGCTGAAACAAAGTGTTCAGCAAAGGAAAGTAATACACCTTCTCATGGAAGATTGTGAACATTTATTTTAGCCATTAAGTATTATATTTAGTATAAAATATTAGTAATGCACCCCAAATGAAAATCAATGTCTATACAACAATTGCAAAAATATAGCTTGTGTTATAAAAGGCTCAGTCCCTATTACATAGTTCTTATTACATTGTAAAGAAACTAAGTTAAAACTGTGTATTAAGTTTGGGTTACTGAAAAACAAACAAGCAAAAAAAAACTTTACTGTTAACTAACAAAAGTTGTTTAAGTTGCATCCCACAGACCAAAGATGCCAGAAAATATCACACCCTGAAGACACCAGTTCATATCTGTATACAGTGAAGAAACCCCCAAGCATCAAGAAAAGAAAAATGAAGTGTTTTATAAATAAGAGACTGGTCAATTACACCTCTATCTACCATATATGGACAATTAATTTAACAATCAGCTAAAAACCACTAGCTGGACCAGGAAAACTGTCATTTAATTTCAACTTTGTTACTGTGTAAAAACAACTGTATCATCACTGTATTGCTATATTATTGCTGTACTACTGTATTATTGTACTGCTGTATTATTGCTGTATTGTATAATTGCTGTACAACATGTACAATGTGTATAACCTTGCTAAATTGTTTAACCAACACACAGGTAAAAATCAACAAACGAATGGCAGCAAACAACATGAAGGCAAGGAAAAAAGAAATTGGTAAAGAAACTAAGTTACATAGTAACTACAAATTGGGTAAACAAATTGCCTGTTAATACCAGTCATAATTTGGGTCAGTGACACTGCATCCTAACAGAGGCACATGTTATTCAAAACAATCTTATTCAGTGTCTGGGTACCAATATTAAATCCGGACACAGCAATATTTCATAAATTGGTTACTAACCTACTGAATGGACATCTGGAAGACAGCATCCATAAGAAACAACTGGATCTACATCAACCAATGGAACAGAGAAGCTACCCACTTCTGTTTCCTGCCCAGTAAAGCTGACCAGAGGGTGACAACCAGCCTTAAGGATAACCTATAACATGAATGGACAGTACATGTAACTAATTACAATATATTTATATATAAAGGCGTCAGTGGTAGTGTCACTACTCCAAATTTTTGTTTTACTTCTCATATACATAGCAGTGTGGGACACACAATCACAATCCCTATCCCAGTATCAGGGCCGCCCAGAGGATTCCGGGGGCCCGGGGTCTTTGGCGGCAGGGGGCCCTTCCGTTCCGGGACCCGCCGCCGAAGTGCCCCGAAGACCCGTGGCGGGAGCCCCCCGCCGCCGAATTACCGCCGAAACGGGACCCGCCGCCGACGTGCAGCCCGGTCTTCAGCGGTAATTCGGCGGCGGGGGATCCCCGCTGGTCTTGGGCACTTTGGCGGCGGGTCCCGAACGGAAGGGCCCCCGCGCCACTACCGCCAAGACCGGGCTGCACGTCGGCGGCGGGTCCCGCTTCGGCGGTAACTCGCCAGTGGGGGGGTCCTTCCGCCCCGGAGCAGAAGGACCCCCCACCGGCGGAGACCGGGAGCGAAGAAGCTCCTGCGCCCTCTTGCCCCGCCCACTCTGGGCGGCCCTGACCCGCTCCCCCCCCCCCGACCCCCCACACTCCCACCCCCCCAGGCCCTTCCCCCTCCCCCACCCTCTGCCCTGAGTGTCTCCAGGGCTCCCTGCCCTTTAGCCAACCTCCCCGGCCCCAGCCTCTTACCCCGGCTCCCTCCTCACACGCAGCCTCAGCACCTCGCTGAACAGCCACAGCGTGTCTCCGGCGGGGCCTGAGCCCCGCCCCGCTCAGAGCCGCGTGGGGAGGGGGCGGGGCTGGGAGCTCCAGGCCCAGCGGAGGGAGCAGAGCTCAGGCCGAAGCTTCCAGCCCCGCCCCCTCCCCACGCGGCGCAGGGCGGGGCTCAGGGGCCCCGGCTGAGACACGCCGCTTGATGTGCTAAGGCTCCAGGAGCGGGACGGAGGCGGGAGCCTCCGCTGTTCTCTTGGGGGCCCCTGCGGAGCCCGGGGCCCGGGGCAAATTGCCCCCTTTGCCCCCCCCTCTGGGCGGCCCTGCCCAGTATTTTAAAACACTCAGCCTACTACTAATAATGAAAGGGATAGTCACTGAAACGGTCATTATTAATGAACATTCGCAAAACTTATTGGTTTATTTGTTTCCACCTGTAAAATTCTTACATTTAGATAAACATGAATTAGTAACAAGGACTAAGGAATCCCTAATGCCAATAGCCCACTTAATCCAGCAGCAAATGCGTGAAGTGGATGAGGTTCAACAAGCGGTGGAAACACCCTGGTGGGCAATCCCCGAGGATGTAACCTTACATCCAGTAGTTCGCACTCTAAGCATATTCCTAATGGGGATCCAGGCCCTAACGGTGGTGGTGGTAATAGGCATGTGCTGCTATATGTTCCATCAAACAAAGAAAGCCAAGTTGCAAGGTAGAGTGAACAAAGGAATGGAAATGGCAATCAACACTGCTGTGGTACACCCAAACGATCATGTTATGGAATAAGAAGTTAAAGCACACTAATTCACAAATTAATAACCATCATCTATAAGCTATATACCGATATATATAGGTGTAATGATTAGTATACATTACATGTTTTATATTACATAATATACATATTTATACTTATATACATAATATGTATATTCCATATTTTACATTTATTTTATATTTACATTTATATTTGTATGTTCTCACGAGGCCCTCAATAAAACACCAGAGAGGCTACTGACCCCCATGTATCCATGGTCCCGGGCCTAACATTCCCAGGCCCAACATAAGGGACTAAAATAATTGGATAATAAAGTCTGTCTAAAAGTCGTACGAGGGAATGTGCAGACTATAAGGACAGATGGGCCATGAGTGTATGGATGGTAAAATAAGGTAACCACATAACAGTGTTTAGCCCACTGGGTTATCTTTAGTCCGTACATTATGCTTTTCCGGGACGATGGGTAAACATCCTCCCTATGAAAAGACAAAAAGCGGGGGAATGTAGTAAGTGCAGGCCCTGATAAAGGCCCAGTATGAGGCCTAAGGCCTGAACTAAAGTAATGGTCAAGACTTTGCTAACATAAAGCAAAGTTAAGCTGTGAGCCAGAGGCAGGCCCTGCTCACAGAAGCTGGCAAGGAAAGGGCTGATACGTACCTAAAAGGTACTGAACATTCACATACTTGCACATTCCACACAGATAATAAAGAACAGGCTGGCCCATCCCAATGACAGGGGCAAAAGGGTAAAATGATGGATAGAGTTGTTTTGATCGAACCAACATGTACAAGGTAAAAGGCGGCACCTTAATACGTAGAGAGGTTGAACCTTGCTGCGTAGAGGGGTGGCACTCTGTGGTTATTGGGGGTTTTCGTTGGGTCTGCTGTGTCAGCTATCTGCGCAGAGCTGGGGCAGCACACAGAGGGAACTCACGCACGCAGCCGAGTGATATCAACAAGGAGAAAGCAGAGCACCGCACCGGTACCACTCTGACAACACTGGTGACCCCGACGTGAACCCCTCTATGCAGCCTGTTCTTTATTATCTGTGTGGAATGTGCAAGTATGTGAATGTTAGTACCTTTTAGGCCTTTCCTTGCCAGCTTCTGTGAGCAGGGCCTGCCTCTGGCTCACAGCTTAACTTTGCTTTATGTTAGCAAAGTCTTGACCATTACTTTAGTTCAGGCCTCGGGCCTCATACTGGGCCTTTATCAGGGCCTGCACTTACTACAAACTGAATGGAGATATTAAATTACAATCTAAAACTGGAGGAGACAGTCCACTATGGCCTAAAATCTTCCATCTCTATAAACAGTTAATTGACGAGGATGACAGTTACTCATTCTCATGTTAGCCACCTGCTCTTTTGCACGTATAGCACATTGAGTTATTGCAACGTGTACCTTAGCACTTGTAAACACCTTTAACCTTGGGAAAAGGTTTTGTCATGTAGTTTCCTAGCACCATGGAAAGATGGAATGTTTTCAGTAATAATTAACAGCTCTCTAGAGGTTAATGAACTGCACAGAGCAAACAGCCTTTCTACAAATGAAAGATTGTTTTATAACTTTTCTTAAAAATCACAGAACTGATACAAAGGGGGTGGAGAAACTCTTAAGTCAAGATTAGTAAAATATAACCATGTTGTCTCTTTATAGGCCTCAATCCTGAAAAGCCCTTCGTGCTCTAGCCCTGATCCAGCAAAGAATTTAGACACATGATTAATTTTAAGCACATGTAGTAGTTCCACTATAGTGCTCAGAACCTTCCAGGATTGAGCCCCTAAGGAGTAAGAACTGATACAGATTCATAGAAATATAGAACTGGAAGGGACCTCAAGAAGTCATCTAGTCCAGCCTCCCCTGCAGTGAGGGAGGACCAAGTACCCCTAGACCATCCCTGACATATTTGTTCTTACTTTAAGCCTGTTCTTAAAACGTTTCAAAGATGGGTTCCAAAACCACCCTTGGAAGCCTATTCCAGCGCTGAGCTACCCTCCTAGTTAGAAAGTTTTTCCTAATATCTAAACTAAATCTCCTTTGCTTCAGATTAAGCTGGTTACATCCCACCTTACCTTCAGTGGACGCATAAAGCAGTCAGTCACCATCCTCTTAATAACAGCCCTTAATACAGGGGTTCTCAAACTGGGGGTTGGGACCTCACAGGGGGTCATGAGATATCAGCCTCCACCCCAAACCCTGCTTTGCATTCAGCATTTATAATGGTGTTAAATATATTTTAAAAGTGGTTTTAATGTATTGGGGGGGGGGGTGTCACACTCAGAGGCTTGCTTTTGAAAGAGGTGACCAGTACAAAAGTTTGAGAACTACTGCCTTAATATATGCGAAGGCATATCAGGTTTCCTCCTCAGTATGTATTTTTTTCCCCTCACTAAGAAACATGGCCATTTTAAACTTTTCTTTATAGGTCATGGTAGAAGGTGCCTCTGCTCTACCCTCTAGTCTCCTGCCTCCAGGCCCCCTTCCTTCACAGGGACTCCACACAGTTGCTTGTACAATTGCCACCCTTTTGGGAGCTGTAGGTGTATACAGACAATAACCCAAAACAAAACTCAGAGTCCTAAAAATCTGTTTTCCAAGGCATAGCACTTACCTCAGAACCTGGCTTTGGCTTACAGCTATCCTGCTCACAGAAGACTTCTTTGTAAACTTCCTGGGGTCAGTTCTCCCCAACAACTACTTCAGCTCTCTTGTAAGGAGACAGCTGCTTGCGGTTCCCTCCCCACATCAGGTGTCTCTGGTTAGTTCATTTAGCATGTCTGCTCCAGGCTTCAAGTCTCCTGCAGACAGCTCTCTTGCTTCCTCTTACTCCCTGTGCTCTCTCTCAGTACATTTTCTAAACCTTTTGTCCTTTAGTTGCTCTCTTCTGGACTTTCTCCAATTTGTCCAAATCTTTCTTAAAGTGTGGAGCCCAGAACTGGCCACAGTACACCAGTTGAGGCCTCACCAGTGCCAAGTACAGTGAGATGCTTACCCAGAGACAATGTGTAACTGTTGATGGAGGGGGGCATATTTTAAAGGTTCTGATGGTATGCAACAGAGTTCAGGGAAGAGCATATAAACCCTGGCAGAAATCTGGTGTGAGTGGGGGCATATGACTGTGTTGCCTTTGCACTTACCTATTTCTTATATGCGATATTCCTGTTAATACACTTCAGAATATTAGCCTTTTTTCACAAATGCATCACATTGTTGACTCATTCAATTTGTGATCCACTGTAACCCCCAGATCCTTTTCAGCAGTACCACCACCAAGCTATTTCCCCATTTTATATTTGCCCATTTGATTTTTCTTTCTTAAGGGTAGTGCTTTGCACTTATCTTTATTGAATTTAATCTTGCAATTTCAGACCAGTTCCCCCAATTTATGAAGGTTGTTTTGAATTCTAATCCTGTCCTCCAAAGTGCTAGCAATTCCCTCCCATCCCCCAGTTTCCCCTGCCATTTGGAGTCATCTGCAAATTTTATATGCCTCCTCTCCCTAGTTTAGTTAACCATGTCCTTAACAAGATGCATTTAATCAGGCCCTGCTGACTTAAATCTAACTTATCGAAATATTCTTTAACCTGGTACTTTCCCCATTTTGGCTTGTGTTCCTTCCCCCTTGTTGCTATATTAATTGTGTTAAGTATCTGGTCACCAGTAACCTTTTTAGTAAACACTGAAGCAAAATAGGTATTAAACACCTCAGTATTCTTGATGTCATCCATTATTAGCTCTGCTTTCCCACTAAATAGTGGACCTACATTTTCCTTCATCTTTCTCTTGCTCCTAATGTATTTGTAGACCCTCTTCTTATTGCTGTTTATGTCCCTTATTAGGTTTAGCTCATTTTGCTCCTCGGCCTTTGATTTTGTCCCGACATACTTGTGCCATTCTTTTTACTTATCCTTAGTAATGTATCCATGTTTCCACTTTTTCTGGGATTCCTTTTTGATTTTTGACATGAGTTGTGCTGTTCTACTTCCCTTTGAAAATGGAGACAATATCATAAAAATACCTCCTAAAGGGGATGTTTCTCAGAAACTAACAGTCAGAATGCCAGTTAGGGCTATATTTAAAAAATGAGTAACCCTTTTTGTTTGGGATTGTGTCTGCGCCGGTTGCCACCTTTCTAATTGCTGGTAACCGGATCCCCGAGGCCCTGCCCCACCTCTTCTCCCCAAAGGCCCTGCCCCTGTCACTCACTGGATCATCTCCAGGAGCCTGCCTGCAGGTAGGATGCAGCCCTGGCTGAGCAGGGGCTGGCACAGGTAAATGACCCAGTGCCTCCCCCAACCCCATGGTAACCAGGTTTTTAGTTCATGTGCCATTTTCGACTGGACTTTCTGGTCAAAAACTGGGCACCTGGCAACCCTAATTTTATGGCACCCAGACACAGAAGCCCAAAACTGGACTGTCCATGTAAAACATGGATAAGTGGCAACCTAGCATCAGATTGGGAGAGTGGTGGTACAAGACAACATGCCCACCCATTGGAACTTATTGGAATTTAAGAGAAGGTGGTTTGAGATTATGCATAGCAGGGCACTGTATAGGGGGAGGTTTGTGCACCTTTGTGATGAGAAAGTTATTTGATAGTTGAGGCCAGGAGATCCTCGTATACAGGGGTCCTCCCATCTTAGCTCCTGAAGTGGGTGCTTAAGAGCCACACTGTTCTCACCGAGGATGCACCTAGGTTCAGCTCCACCAGAGTTAGCAATATCAGGAATCCTAGGTCATAATTTTCCTCCTACATGCATCTGTTTTGAGTGTGGTGAAAACTGATTTTAGCAGTGACCATTAATTTACACTCGTGTCATTTGAAATTAGAATTGGGCCAATAGCTGCCATCAGGTTTGATCACAGTGTCAACTCACTCTGGTCAGAGCAGATCTGTATGTCACAGAGCGTCAAATACTAGCAGCAGCAGTCTGTGGCTGGTATACACCCTGGCTTGTGACATTGTTAATGCCAATGGAACTGAACCACTCAGTGTAGACAAGGTTAGTCACTCTACTCTCATGTATTCTGTACTTCAAACTTCATTTGAAACAGGATTCTAGTACAATTTGGACCTATTCACACTGGCTGACCATGTCATGTTACAAATCAGTTTAGCGGGAATCACTTTAAAATAGAGTTTAAACACAGTTCCTTAACTCCTTTGATGGCCTGTGAAAATAGGTTGGATAGGGCTTCATTCTCATTGTAGTCCTGCGGAGAGGAGAATTCAGTTTTGTAACATTCTGACATAGCCATTCATCATCCACTATAGAAGAATATTCATGCCTCAGTTTCCCTTTTGTACTTATTTTCCTGCTTCTGTGCCTTAGTTTCCCTCTGCTGGTACAGTCTCCAGCCAGACTAAGAGTCCTTCCATTCCAGGGTAAACAAAACAAGTCCTAACCTTGATCCTTCCGTATAGGGGCTCCACTAAGTTCTTCAAAATAGCCAGAGTCCTGTGCCTATGTGACCTTAACCTCCTACCTTTATATCAGGACTTCATGACATACCTACTAGGAGGTGCCATTCAACTAGTCCTCTGGTCTGAAAAGGCTTCTAGAAAACAATCCTGATTGATTTGTGTTGGATTATTATCCCTAGTACTATTTAATTTTATGATGGTAGTCTGCAAAGGCCCCAATCAGAACTGAAGGCCCCTTTGCGTGGGACATTGTATAAACACATAGAAGATGGCTCCTACTCTGAACACCTCACAATCCAAAATAACAAAGTACAGAAAGGAATGGGGGTGGGATGAGTCATAGCAGTAAGAAAGTGTTCACGTTGGCCAGGTATGTGCATTAGATGGTTTTGAGACAGACGTACATGATTATAAGAGAGTCTACTTTTGATTAGCGCTATCCTAAGTTATCCTCTGTAACAGAGGGAGTTGGAAGCTAAACCAGTCTCTGCTTTCCCATGAGAACCAAAGCAGCAATTATTTAGAACTGAAAAGCTATGTTTGGTGTTCGTGATCAGCCCGCACTAGATGGGCTGCTGGTGCTACTAAAGTAATGATACATTTTGTTATATTCAGTCTCCTTAACTGAACCAAGACTGAGAAGTGAAAAATATGGTACTTCCCCTTCAGACATCTAGCACTTCTGCCATGGGATAAGTGCTACACTTTTTGATGGCCAGATTAATACACATTGCAGAGTTCAATTAGAAGGCCTCAACTTTATCAGAATTCACCATTAATACATTTCAATTGGTTACATAGTCCAAAGTACTGTGCTGCAGTTCTACTAATATGATAGTGCATGCACCTGTAGGAAAGACAGCGTCGTTGAATTCAAATTAAATTCTTATCCACAGACTCCCTATATCACCTCGGACAAATAATTTAATCTCTCTCTGGGCTTAATTTAGCTAAATATGAAATGGAGAAAATAATCCTTCCTTTGGCCCACCCATCCTTCGTCAGTTTTGTTTATTTGGATTGATAACAGTTCTGGGCATGGGTTGTCTGTTACTATGCATTTGTATAGTGCCTTTTCATAATTGAACCCTGCTTTTTGGTTGGGGCATCTAGCTGCTACCATAATACCAATAATAAGCAATATTTATATAAACTATCAGTTTATGAATCCCATTGAAAGCTCAGTAGGCTGTTTATCTATCAGCAAATAGCAATAATTGTTTTAGTTTTCTCCCTGTCCTGTAAGCAATCTATGCTGATGAGAATTAGTATTCATAGACCATCCTTAATATAGATGATTTGTGGGGCACCTGTAAAGTTAGGCTTTCCCCACACTAGATAGCTCCATCTACACCAAGCCTGCGGAATAAGTTTTACAAAAATTCCATCTGTCCCTGGTATCTTCAGCTGATCCTTGGCACTCTGCCTGTTGCAGAAAGGTAAACTCAATTGCTTCTACAATTACACAAAACTGCTGCTTCCTAGGCACTCGGGAATGCACTGCATGAGGAAGCTGCAGTGCCTCCTATAGACACTAGTCATTCTGTAACAAACTGAACCTCTGCTAGCTTGTGTCACTGAATCCAGATTCATCTTTGCAGAAGGGTCTTTTGCTTGGCCTCTAAGTATTCTGTAGCTGCAGCACCTGACTATTAGACAATTTTTTCAGTGCATTGAGCTGGCAGTACAAACATTTAGTCTCCCAGTAAATAATCTAATTTTGCTTGAAAGAGAAATTGCTGCTTCCAGGTGGCTCATGAATGGAGGTCTCAGATCCATTGATCTTAATTGAAAAACATGTTAAATTAAGTTTAAAAAAAACTTTAAGAAAACAATAAATTCTGAGTTGTTGCCTGAATTGGAATTTCGCTCAGCTGGAGCTAATGTTTTCCTCAGAGAAAGGATTATGGAGATCCTGAGAGAGGTTTCCAAGAAACAGAGAAATAGTCCTGATCCAAGTTAGGCAAATAATGCGGTGTCTGTCTACTGGCAAGTGAAACACTGAGCCTAAAACGAAGCTGCAAATGAGGAAAAAGACGAATATGCTGTCAGAAGCTGTTTCACAGAAAGACCAAACAAAGGGTTTTAAATGAATACAGAACATCTTTCTCCCAGAGAAAAGATCATGGTAGGAGGGAACAATGGAGATTCACAGCAATATATATTCATCACCAAAACTCACCCTTTTGAGCTCTGTGGAGTTAAACTAGAACAAAGTAAACTGGAGGCTCCACATCTTAATAATTTATGTACATTTACAGCAAAGAAATTAGAAGAGATTTGTGACTTCTGTCCAGACCCAGAAAGAATGCATAGCAGGAATCAGTTTAATTCTCACCATTACCACCACCCTGGGAAGGAATATAGGCTTCTATTCCACAATCCCAGATAAACAAGCTACATTAAATGACACAAAACTCTTAAAGGCCCCTCTTGGATAGATAATTGTATCTACTTTGGCTAATGTCCTGAATCTCTCCACAGTTGTTAACTCTCACCAACTGATGAAGTGGCTTTTCACCCATGAAATCTTACGCTCCAATACATCTGTTAGTCTATAAGGTGCCACAGGACTCTTGCTTTTTACAGATCCAGACTAACATGGCTACCCCTCTGATATCTCACACAACAGTCATTCATATGATTTTCTGGGGAAGAATATTTTAACACTGACA
Organism: Mauremys reevesii; assembly: GCF_016161935.1. Classification (NCBI taxonomy): domain Eukaryota; kingdom Metazoa; phylum Chordata; order Testudines; family Geoemydidae; genus Mauremys; species Mauremys reevesii. The sequence goes on along the minus strand of NC_052643.1, from coordinate 20,111,509 downwards.
GACCACTGTATTAAGGGCCAGGTGGTACATATAATTTGTTTTCCTTTATTGATAGTAAGTGGCTCCTAAACATCATTGTCCCCTGCCTTATCTTCAACAGGTCCCCATAGTATATAAATATCTCCTGTAGGCTGAAATGGAACAGAAGATGGCTAGAGCATAGATCCTGGAAGTCACATCACAAATCACTTTGTCTGTAGGATAAAGAATTTATTAAATTCTGTAGAGTTGGAGACATCAAAATGTGCCCATAATGGTGATATGATAAATATGGTAGAACCTCAGAATGATGAACACCAAAGTTACGAACTGACCAGTCAACCACACTCCTCATTTGGAACCAGAAATATGCAATCAGGCAGCAGCAGAGGGGAAAAAATGAATGCTGTACAGTACTGTGTTAAATGTAAGCTACATTAAAAAAAAGAGAAAGTTTAAAAAAATATTTGACAAGGTAAGGAAACTGTTTCTGTGCTTATTTCATTTAAACTAAAATGGCTAAAAGCAGCAGTTTTCATCTGCATAGTAAAGTTTCAAAGCTGTATTAAGTCAATGTTCAGTTGTAAACTTTTGAAGAAGAACCACTATAACATTTTGTTCAGAGTTACAAACTTTTCAGAGCTACAAACAACCTCCATTCCCAGGGTGTTCATAACTCAGATTCTACTCTAGATAAATCCTAAAAAAATACATTCCTGTGCTCTGGTCCAGATCCACATAGAAATTGTTAAAAGCCAAAATTCTTTATAAACTGCTTAAAAGGAATAATTTTGGTATTAATTTGCTCCCAAGTTGTATTGCATTAGAGATGCATCAGACTAATACAATTTTTAAGTGCTTGCATTTCAACTCTAACTTTGATTTTTTTCTGGATTTGCTTTCATCTTCTCTTGATCACATGCCCTAAGGGCTGAAGTTATATTTAGCTTTGCATTCATTTTTCTTTGTATAATTTTAGTCCAACAGTCTCAGTTGCCTTAAGAATGTTATGTTCTTCCTCAGACCTCCCATAAACTTGCAGAATTTCACTTATTTTCCTCTGGAAGTTTCCTGGGATGTCTATGATTCTGAATGTGAGGTGACAAAAAAAAAGCAGTATTTTCTGAACAGCATCTTAAAGTTATTGGGTTAGCATTGTCATAATGGAACAGAAACTTGTCAGAAGCTATAAACTGCATTTGCTGAAAAAAAAATGGTACTGGGAGACCATAACTTCCACATTGGAAAACATGTACCTTTCTGATTTTACAGTGATGCTCTTTAGGTCTGTGCAGATATGAATGGATCCGTTTTTCCCCACAATGGGCACTGAAGGGCATGGCACATCACTCTGTCTCGGTAATATGTTTTATTACAGTATCCCAGCCAGTTCTTCCTTCACTTTGAGAAAGAATGGGATTGTAAACCTCTAGGCCATGCTGAGGGCATAAGTCATGGCCTCCTCTTAGACTAGAATCTGCACTGTTTCTTCTTTACGCAGGCCATTTTTATAGTTCCAATTTCCTAAGCATTTTATTGAGGTCTATCTTGATGACTGCGGTTTGGTCCAAGAGGTGGACCAATTAATAGGAAACGTTTCCAACACTTCCTTGCCTGGTAGTTCTTGCTGAAATGTTTAAAAAAAGTCAGCTTGAACAAATACTCAGCATGGAACATTTCAGCCTGAATGTTTATAGTTTGTCAAAGTTACAAGCAACAGAAAACAAGGCCTTGTAATGGATAGTGTTAGGTAAACTTAGATATTGGCATTGCTACCAGCTTGCCTATAGTTAGGAAAACTATATCATTCAAAATTTCTCTCTCTATGCCTCGCTGTAGAGCTTCTGCCTAGAACATTCCCCAGCCTGCTGCTGCTTGGTTTCTTGTTGGGTGTAATGTGCCCACTGTGATGGGTCAGGCCAGACGGCTACAGGAGACTGCTCCTTGTAGCAACAAATGTTGCACCCAGGGCATTTCTGGAAACCAGGCCAGCTTGCCAGGGCAGTAGCCACACGGACTGAGAGCATCTTGCCGGGCTGGGGGTGGGAGGTGCCTTCTGCAGCTGCTGCTGGTGCCTTGCATGCTCTGCACAAAGGCAGGTATATTAGCCCCAGGATAAGCACATCCCTTTTCCCTTTGTAGATGACCAGGGTTATTCTAGGTTGATTAGGACACCTGGGGGCAATCAAGGGCCTGCCAGAACCTGTTAAAAGCCTCCCCTCCAGGCAGATAGGGGCATGTGTTAGGAGCTGTGGGAGGAAGGGGAGCTACTGGGGAGCTTGGTGGTGCAGATGCTGACAAGCACCAGGAAAGAAACCCTGTGGGTACAAAGACAAAGGGTGGGAGAATATCTGCCCAACCGGGGTTTGAGGGAAAAGACCCCGCCCAAGGAGAGACTGAACCAGGTGTCTAGTCTGTGGCCATCATGCCCGCAGGGGCTACCAAAGACTGATAGGCTCTCTTGCCCATTCAAGGAGGCCTGGAGGAACCCTACTCCAGCAGAGTATTGGCAGCAAGCCCAGGGGCATGGGGGAAACTCTGAGGGAAAGAGGAATATCCTATCCCACCACTAAACAGAAGCGCAGGACTCACCGAGGCTGAGGAGATGCTCCATCACACCACATATATTTTTGCAGTTGGGCTGATGTGCAGAAATTTACAAACAGGGCCCTAAGAACTTATTAAATATACAGAGTTATGTGCTACTTTTGTGTTTCCATGAATATCAAGATTTATTGACATGTAAAATGCTACCTGGAAGAACCATATTTAGGCTGGGATTAAGAGCCTAAGGAAGGTGGTTTCTAAGTCACCTAACTTCCATTAGGCTTCTTTGAAAATCCCAGCTTTAATCATCATATGACTATTTTCAGTTTGTACTCTTCTTCCACGTGGTAAGCTTGCACATACTATGTAGAATCATAGGTGTCTATGATCCATTTCACAGAAACTCAATCCTTGTCCTGAGAAGTTTATGTTCCCTGTTCTTATTTGTCTTGTGGTGGGGGGTAAAACTGTTTGTTCATGTTCTTGCCTCATTGATTGGTGACTAAGTCCTGTGACTGATGCACTGTAGACATAACTGTGCAATGCAAGGCCCTGTTGGCTCTCTTCCCTTCGGTTTTTGTTCTTTTGGCACACAAATGCTTGAAACCATGAGCTAATATGGTGATATGACCGGGGTCCCAGTTGGGGCCACTTGCAGTCATTCAATTCGGGTGAACTGCAAAGAATGGGGTAGATAATCCCCAAAACTGGTGGATATTTTCAATACTTAGATTTACCAAGCCAGCATAAAACAGCTTCTTTATTACCTCACTGGTTGCCCAGAAGCCAACACCACAATTCCCTTGAAGTAACCCAGCCCTAGGCCTCCATCCAGATCATCATATTTGACATGGGTAAGATTTCTGAAAAACCTCATTTGATCATATAAAAGAAAAGGTTCTACCAATCCCAAAGGTAGAGACATATTACCTCCCAGGTTCTTGAATATCCATACATGCATACAGCCAGTTCTTATTAACTGAACTAAAATTTATTTTAAAAAACAAACCCAAAAGAGAGCGAGAGTATGGTTAAAAGATCAATATACACACAGACATGAGTTCAATTCTGGGAAGCTATTTAGGGTGAGCACGGAAGGAAGAGGTTTTTGAGCAAGAGAACTAGAGCCCCAGGATCTGCTTAACCTGGGCCTGGTTTTAAACATGCTTCTAGCAAATAAATATCATTGCACTCTAAATGAGCAAACACCAGTACTAGAAATGGGGTCTTGGCTTGTCACGGCCACACAAACATTTTAAGTATGTTTATAGTTTAGTTTTTATGTTGATCTGTTGTCTATCATTTATCTAAAGAACAAAAATATGTCCAGATCTAATGCCAGGCAACCTCTTGTGACAGGAGACCTCAAAGGCTCATTGTTCTCGTCTGTGCTGGAGGGATTACATGGCTCTTAGTCATAGTCCTAGGGCTCTATATGAATTTGCAGACTGACTGAAATTCACCAGCACTGAGCTGTTCTCTGTTTATTAAAAAAAAAATTTCATGTGTTACTGTTGCACCACCTAGTGTGCAAATGAATTGTACCTCTAGAGAAAACTATTTAAATAAACCTTTGTTAGTGATTTCCATATTGTGAAGACATTCTGTTTCAACAAACACTGAAAAAAATTACTCTTCATTAAACATAATCACAAACCAAATATATTATCTTCATGATAAACACACTGTTCACCAAACCAGGCACTGAGAGGTGTTCTGGCAAAAAGGCAAATTTCAATTTAAGTGTGTGTAATATAACAAGCACAAAGGGTTCAGGGTGATGTTACAGCCATCTCTGTAAATATACATTTACATAATACAAAATACTAGATAAAATTAAGGATTCTGGATTAAGTTCTATATCTTTATAAGAAAAAAGCGATGCTGGGTGAATTAGATACCGAATGGCCGTCTTCAAGCCCACTGACAGCAATTCCGGGACCCAGTGCAGAAAAGTCAATGGGCCCCCAGCCCGCCGCCTGACACGTGGGCAGTGCTGCACCTGCAATGGCTGCTGCCACCACAAGCTGCTGGCTGCGTGGCTGGGCATGGCCAGGGCTTCCACATGCCCACCCAGCTGCCTTCGCCGCTGCTGGTACCACCCCACGTGTGCCTAGGAGCCCCTGCCCTGTGGTCCTCCGGGTGATTTAAAAAGGCCCAGGGCTCCTGGCCCCTTTTAAATCACCCAGGACCCTGGGCAATTCCCCACCGCCATCAGTGGGCCTGGCAGTCTTTGTTTAGTGTGAGCTGTAAGGAAATGCGGAAGCTAAGAGCATCATAATAACGTAAAACAAATTTGCAAAACAAGTTCCTAGAGGGATGAGAGACTGAGCGAGACTGTTGCTTAAATAAAAATATCTTTGTGTATAACACACAGTGCACAATTATTAGAAGTGTCAGAAGACGTACATAGTTTCTTCAGATTAGACTAAGAGACAGGCTTGCCAAAGAGAATCCTCCACTCTAATTACACAGTCTCAGGTTTTCCTGGTTTTAAGGTGATTTTGGTGAGGAGTGGGAAACAATTTGAAGAATTTGCTACCTCCATAACATGACCCTCTACTGATGGCATCTGTCCTCAGATCAGTAAAATTGGCCCACAGTCTGTGCTGGCCTGGACAGATGAGCGCTTCTGGATACCCATGTAGTTAGCAATGTGAAAGATGCCCATTTCCATCTATGGCTAGCCAGATAATGTACCCCACCCTGCCTCACAAACTCTGTCAGCATGATCCATGCATGTGAGACCTCCAGGCCTGTTTATGGAAATTCTCTGTCACAGTTCAGGGCAATTGTATGTCTATTCCCCCTCTGTAGTCCAGCAAGAGCAGCACATAGTACAGGCCAGGAGAGGCTAAGCCTCCCCAAACAGCCCCAAGTGGTCCCGCCCACACACTGCCCCCAGGTCCCGCTCCGGCTTACCGCTCTTCCCCCCACCTGGGGTTAGGACAGCTTGTGGTTGGGACTCGGGGCAGCTGGGGTCGGTGCTCACCACTACCTGGTGCTCTGGTGTTGGGGCTGTGCTGCCCACCCAGTGCTGGGGGCACTAGGTGGCTGCAGTGGGGGGCCCCCTCGGGGCTCCAGTGGGGGAGGGTCAGAGCCTTGGGCAGAAGCGGTCAGGCTGGGGGCCAGTTTCCCCCAGTGGGTGGAACACACACTGCACATGAGCAGCGAGAGCACCCACTCTAGGCTTCTGGTTCCTCAGCTGTCACTTCTCTTTGGCAGAAGAAGTGCCATTCTGAGTTACCGGGGGGTGCTCAACCCCCACTCTGCCCAGACCCCACCCCCACTCCACCCCTTCCCCCAAACTCCCACCCCACCTCTTCCCATCTCCGCTCCACCCAGCCTCTTCCTGCCCCATTCCTCCCCCAAGCGCATGCCATCCTCCCTCCATCCCCTGGCTCCCCAGCACCTCCTGCACACCACTCATCACTGGCAGGCAGGAGGTGCTGGGGGGAGAGGGAGGAGCTGATCAGCAAGGCTGCTGGTGAGTGCTGTGCACCCACTATTTTCCCCCATGGGTACTCCAGGCCCAGAGCACCCATGGAGTTAGCACTTGTGGTGGAAACCCATGTCTCCCCCGCCACTTCACCAGGCTTTTTCCAGGCTGCAGAGTTCTTTGCTTACAATGATATTCCCAGCAAGCCAGACTGCCTAAACAGGCCAGTGACTATGCTTTTGCTTTCTCTCTGAAGACTTATGATCACCATATTGCCAACAGATGATGTAAGTTACTACACTGCTCTTTACATGCAAGGACATTTATTCTTAAAGTGAAAGCATTTACAGAGAAAACACATAAAGTTCCTATATGCATGCAAATGTAACCCACACAGTTTCTGGGTGTGGCGTTTTGTCCCATTTAGTGGCACCAAGAGAGATTAATGAGTTTGCTCTACAGCCTTAGCTAACAGCAAGGTGGCTTTTAGCTCATGCTGCAGAGGCTCATGCACTAAACTCCAAAGGTCCCAGGTTCAATCCCGCCCATTGACAACCAGGGTCTGTCAGAGTTACACTAACAGTTTACCAGAAGTCTTAGGTTGCTTCCATAGGCCAAAGTACTTCCAGCCCTTCCCAGGAATGATCCCTTGGGCAGAAAGTCTTGTCCATTTACTGGGTCAGAAAGAAGCCCAGGAGTCAGTTTAAATTCAGTCTCTTTACCCAAAAGTCCTCTCTTTGTTGGTCTCTGCAGAATCCTGTTTGAAGCAATTTATGTGAGCCTCTGCAGGTGGTGGGTGGTACTTCTCTGGAGGTGTTACAACCTGAGTGGATTTTTCTAATCACTCCTGTGACCGGGTTCTCCACTCACTGCAGGTAGGGCACCTCCTCCTGGCCATTCTGGGGAATAAGTCCCCAGGTCAACACCTCTTCCCACAGGTGCAAGTTGTCCATCCACCTCTGTCTCCAGCCCCTCTCTCATTCCAGGAGCTGCTGCAGCCCCTTTGGCACTCAACCCTCCAGCCAGGTCACTATTGTGGTTTCCCCCAGGGGAGGAGAATCTCTTCTCCAGAACAGGCTCGGGTAGTCTTCCTATACACTGCACTACCTGTGCCACTTCCCCAGTGACTGATTGGGGAACCCGGGCCCACCCTCTACTCCAGGTTCTAGCTCAGGGACCCTCCAGTCAGCAGCCAAGGTCTGTTTGACTCTGTACCTTGCCACATTTCTCCAAGCCCTTTCCTAACCTACTAGCTTGCCCTTGCTTCTCTGGACATGCCAGCTTCACCACTCCCATTTCCCAGGAAGCAACTGCAGGCTACTCACCTCTACAGCCTCCAACACGCCTCCACCTGCAGTCTTCCCCAGCACTTCTGGTGCCAGTTTCTCAGCTTCTATGTGTGCCACCTGTTCCTGCACAGGTGAGCTTCTTGTAATTAAGGCTTCTCTTGCAATCTTAATCCCCTCCCCCCCACTTGCCATGTAATAGGCTAATTGGCCTCTCTGGCTGCCTTAACCCTTTCAGGGCAAGTGTGAGGACACTCCACACTGCTCTTAGTTCCTAGAGGAACTATGGTCACCCTCCCTCACAGAATTATATACAGTCCCTAGCCCACAATGATACATATGTAACCCTTCTGCCCATCAGAGTTGGCAGCAACAACAGTTGGGTTCAGTATCTGGGGGTTCCATTTCAATAACACAATGCAAAACCAGCTCAAGTCCCCAGCTGGTGACCTGGGACAATTACATACCCTCCCCCCCCCGGTGCCTCTAAGAGGCAATACTTCCCCTCTCACAAGCACAGAATCTGAGTGCAGCAAAAGTCTTTTAATAAAAGCGGGAAACAATACGGCATTATGTTGGGGAAACACCACAAATAGGATTCATAACACAAACCATGAGCAAAAGACCCACCCCGAAGTAAGTTTGGCAGTGTCCTTTTCCCCTCAGGGTCTTAAGTTCAGCAACCCAAAAGTTACCCCACCCAGTTTCTGTCCTTTGGTCAGTGCAGCCCCCAGAGTTCAGAAGTCCCTCTACAGAGTTTACCTCCTAGCCTGGGCAAAAGTGGGGGAAAGTATGGGGAGCATTTTACATGCTGTGCTGCTCAGGTTGATGGTTACCATGCCTCTCCATGGGGTTCTACTGCAGTTTTCAACACTAACCACTCCTTTCTGCTAGTCATCCTACTCACCAATGTTGCCTTCAAACTTCCTCCACAACACAGCTCTCAGTGATTTTAGCTGGTAGTTGGGGATCCTCAGTAACCTAATGCTCAGCCCTAGGTATCAGTGAATTCAGTATGACAAAATGTTACAAAACTCCCAATACAATCACCATTAGCTCTATTATCACACATGTGACCATTTAACACCAACCCTTGCCTAGCGAGTACTATTTAGTTGAGGGCAAGTCCCTCCTTCATAAAATACCATACAGTTCTACTGTCCTTTATTCACATAACCTGGATAACAACCCTTCATTACTCCTGCCCCAATAGCAAAGAGACTGGGGATCCCACAGCAGCCAAAGTGACCATTTGAGTCAGCAGTCCCATTGTGCTAGGCAGGGTGGGTGTGCCCATGCAAACAAGATCAGCCCCTGAAGTCCTTTTCCAAAGCTCACCACCAGATGTCAGGGGAGAGCCCGTTCTGACTCTGCTTACACCTAAACTAATACAGTAAGATCTCCCAAAGATAGTGGCAGGAAACTGCCATATCTGTCACACTCTGTGTCTAAGAATGGAAGTGCCAACCTTATAAAAACAGCTCAAGTTTATTCAGAACATAGCAGCTTGTCTGCTCAGAAAGATAGGCCACTGAAAACACATTAACATGGTGTTCTGCTCTCTTTGCTAAACCTCTCTCTTTTGAATCGCTTAGATTCAAAGTTTCACTCCTCTTCAAAGCCCTCCCTCAGAAAGTCCCTCAGGTAACCTGAGGCAGCCGGAGGGGGTGGGGGGGGGGAGCTGCAAAGAGCTAAAGGGGCTTGGCTGATTTAGGAGATTGAAGATAGATGGAAAGACCCTTTTGCTGGGGTGCAACGAACAGATACCATCCATTAATCTCACCAAGTGCTGTGTCTAAAAGATAATTCTCCTGGCGAGGAGCGTAAGAGGCTTAGGTTGCTGGTTCTTGCAGCCTTAAAACTCCTGATATAAAACTGAGGGCCATCAAATAGCAATACTGACCTGGACTGACTTTGCACTGTTTTTGCTTTTATGAAATGCACTGTTGAGCCAATTCCAGTTCATAGAGGTCAGATATTCTCCTCCAGGGCTGGCCTTAGGGGGTGGGTCACCCGGGTCAGGGGCGCCGTGGTCAAGGAGGCGCCATGCAGCAGTGGAGAGGTGCGCACTGTTGGTGTGCTCCCCGGCTGCCCCCTCACCGCACTCGGGTTCTGTGGCTCCCAGGAGTGTGAGCCGTCACTGCCCCGTCCGCAGCTCCCCCCCCCCTCCGGCTGCCTCAGCACTCTGGACATGGAGCCAGCATCTGACCAGTATGGGCATGGTAAGGGGAGTACTGGGGGGCAGTAAGGGAGCAGGGGGAGGATTGGATGGGTTGGGAGTTCTGGGGGGGTCTTGTCAGGGGGCAAGGAGTGGTTGGATGGGGCATGGGAGTCCCCGGGGGGGGTCTGTCTGGGGGCAGGGATGTGGATAAGGGTTGGAGCAGTCAGGGGCCAGGTAGGGGTAGAGTCCTAGGGGGGCAGTTAGGGTGGGGGCCTCAGGAGGGGGCAGTCAGGGGACAAGGCGCAGGCAGGTAGGGGGTGGGGTTCTGGGGGGCAGTTAGGGGCAGGGGTCCCAGGAGGGGGCAGTCAGGGGACAAGGAGCGGGAGTGGTTGGGGGTTATGACTGGGGCAATCAGGCTGGGACGTGGGAGGGAGTGGTTGGGGGCGGGGCTAGGGCAGGGCTCTCCCCTCTTTTTTGATTGTTGAAATATGGTAACCTTAGGCGAGGGGGGCGCATGGGGGCTGGCGCCCGCATACATCCACTGCAGCCTGCAGGAGCCCCTGGGGGGGGGCACCGGGACACAGCCTGGGCAGGAGGGGCAGGGGGCGCAGCTGTTCCCCGCTAGTGGCAGCACTGCCGTCTTTGCAGGGCTGCTGCCCCCTTCACCGCGCCGGCTTCTCCATGGCTGGGGCTTGCCGCCGCCGCAAGCAGGACGCTCTGGCTCTCCAGTGCCTCCAGAAGGCGGCTCCTCCCTGCCGAAGCGGCCCAAGCCCGGCAAAGCCACTGAGTGGACTCAGGGCGGGGGGCCACCTGGGTGGGGTGGGGTGCGGAGGGCTCACAGGGTGGGGCTGTGCACCCTCCAAGGGAGTTCAGGGGGCAGGGAGGGGGAACCTGGTCTGGGGAGCAGCCCCTGGGCACGGCTGGCCCCTGGGGTCTATAAAGGCTCTTTGGGATTTGCCCCTCAATGAATCGATGTGCCGGGGGTGGGGAGCAAGGTGGAAGTTTTGCCTAGGGTGCAAAATATCCTTGCAGTGGCCCTGCCCCAGGGGGTGCGTGCACCCCAGGTTAAGAACCACTCCACCAAATTGATAAGATCTGCATTTTAATTTAAGTTTAAATGAAGCTTCTTAAACATTTTTTAAAAACTTGTTTACTTTACATACAACAATATAGACTTACAGAGAGAGACCGTCTAAAAATGTTAAACTGTATTACCGGCACGCGAAACTTAAATTAGTGTGAATAAATGAATTCTCAGCACACCACTTCGAAAAGGTTGCCGACCCCTGGTGTAGATGGTGATAGTGTCATGCCACCTTGTGGGATATGATAGTTTCAGCAACATTGCAATAGCATAAATGACCTTCAGGATGCAGTCCCAGTGACATGTTAGCCTAACTGTGGTACACCTACTGGCCATGCAGAACTTCCACTGGAATCCTGCACTTTCCATTGCAGAAGGCGTATGTGTTAATGTTTGCTCTTTATAAAACAAAGTATTGTATTTAAAAAATAAGTACAATAAATATCTAGTCATGGCCCTATCTTCCTGAAAGAGTGGGAGGGCTTGCAACTTGGGGCTCAGCTTACACAGAGTATAGGTAGTTAGCACATTTATTTCAAAGAAGTCTTGCATGCTGGAGTATTAGAATGCTCTGTGCAGGGCAGGCTAACTTAAAAACAACATTCATCCCGTAAAGGTGAGTAATTCCATTACCTTATTAAAACAAAGCCACATGACTGATCAGAATCAAATAAGTGTTTTAACCTGTGGCTGACTGTTGGAACTCACAGCTTCCAACTGGAAGATGGGCTAGAAAATGCATCAGACCAGCCCCACTCCTGCTCAAGCAACAGCTTCACATTTTTCTTCAGCTGGGCTTTGTCTTAGATTCTTAATTCAGCTGGGTTTAGTTGTTGATGGAGATAAATCATTGGCACAGGGGTGTTGCCAGGGGAAGGTTAGCACGGCCAGGGCATCACTGAAATGGCCCATTGGCAGCTAGCATAACATAGAACAGCCCTGGGGGTACGCTAATTTATGCTGGGCAACTGGCCCAAGGATTGGGGGAATGCAGAGGTGATTTGAAGCCAGTTTTGTACCCCTCCATACATACTGGACAGTGCACCCTGCCTATGACTCAGCATCTGGGTCAGTCTGCGTGTGCCAGGCAAAGCTTTGATAGAGTCATGACAAAAGCCTCCGGCTTTTCCTGAGGATTTACGGCAGCATGTTTGTGGCACTTGCATGCAGCACAAGCTCAGAATGTTTCTGGAGTAGGGGGCTTGAGCAATAAAATCCCATCTAACTGTAACGGCCGAACCTTTGCTCTGACTGGTTTTGCAGCGAGCCTGGAAAATGGTGGGCAAAATATTTACCAAAGAGAAAAAGGGTTTTCTGCAAATGAAAGCAATATGGGCTATTTTAATCCTCTTGTAAGTACAACAGAATCCATCAGGGTGTGCTCCTCCAGCATCATCTCCACCCTGCCTCAATGCTCTGGAATTAGGCTGAGTTGACATCATACTAGATCATTGTCAATTCATATTGTTTAAGCTTGGATGCAACTTACACAGCAAGGATTCCTCTTATGCAGTACTGAATTCTGTCAGTCTCTGCCCTGGTGAACACATGGTTGGCTGTGTAACCAGGACACAGGCAACATTTTCTTGACTAACTTGTCAACATGATAGATGACAAAAGCCTGATAAATCACCAGGTGCAACCTATTATGCTTACCAGTCCTAAGCAACACATGCTCTGAAAATCTTTCAAAGTTGGTTCAAAATGTTGTATAGAAGAATTCAAAGATAGCATCAATTGCAGCTGAGGAAGAGGTGCATGGCTCTTCCAGATACATTGAGAATTTCTGAACAACTACATTAAGCAGAAATTTATTTCACTGTCTGTGATTGGGCAGGAATTGATCAGAAGGAAAATTAATTACTATAAAACTCTTAACTGTGACAAGCAGGCATATTACATCCTCTATCTGCAGCTGCTAGGAGCTGCAAAATGAAGTACTTCTATTTAAATTCAGTATGTCTGAAGTAGAACATATATGTCATGGGAGGTCTTGTATACCCAGTGAGATTGGCCCAATTTTACATAGAGACTAAGCACATCTGGCTCAGATACACCACTCATGTTTAGCTGATGTTTTAACCAATGTTGGCATTATTATTTATGCAGGGAAGTAGCATGAAACTAATTTAACCATAAATTCCTTTATTAAATCCGAAGGCTGAATGCTATTTATACAATTACAAATCAGACCCAAACTGGTAAGATGCAGCCTGTCAGTGCTCATATTGAATTTTAGCCTCACTGGCATTCAGTAGTGTAGACACTCAGAGTTTGTCTCAGGAAGCGCAGCATGCTGGACGTGCTTCCCCTCCTTGCAGAAAAATCCCATTTTAAAATGTCAGTTTGACTTGTCTACTGTCTATACTTAGATTATTATTAATGTTTGGATCCCACAAAGATATTTCCCTCCGCTGTTTGCCATTAAAAAACTGGATTGGACACTAGCAGGAGTTAGGGTTTAGGACCTTCAGCACTGAAAGCTGTACATCTCCAGAGAATCTGAACACAGACCCAAAGCTAACCCCTAGGAACAGCAAGTGTGGCCTTGCACAAATTGTTGATCATTTGATTCCAGTGCATGCCCCTTACTGCCAAACAGAGAGAAAGATAAACATTAAATGAGACATAACTATCTACAAGAATCTGACAGGTGTAAACCACCATGAAGGAGCAAAATTATTTAGGGTAGTGCAATGAGGTATAATTAGGAATAATTGTCCAGTGGTAAGCAAAAGAACAAGCATGTTGAGGCCAAGGGAGTATATGACTGCGCTCTATAACTACGTTGGGGGGTAAAGACATGGGAGAATCTGATCTAGGACTCTTTGTGCACATTGTTCAGAAACATTGCACAAAACATTTCTGACAAATTTTATTTTAACATTTCATTAACTAAGTCACTCTGATTGAATAGCACACGTGAAAGGATCATTTAGCTGCAATCTTACAAATATGACAGGTGTAGGAGGTTCTTAATTAGTTTTGCCATTGCTACTTTCACCAAGAACAGTGACAAAAAGTGTGTGTATTAGAGAACACTAGAATTACCCTACAAACATTGATTCTAAAAACCAAACTCTCAGCCTCAGCAAGAGACTTCAGCATTTGTAGGGCCTGCAGCTTTCTTGATTTTACTGAATTTGATCAGGTACACAGTTTGAGCACTAAACAAATATATTCCCTTTCTACAGTACAGAAGTTGTTTGAATTAATTTGATTCTCATTAAAAGCAAAAGATTATAAGGCAGACCTCTTTGGGGCAACCATTTCTACACAGCTCTGCCATTACATGTTGGACCTAGGGCCCTATTATGCATTCAGTTATATTAGTGTGTATCAGAAGCAATGTCCCTGGACTCAGGGAGTTACAGGCAGACAGACAGAATCAAGTCCCTAATCTACAAAACTCCTCCCCACACATGCTGTCACCAGGCTACGTGTTGCCAGCTAGATAAGGCAGACATTCAGTTGGGACTAGAATGGTGGCCAGCAAAGGTTTCTGACATAAGCAGGACTGAATCTCGCCAACAGTGGTGCAAGGTCTGAGCATTAACCCCCTTATTTTTATTCCTTTATTAATAAATATGATTTTAGCAGCTGTCACTATAAATGCAGCATTGTGATAAATTGGTCTGCAATAACTTTTTTTGTTTTTATAAAGAAAGTGAAGTCTCGGGCAGATGCAAACAGCATCCCAAACAAACCACTATCTGAAAGAACTCAGGGATGCCATGAAAGTGAGATATTTCTGATTGCTGGTAGAGACCTGCTGTCTTTTACACATTTAAAAATAAATAAATAAATAGTTCACATGGGGCTTGATTTAACTATGACTTCCTTATTTACTCAATATATTGTCAAAAATATAAAAATAAGTTGGGCACTTTTACAGTAAAACACAACATGGGGATAAACAATTTAATCTGGCAGTTATCAGGGTGTCACAAGAACTGTGACACAAGAAAGATGTCACAAGAATGCCCACATTTCTAGGTTTAAATTTTTATGGAAATTAAGATCACAACATTACTAACCAAACTGGTAAGAGAAATTCTGGCATAGTTTCAAAAACAAAACAAAACACAAGCAGCAATCCATTTTTTAACAGATTTCCTTTCCTTTTTATTTAAGCAAGCAAACAAGCTTCAGAATCAGATGAACAAAAACTATTAAACAGATAACACTATTGTTAGTGTTAGATCTTTCTAGTGCAGAAGTTTCATTAGCTACCAGATCCATTTAACTCAGCTTCTTTAAAAACAAAACCCATTGGCCTGTGTATTATTCCAGTTCCTAATATAAGTGTGACTGCTAGTCACATCAATGTTGTGCTAAATGAGTTCACCTCACAGATCTATGTTCTGCATAAAATCTCTTTTTGGTTATTCTTAAGAAGAGAAACAAGACACTTTCCATCTCAGTTTGTGTTCTCCTTCCCTTCATCAAAATTTCTGTACTAATCTTTCAATATAAGAGGAGCCTTCACTTGATCAGCCACTTCCTTCCCCATCAGTATTTCAACAATAGCCAGGCCAAACTCAAAGCTGGTGCCAGGACCACGGCTGGTGAGAAAGTTCCCGTCCTTTTCCACACGGCTTTCAGAGTACTTGTAGTGTTCTTAAAGAGGAAAACAGAACACAGAAAACGTTCAGGTTGATGCAGCTCATGCACAACACCAGTAGCAATTTGGCAAATTCTTCCAGACCTGCTGTACTACTCAGTACTGTTAGCCCCAAGTGTTCAAAAATCATGAGTCGGGTCCATCAAAATCATGAGATTTTTTAAAATACATTGTGTTCTCTCTAACTTCTGACTTTCAAATCTTTAAAGCTTTTCTTTATTATCATGAGGCTTAGGATTTTTTTTTTTAATAAAAGCTGAGAATCTCTCCCAAACACATGCTTATGGTCAGTGCTTTAAGAAAAAACCACAATAAAAACCTCACAGTAAACCCCTCTCCTTCTCCCCCAAGAGCTGACAACACTTGTACTGCTAATTAAGACAGTATGTGCTTCATTAATTAATGCCTGTGGCCTGCAAACCTATCTGCTTTTTGTGAAAGCTCTAACGTATTACACTATGCTTTTAGACAGTCTTGGAAATTCATCATATTACACAACAGAGTATGCTACAGTGATTTCCATTTAAATCTGCAATCCCTCACAAAGGTTCACGTATCCACTTCATACTGTCTGTGAAGGGAATGGCTTTGATGCTGCAAGGCAATGAGGTGAAAGGGATGTATATCTTGTGTTCAAAGTCCATATTGAATGTTGGCATAAAGCAGGTCATCTTTCCAGCATAAGCCATTATTCTTAAGACTTTAGGAATTAGTGGCCATTACTGGCTCCAGGTGAAAATGTGCCACTAAGCCTCACCTTGGAAACAAATCCCAGGTTGGAGAAGCCAGCAGCTAGTGCCAAATGGAAGACTATGACCTTACCCGGACCCCATTCTAGGAGGAGGAAGGGACATGGTTCAAATTGACCAGGACTGTAACTTATTGTATTTAGACAGGACACCGGGTAATATTTTAATCAGCGCTATAGTGATGTATGGATTTGCAACACTAGTCAATAAGGAAAATAAAACAAAAGTCTAATAAGTATTAGAGGGGGAGCCGTGTTAGTCTGGATCTGTAAAAAGCGACAGAGTCCTGTGGCACCCTGTAGACTAACAGACGTACTGGAGCATGAGCTTTCGTGGGTGAATACCCACTTCATCTGACAAAGTGGATATTCACCCACGAAAGCTCATGCTCCAGTACGTCTGTTAGTCTATAAGGTGCCACAGGACTCTGTTGCTTTTTAAAGTCTTATAAGTTTATACTTACCCCAAACCAACATATACCCTGATAACAAAAACCATCAACTCTGAGAAAGATTTAGTGTGCCTCTTAATTCTCAGAGTATGTCTAGAAATCACAGAATGCCTCTATAAACTCACTGTTAGGAGATTTTCAAGCTCCCTCTGGGAGGGAAGTGGTAGGTACCCTTCCCACCTCCATATTTCCCCTTTTCTGCTACACTCTCTTCCACTCCTTCCATTTAGTGGTGAGAAAGTGCAATGAGAAACGTGCATGACATGCTTTCCCCAAATACCAGCACTTTGCTACATGAGAAAAATATCACCCTTTGACAGCTAGGGTTTCTGGAAGGTAAGAAGGGTACCATTTCAGTTTGGTTGCTGGGTTTTTTTTAGGTAAGAATTCAGAAAGGGGAGAGCTGGCAGGCCTCAAGTAGGAGAGGAAAATGCTCCTAGAAGTGTTTTGTTGAGGTTCTCCTCCCCCAAGCCCTTCTTTCTGGACAGCGTTAATACTGAAGGGCACGGGTCTATGGATCCATTTCCTCCACAGTATTCAGGACAGACAAACACTAAGTTTAACACCTCCATTTGCCTTTTAATAGTCATACCTACCTCCTTTCATCATTTTATCTTTGGCCAAAGGGTGTGTTGTAACTTTCCTCCCAAACCCTATCCCATGTGCCATCAGGGCAGTGGGACCTGCAAGTAATACAAAGTGAGCCTGTCACTAGTGTAAACTCATTTGGAGACAAGTACTTTTCAACAAACATTCAAAGAATGAGCCCCACAAAATCCCAGGAAAGGCCTAGCATGGATGCATACACAGTCTAGGCCCACATGAGAACTATAAAAGAGTAAATGCAAGGCCCCAACAGAGAGATACAGGTACATGGTGTCCTACATTTCCTTTAAACAAAATCAATTTGTCATGGGAGAGAACGTATATCAAAAACCAGAAAGTTATTTAGCTCTAAATCTTTGAATAAAAACTATTGTCTTGCAGATTAAGTGATCACTGTATTTGACTCTCATTTTCTACAACAAGTCAGTCATACTGCTAGGATATCTGCTTAACTTGGGAAAAAGAGGCAGAATGTGACATTGAAGAGAGAGCTGCTAATAAGGATTAATTACAAATATTCTGGGGAAAACCTCACAGTTGAGTCATCTGTGTGCCAAGTGCCCAAGGAAGGGTATTAACATACAATATCTTAGCCAAATCATGGGCTAGCAGCTGTAACTTTTTTATTTGTAATAACAGCATTTAGAAGAGGAGATAACACTTCCCATTTGAACTGAATTGAGGAAGGAATGTGGCAGAAAGTTATATAACAAATGACCTGGAAAAAACCATTATGGGAATTCCAGAAAATAATATTTGCCTAATTTACCAGTTTCTGTTTGTTGTTCAAGTTCGACTCATTCATGGGCCAGTTCCAGGAAAGAAACAACTTTTGTGTTATTCAGCTAGAAATTTGCTTTGCAAACAGTTATAATTAAATCAGTGACTCTTTTCAAGTGAACTTCCATTATTATGAAAGGTTTCCTTTACACAACTGTTGAAAATTCATATTGATTGTTTGTAGCAAAAGCAGGAGGATAAATAGAAAACTACTATCCCTCAAGTGTAAGGAAATTCAAAACTCTGCAGATCCGTGGGCTAAGGCATCAGATAAATCTAGTGATAGCAAATTAAATGACATTCTATACTTCCACAGCACTCAAAAGAACAAAGACGTATCAGAAACAAAAGTGAAAGAGGCATTCCAAAAATGCATATGATTACACTAAATATGTACATTTTATACATGTCAGTGGGCAGAAGGAAATTACTTATCAAAGCCTTCTCCTGACCACCACTTCAGCTAGAGTCCAGCTAGTAGAGCTGGCACTTGCTTATATTACTTTTCATACCCCAGACACCTCAAAGCACTTTATAAAGCAATGAATAAGATACCTGGTCATGCAATCTGTCTAGGCAGCCAGGCCAGGTCAGAATAATTCTCATTACCACTGCCATGTGGATGAGGAATGGTGAACCTGTAATCTTATATTTACAATTTTTCTTCCAAAACTAAAGGGCAACAGAGGGCCACATTATTTTGTCTAAGAAATTTCTATTGACTGTGTACTGCCAGCAAATAGCTCCTAGCAGAGAGACTCCTAGCATAAGCACATATTTTATAGAACATAGAATATATTCATAGAATATATTGCCAGCAACTTACCAAATTCACGGTCCATTTTGGTCAATTTCATGGTCATAGGATTTTTAAAAATCCTAAATTTCACAATTTCAGATATTTAAATCTGAAAGTTCATGGTTCAGAAAAGGTTCAGAAAAGGGCAACTAAAATGATTAGGGGTTTGGAGAGGGTCCCATACGAGGAAAGATTAAAGAGGCTAGGACTCTTCAGCTTGGAAAAGAGGAGACTAAGGGCGGGGATATGATAGAGGTATATAAAATCATGAGTGATGTTGAGAAAGTGGATAAGGAAAAGTTATTTACTTATTCCCATACTACAAGAGCTAGGGGTCACCAAATGAAATTAATAGGCAGCAGGTTTAAAACAAATAAAAGGAAATTCTTCTTCACGCAGCGCACAGTCAACTTGTGGAACTCCTTACCTGAGGAGGTTGTGAAGGCTAGGACTATAACAATGTTTAAAACGGAACTGGATAAATTCATGGTGGCCAAGTCCATAAATGGCTATTAGCCAGGATGGGTAAAGAATGGTGTGCCTAGCCTCCGTTTGTCAGAGGATGGAGATGGATGGCAGGAGAGAGATCACTTGATCATTGCCTGTTAGGTTTACTCCCTCTGGGGCACCTGGCATTGGCCACTGTCGGTAGACAGATACTGGGCTAGATGGACCTTTGGTCTGACCCAGTATGGCCATTCTTATGTTGTAACTGTAGAGGTCCCAAAAAGGTCCCAACACCCAAAATGGTGTTGTGGGGAGGTTATAAGGTTATTGTAGGGGGTGTCATGGTATTGCCACTCTTACTTCTGTGCTGCTGCTGGTGGCAGTGCTTTCTTCAGAGCTCGGCAGCTGGAGAGCAGCTACTCCTGGCTGGGAGCCCAGCTCTGAAGGCAGAGCCACCGCCAGCAGCAGTGCAGAAGTAAGAATGGCATGGTATGGTATTGCCACCCTTACTTCTGTGCTTCTGCTGGCACGGCACAGCCTTCAGAGCTGGGTGCCTGGCCAATAGCTGCTGCTCTCTGACCATCCAGTTCTGAAGGCAGTGCAAGAGTAAGGTTGACAATACAATGACCCCCCTACAATAACCTTGCGACTCCCCCATGACCCACTTTTGGGTTGGGACCCCCAGTTTGAGAAACACTGGTTTCCCCCATGAAATCTGTATAGTATAGGGTAAAAAGTACACAAGACCAAAGACCAGATTTCATGGCTGTGATGTGTTTTTCATGGCTGTGAATTTGGTAGGACCCTATATATTGCATTTCACTTTGTATTTTACAGCAGCTAACCCCACACCAGTAACGTTGACAAGAGGCGGCAACAGGAGTGTTGGCAACTTGTAGTTAAGCTTCACGCTGTTTTACAGAGTGCCTCACGTTAGATTATAGCTCTTCTCCCACCTCCATTTGAATTTTATGCATGTTACATTTACTGTTGCCACTGAGCTACTGAGACACAACAGCACTGAAAAAGTGTTTGCTAAAGGACGCAGCTGCCCAGACAGTCCTTGAAAGCAGCCACGTAGGTGACAATACAAGATATTTCATTACTGTACCTGCACAAATAGCAGCAATTAGGCCTTTTCTGTTCTCCTGGTCCACTAAAATGTCTTTCACTGCAGGAGACTGCACAAAGACATAATGTAACATTAAGTAATTATTTAAAAACAAAAAAACCCACCCACAAATCATGCTGCACTGTCTGTAATAAATACAGAAAATAGTTAATTATGTAGAGAAAGTAGATCAGGAATTTTTGTTTTAGTGTCATGAGACAAGGAACAGTCAATCAAAAGGTGAAAAATTCAAAACCAATAGAAGGAAATACTTTTTTCCCCACAACATGTGATTGAACTTTTGCCACAGGAAGTAGCTGAAGCCAAGAACTCAAAATGATTCAAAATGAGACTGGATATTAAGAATATCAGAGTTATCAACATAAGTAACATTTTGGAAGTTATATTAAACTTCATGCTTCAGGGCTTAAGCCAATTGTTAACAATACTATGAGAGACAACGAGATCAATTTGCTAGGTTAAATTATTCCACATCTACTTAATGAGTGTTTTTTATTAGGGCTGTCAAGTGATTTAAAAAATTAATTGCTATTAATTGTACTGTTAAACAATAATAGAATACCATTTAAATATTTTGGGGTGTTTTCTACATTTTCAAATATATTGATTTCAATTACAACACAGAACACAGAGTACAGGGCTCACTTTATATTTATTTTTATTACAGATATTTGTGCTGTAAAAAAAACAAAAAAAATAGTATTTTTCAATTCACCTCATACAAGTACTGTAGTGCAATCTCTTTATCATGAAAAGTTGAATGTACAAATGTAGAATTATGTATAAAAAATAACTGCATTCAAAAATAAAACAATGTAGAACTTTAGAGCCTACAAGTGCACTCAGTTCTACTTCTTGTTCAGCCAATCGCTCAGACAAACAATAATGCTGCCCGCTTCTAGTTTACAATGTCACCTGAAAGTGAGAACAGGCATTCACATGGCACTGTTGTAGCCAGTGTTGCAAGATAGTTACATGCCAGATGCACTAAAGATTCATATGTCCCTTCATGCTTCAACCACCATTCCAGAGGACGTGTCCATGCTGATGATGGGTTCTGCTCGATAACGATTCAAAGCAGTGCAGATTGACACATGTTCACTTCCATCATCTGAGTCAGATGCAAGTATTTGTAATAAAAATAATAATAGAAAGTGAGCACTGTATACTTTGTATTCTGTGTTGTAATTGAAATCAATATATTTGGAAATGTAGAAAAACATCCAACATATTTCAATTGGTATTCTATTATTTAACAGTGCAATTAAAACTATGATTAATCGCAATTTATTAATTTATTTTTTTAAAGTTAAATCACGCACGTTAACTGTGATTAATCGACAGACCTAGTTTTTATACCTTCCACTAAAGGAGATGCTAATGGCCACTGCTAGACAGGATACCTGACTAGATGAACCTTAAATTGGATCCAGTATGGCAATTCCTAATTTCTTATGGCATCAAAATACTTTATATCCTGTTCAATAATCATTTACAACATGTTGCATCTCCATACTACAAATGTATACAACAGAGTACTTCCCCATTTTTACACAGGATAACTCCGGTTAAGACTGCAGCTGCACTGCTTACCGTGTTTTTGTTTGTTTGTTTGTTTGAAATGTTGGACTGAATTTGCTGCAGTAGCAGGAGAATATAAGCAACACTTATAGATATATGGGCAGGCCTTTGAATTATCTTCAGGTTTTATGATTTTACCTCTGACAAATTTTGAGCTCCTAGGTTACCACCTGGCAGGACCACCACATCATAAGGCCCCTAAATAAAGAAAGAAATGCTTACTTAGCAGAATTCTACAGGAGAAGAGCATGCAAGTTCACACAGGAGTTTGTCTTTATGACTGTTAAAATGTACTAAAATGAGAAGCAGAGGAATTCTAACTTTTCTGCTTCTGAAAGGCTCTTTACGCAAAAGGAAGTCTGATGAGCGACCAAAATATTTCACCTAATGGAGCTACTAGAAAAACCACTGTTTCGTTTTCCATACACCAGGCCAAGAACTGCTGGAGAAACTTGTTTTGAAGCAAACTTTGCCTACACAAATAAGTATTTGTGGATGGGGGAGTTTAAGTGCTCCAGAGTGTGACTGACAGTTCTGCAATGTGATGATAGGTGCTATGCTGCAAAGCTCCCTAAGCAGCACTTCCTTCCTGAACAGAAACTTTCTGTTGTTCCAAATTATGCTATTTTGTCAGAGAGTCTGGGTAACATGTACAGTAATTTTGGAGTTAAACATTTTACCAAGTCAAATACCTGGACAGAATGTTAAAAATTGTGCAAAACTAAGATACTGTGTTGGAGGACAACACTAGAAGGGAGAGAATTAAATTATGTGTCCCTGGGTTCGTGCAATGCTGCTGCAATCAGTCAAACTGGGCGTTACTAATAACCTTCCAACTCCACTGTGAACCTGTGAAGAAGGTCCTGTTAAGCATTATGCTAAGTCAGCATGACAAACCTCTTTTCTGGCATCTTCTAGACTGGCATCAGGACAAATGAAGACATCTCGGCTACACTGCACTGGATCTTTTCCTGTTAAACCTGCAATAGTCACCTTGATCTGACAGAAAAACAGACACCATTACAACAGGAAAATGCACTGCTTTAAGGGGATGCAGATGACAATTCTGAAGTTGTATGCAGGTGTATTTTGTTTAAAAGATTATTTAAACCAAGAAATAGTAGAAGCTGTAGAGAATCAGACTAAAACCAAAAGTTTCCCACCTCAAAAGTAAAATTAAATGAGAAGTACCTGCAGTAAGATTAGTTATTTGAATCTGGAAGGTCTAACAGATGTATCACATAATCCAGCATTCAACGAATTTCTAGATTAAAGTAATGTCAGATTAAGGAGGCTGCTAAATGATCCATTATCTGTTTGGTCCTGGTGCACAGGACACTCTCTAAATCTGTTTATTCAGCTCCAGACTCCTTACTCTCAGCTACTTGGTCACAATTCCATAGACGTGCACAGAACTCTGTAGGTATAAAATAAGGAAAGATCTGTGCCCAAGGAGCACCAGGACAAGGGAGTGAACAAATTAATGGGATGAAAAAGAAGGGGAAAGGTAGAATTTTATTTTGGCTGTTTCATGTGCATAGATTTGGGGTTCTGGTCATTAAAAACTGAAAAGTGAGAATTTAAATCTTATTTATCACTCTTGCACCTGATCAAGATCGGATTATTGCCGATGCACAGGTGATAAATTGGGAGCACTCTATGGGTGGTAAGTGACAGACTGCTAGATGAAAGCAGAGCTTCAAGGAGAGATTCGAGTGAGATGATCAAGGTCGTTAGCTTGATATGTACAAAGGGGTCTAGTCATCCCCCCCAAAAAAGAAAACTCTCTCCACTAACACAGGAGTTGCACATATTTTGAGGGGATGATAGACACCTAAATACCTGCCCTAGTCACTGCTAGGTTCACAACTTAAATGTCTTTACATTGTTTGGAACACATTCATTTTAATATGGCTAAATGTAAATGAATACATCTAGGAACAAAGAATGTGGCCATACTTACACAATGGGAGACTCCAACCTGGGAAGCAGCGACTCTGAAAAAGATATTGGGGCTGTAGTGGATAATCCCACCCAGTGCAACACTGTGCTCAAAAGGGTTAATGCAATCTTTGGATGCATAAACAGGGGAATCTTGAGCAAGAGTAGAGAGGTTATTTTACATCTGTATTTGGCACTGCTGTGACTATTGCTGGAATACTGTGTCCAGTTCTAGTGTCCACAATTCAAGAGAATGTTGATAAATTGGAGAGGGCTCAGAGTAGACCCACAAGAACAATTAAAGGATTAGAAAAGATGCTTTATAGCGATAAATAGATTGAGCTACTTGAATCTATCTTAACAAAGAGAAGGTTAAGGTGTGACTTGATTGCAATCTGTAAGTACCTACTTGGGGAAAAATATCTGATAATGGACTCCTCAATCTATCAGAAAAAGATGTAACACAATCCAATATCTGGAAGGTGGAGCTAGCCAGATTCAGATTGATATAAATTTACGCCTTACTTCCAATGAGAGTAATTCACCACAACCCTTGGTAAATTGTTCCAATGCTTGAATCTCCATCACTGACAATTTCTAAATCAAGATTGGATGCTGCTTCTAAAAGATACATTTTATGGCCTATTGAATCTATGAATTCATATTCTGCAGCAATGAGTACTTGTGGATGAGTGAGCATTTGTCTTTCACGCCACAAATAAAAGGGCCCGGGTGCATGTTCATCCAGGAGGCCATTGAATAAAACAATCTCTCCATCACTGAGGATTGATTCAAGGTGAGAATACTTTTGGTTTCCACAAATGGTCATACAAAGTTCTAGTGGTTTTCATACTCACTCCAGCCCTTCTCATAACATCAGTGGGGATAACCGTTTCCATCTCCTCTGCTCCTTTAGCCAGAATCACTAAGGCTCTTTTTGAGGCCATGTTTTAACAGCTTTAAGGTGTACTTCTGATTTTCACTGGGCCCCACCGCTGCACTGAAGCTTCCAGAGTCCAGAAAGCAAATAGTCTGCTCAAGGAACAAAGAGAGCCTGTTAGAGGGCGAATCCCCTAGACCAGAGGTTCTCAACCTTTTTCTTTCTGAGACCCCCCGCACGCATAACATGCTATAAAAACTCCACAGCCCACCTACACCACAATAACTGGGTTTCTGCATGTAAAAGCCAGGGCCAGTGTTAGGGGGTAACAAGCAGGGCAATTGCCTGGGCCTCATGCCACAGGGCCCCCCCACAAAGCTACACTGTTCAGGCTTCAGCTCCCACTCTGGGTGGCGGGGATCAGGGCCCTGGGCTTCAGCCCCTTGCAGTGGGGCTTTGGCTTTCTCCCCTGGGTCCCAGCGAGTCTAATGCTGGCCCCTATTGGAGGGCCCCTTGAAGCTTGCTCGAGGCCCTCTAGAGGGTCCCGGATCCCTGGTTGAGAACCACTGCCCTAGACTTCATCATGAGGTGGTGATTGAGTTTTGTAAGAAGCCATTATTTCTACTATACTGCATAAGAAATTTATGAAGGACCTAGATCATTTTGTTTCAAACAGATTATTTACAATAAAAGCCTCTTCTTAGAGAGGCAATTCTTGTGCCTTATTCAAATGTTGCCCAATAGCAAAATGCACCACAGAATAATACTGTTTTGCACTTCTGTACCATGTTTAATTGAAAGGATCTCAAAACAGTCACAATTCTGTGAATTATGCCACCATTATTTTACACAGAGAAACTACAGCACAGAAGGGTTAAACAACTTGTCCAACAGGATACAGTGCATCAGTCCAGAGTTGGGAAGAGAAGCCTGGTCTAATCAAGAATGTTACATAATATATATTTGCCAGTGTTAATGTTTAAAGTGAACATCAGATTTGCTTTCAGAGTGCACACCCACAGAGATGGGGAGAGAGATTATTGACTTCCACCTGAGGTCTTCTTTACAACTCATATTAGAAGGGTTTAACTACATTTTAAACCCATATTTGGTATTTAGTTTCTGGACAGCATGATGCAGGAGGAGTTTCCTGTGATTTGTAATGATTCTACCCATGTCTTCACATGTCTGATTAATATGTTTTCTGGCATTTCCCAATCTCTGTGGGGAGGAGGGTGGGGAAACTGCCCTGAAGTGACTGAACAGAACAAAGGAAGATTCTTTTAAGAAGTTAGGCTCCAAAATAGATATTTAAGACTAAATGGGCAGCCAGATTTTCAAGAGAATCTAAATGAAGAATATTAAGTGGCACATAAACTACATATTAAATTCATGTTTATGGGACAAATCTTTTGTTAAACACAACTTTCTGATGACCCAAAAGTCACTTGTAAGATGGCAACATTGATGACCACTGGGAATGGAGGCATTTCACAATTCACCCACTCTGTTTAGTAGGGATTTTTTTCCAGTAAGGGGGTTTCCACCCAAAAATGTACATATAGTCTGGGCATTCTTTATAAGAAAAAAGTGTTACCCACAGTCACCTAGACAAATCTGGAGGCTAGGGGAATAGGATTTGTTAAATGTAATTTTATTGTACTCTGCTTTGCTTGGTTTCTTCAGCAGTAGCAGCAATTAGTGAGCAACAAGCCATTTTCTGTACACATTCACAAAAGACATGGCCAAAGAATTGTCTCTTTCTCTACTCTGGACTTAACTACCATTACCTCTTTCCACAGGAGCCTATAAAAATACTTTTAAAAATACACACCGAATACTTCTGCTACAGAATTCACTATCACAAGATACCACTGAGGCCAACAGTTTAGTATAATATTTTTTAGATTAGTTTATATGCTTAAGAATGGTCAAAAAGACAGAATATGAGGGATATAAAATCTTCCTGTTTCAGGGCATAAACCAGCCACCAGTTAATGGGATTAAGAAAAAGCTTCCCCTATAGGCAGATTTAGGGAATAACTGTCTACTGCACCTTCCTCTGAAGTACAGTATGTGGTATCCAGCCCGTCAAGAGACATGATACTAAATTACAGTAAATGGACCTCTGGTCTAATCTAGTATAGTAACTCCTAATTTGTTATGGAGTTTTATTTTCTGCCAACTAAGTACCAAATCCACTGAGCAAGTAAACTGACTCATAGCAAGAACTT
This sequence comes from Mauremys reevesii, assembly GCF_016161935.1. Taxonomy (NCBI): domain Eukaryota; kingdom Metazoa; phylum Chordata; order Testudines; family Geoemydidae; genus Mauremys; species Mauremys reevesii. The sequence continues at coordinate 20,084,789 of NC_052643.1, read as the reverse complement.
CCAGGCACTGTGTCATTAAGGAGTGCTAAAATAAAAGAGCTGATACTTTTCTTCAAAAGAGCCATAAGAATCTGCAAAACTCATTTTCATGAGAAATTGGCTAACTAATAACAAATAGGTTGAAGAGTTGTCAAGCATGGCTCATGTAGATATACACACACATGACAAATATAGAAGCTGTACACATTTTGTTTGTATTCCTCCTGTCATTTATAAATTTCTTATCTTCAGAGACTGCACATTCTTTGGAGTAACCTCTATGTCCTCCTCTGAGGGCATTTGTGTACAGTGCCTAGCACATTGTGGGTGCTACCAGAATAAAAATAATTATTATTCATGGAGATTGCAGAGCCAAGTTACTCAGAACAAGTCCTTGATTTAGCAGGATGAGTATGCACGGCAAATAAATCTATTATCCTGCTCCCTCTGTAGTCTCATGGTGCCAATTTTGAGCAGGCACATCCTACTATTCCAGTGGCAGCCAGTAAATTAAGATCATCCTCCCTATATGGGTAAATGCACATTTCTGGGACCAATGACTGCTGACTGGTGCAATTAGGAAAGGCAGCCCCTGGAAAGCTGGGAACAAGATGGTGTCCTTTTAAGACACGAACCCAAATGCAGATGGGAAAAATACTGTACGTGAGCCAGAAAATAAATACATTTTAGTGGCTTATGAACTCAGCCAAGCTAGACAGAATATCTATGTCTCAACAGCTATTTTTAAATGTAGGGGATGAGGCATCTGAATGCACAAGATTAAGTTTCAGAATGTATAAACAAAAAACAGGAAGAGGAATAGCACAAAATTATACTGCAGAGTGATCAAGACCACAGTGCCAGCCAGAAGAGATAGTAAAGGGATTTGTAGCCACAGGCGTGCGGGTGAAACTACAGAGGGTCAGACCCTGAACCTACACGGTCTCAGGCGGGCAAGGGGGCCGTTTGTAGCCAGCCCACACCCGCACGGACCCCCCGACACACGCACCTGATGGTTCGGGCTCCGGGGCCCTTAGCAGCCGGGATTCCGGCTCACCCCCTGGCGTCCCACGGGCTCCGCGCCGCCTGCCTCGCTCCCGGCCTGCAGCGGCGCGGGGACGGTCCCTGCGGCAATAACGCGCAGCGTCCTGGGGAAGGAACCCAAGGGAAAGCTCCGGCCCGGCCTGGGAGCGCGCAACCCCCGGGCAGCTCGGGCGGGCGGAACCCGCTTCCCTCCGGAGGGGCCTTTTATTGGCCGCAGGACGCGCGCTGCTCTCGCAGGGTTGCAGGCTGACGCTTGCTAGTGCACACGCCCCAGACCGTCCTCTGACAGACGCGTTTGGTAATTTAGCATTTTGCTTTAAAATAGTACAATATAGATAATTTCTGCTCCAAGTTCTCTGTCCTCCCTCCAGGATAAATGGAACAGTCCTACACCACCCCCTAAAGGACATGCTCTTCTTGTTAACCCATTTCTTGCCAAAAACACAGCAGAAAGGAAAGTAAGTAATAAGGAAACCTGACTTTTAAGTACTAAACGTTTCCAAATCGCCCATATTTCCATGTACAAGAATCAAAACGAGTGCCTGAATATAAGCAGAAGATTACACCTAGGGATGAAACGCTGCGAGGAGGAGAAAGGACAAATTAAGACACATTTGGCACAAGGAATGAAAATGTTTCACCCCTTTGCTCAGAAGTGAGGCATTTTACTAATGCTTATATTAGTCATAATTATATCAGGGTTTGAAAATCCTCTTTCCCTAATGACGTTAACATTTATTTTATTTACTAAAATGTAAAGGTGAACAGACAGCACAGCACAATAAAATAAATGCAAAGAATAAAGAACTTACCAGGCTAAATATTAACTATGACTATTATTATTATATTTCATGTATATGTAGACAGAAATTAGGGGAAATGAGAAACAACATATAGTATTTTCTCTTTTTAACTTAATATGCTTGTCAACATACAGCTAACCTTTATCAGAGAATGTGCCAAAAAGACAAACCCCCCAGCCATCAAGCCAATCACACAAAATAACTCCTTCCCAGTTAGAACTAAAAATGAGAGACCCAATGAGACAGTAAACACAAGGTGCACAAAGAACAACCAAGGATAAGCCTATCTAAATAAATAGAACTGTATCTGACAATGCCTACGTTTCCTAATATGAACTCCCTCAGGGAATTGATGGGTGGAATCCCCTGGGAGAATAACATGACGGGGAAAAGGAGCCCAGGAGAACTGGCTGTATTTTAAAGAATCCTTATTGAGGTTGCAGGAACAAACCATCCCGATATGTAGAAGAATAGTAAATTTGGCAGGCGACCAGCTTGGCTTAACAGTAAAATCCTTGCTGATCTTAAACACAAAAAAGAAGCTTACAAGAAGAGGAAGATTGGACAAATGACCAGGGAGGAGTATAAAAATATTGCTCAGGCATGCAGGAGTGAAATCAGGAAGGCCAAATCACACTTGGAGTTGCAGCTAGCAAGGGATGTTACAAGTAACAAGTCAAGAAGGGTTTCTTCACGTATGTTAGCAACAAGAAGAAAGTCAAGGAAAGTTTGGGGCCCTTAGTGAATGAGGGAGGCAACCTGGTGACAGAGGATGTGGGAAAAGCTAATGTACTCAATGCTTTTTTTGCCTCTGTCTTCACGAACAAGGTCAGCTTCCAGACTACTGCACTGGGCAGCACAGCATGGGGAGTAGGTGACCAGCCCTCTGTGGAGAAAGAAGTGGTTTAGGACTATTTAGAAAAGCTGGACGAGCACAAGTCCATGGGGCCGGATGTGCTGCATCCGAGGGTGCTAAAGGAGTTGGCGGATGTGATTGTAGAGCCATTGGTCATTATCTTTGAAAACTCATGGCAATTGGGGGAGGTGCCAGATGACTGGAAAAAGGCTAATGTAGTGCCCATCTTTAAAAAAGGGAAGGAGAAGGATCCGGGGAATTACAGGCCAGCCAGCCTCACCTCAGTCCCTGGAAAAATCATGGAGCAGGTCCTCAAGGAATCTGAAGCACTTAGAGGAGAGGAAAGTGATCAGGAACAGTCAGCATGGATTCACCAAGGGCAAGTCATGCCTGACTAACCTAATTGCCTTCTATGATGAGATAACTGGCTCTGTGGATGAGCGGAAAGAAGTGGATATGTTATTCCTTGACTTTAGCAAAGCTTTTGATACGGTCTTCCACAGTATTCTTTCCAGCAAGTTAAAGAAGTATGGGCTGGATGAATGAACTATAAAGTGGATAGAAAGCTGGCTAGATCACCGGGCTCAATGGGTAGTGATCAATGGCTCCATGTCTAGTTGGCAGCTGGTATCAAGCAGAGTGCCCCAAGGGTTGGTCCTGGGGCTGGTATTGTTCAATATCTTTATTAATGATCTGGAGGATGGCATGGACTGCAGTCTCAGCAAGTTTGCAGATGACACTAAACTGGGAGGAGTGGTAGATACGCTGAAGGGTAGGGATAGGATACAGAGGGACCTAGATAAATTAGAGGATTGGGCCAAAAGAAAGAGTGCCATAACAAGGGCGAGTGAGTGAGGCACTTGCCTTGGGTGCGCAAAGCAGAGGGGCGCAGGGACCTGCTGCTGAATTGCCACCGAAGAATGAATGAAGCAGCGGCAGCAATTCGGCGGCAGGTCCTTCCCTCCGACTCAGGGACCCGCCACCGAATTGCCACCAAAGAGCCTGGAGTCGGCCCTTGCCTTGGGCACAAAAATTCCTTGTTACAGCTCTGAGAAGTAATCTAATGAGGTTCAACAAGGACAAGTGCAGAGTCCTGCACTTAGGATGGAAGAATCCCATGCACTGCTACAGCCTAGGGACTGAATGGCTAGGAAGCAGTTCTGCAGAAAAGGACCTAGGAGTTACAGTGGACGAGAAACTGGATATGAGTCAACAGTGTGCCCTTGTTGCCAAGAAGGCTAATGGCATTTTGGGCTGTATAAGGAGAGGCATTGCCAGCAGATCGAGGGATGTGATCATTCCCCACTATTCGACATTGGTGAGGCCTCATCTGGAGTACTGTGTCCAGTTTTGGGCCCCATACTACAAGAAGGATGTGGAAAAATTGGAAAGAGTCCAACAGAGGGCAACAAAAATGATTAGGGGGCTGGAGCACATGACTTATGAGGAGAGGCTGAGGGAACTGGGATTGTTTAGTCTGCAGAAGAGAAGAATGTGGGGGGATTTGATAGCTGCTTTCAACTATCTGAAAGGGGGTTCCAAAGAGGATGGATCTAGACTGTTCTCAGTGGCAGCAGATGACAGAACAAGGAATCATGGTCTCAAGTTGCAGTGGGGGAAGTTTAGGTTGGATATTAAGTAAAACTTTTTCGCTAGGAGGGTGGTGAAGCACTGGAATGAGTTACCTAGGGAGGTGGTGGAATCTCCTTCCTAAGAGGTTTTTAAGGTCAGGCTTGACAAAGCCCTGGCTGAGATGATTTAGTTGGGAATTGGCCCTGCTTTGAGCAGGGGGTTGGACTAGATGACCTCTTGAGGTCCCTTCCAACCCTGATATTTTATGATTCTATGAACTGTATCTGGTATATAAATATTGATTTTAATATTTCATAGTTATGCTTTGTGACTGTATTTCTAATAGGCTTCCTGAAAAGGGGCTATTTCTATCTGCATGGTAATGAAACAGTCTCCAAAAGTTGTGGAAGGCCTTCAGAGAGACTGAGACATTACATAAAACTCCTAAAACACTAAGCTCCTCAAACCCATATCAAAAGTGTTCCATGAAAACGGTGAAAACCTTGTATTAAATGCATACCAGCATCCATGCCAACATTAAAAGAAGAAAAGAAATAAGAATTTAACAAGTATCAGAGGGGTAGCCGTGTTAGTCTGGATCTGTAGAGTATCAGAGGGGTAGCCGTGTTAGTCTGGTTCTGTAGAAGCCTTAAGGTGCCACAGGATTCTTTACTGGATCTGTAGAGAATTTAACAGAAACTGGTATAAGGGGGAGAAATGTTACTGGATGCTGTTAGGTGATTACCCTGGTAAAGGAGGGTGGTACCTGTCCAAGCCATGCCTGGCTCTAACCAGCACTATTTGGATTGCCAACCAGGGCCTAGCGTCGATGATGGGCGCACATAAGGGTGAAATCCTGATTTATTGCTCCACAGACTGGGCTTTAGTGTCACTTTCCACAGGCAGCCAACTCCTGGGCACCGAAGCCTCCAGCCAAGAGAGCTGCATCCGCGAGAGGTGCAAGCCCCGCACCGGCAGTGCTGCCGGGGGGGGCCTGCACAGATGGCGAGGCGGGGAGCAGGGGGGCGCCCCTGGCCTGGGCCTCACACTCAGCTGGCGCGGGGGGGGCAGACTGAGGGGCCTTTGAGACGCCTCAGGTGGACGCCTGAGCCCGAGCACCACGCGTGACGCGGTGCTGCAGGCTCGTGACCTTTACGGGCGATAACGGCGGGCTCCTGTGCGGGAAGGGCGTGACCTTTAGCCGGGTTGGGGGCGCTGACAAGTCGCGCGTCGAGCCTCTCTCGCGTCTGAGGGGGGCGTCGGTGACGTCACGCGCGGCGGGAGTCACGCCACCTCCGCAGCAGCAGCCCCGCCCCCCTGCTGATGGTCAGCGCTGAGTCAGGGCGGGCTCTGCAAAGGCGGGCTGGGGGCTGCTCGGCCCCGCCCACGGCCCAGTGAACCAATGGGGGCTGCAGTAGGCGGGCCGCCTCGCGAGGGGATGCCGCGAGCTACCAGAGAGCGGCTCCGCTGAGGGGCGGGGACGTGGAGGGGGCTCCACCCCTCCCGCTGGGGGTGAGCGCGCGGCCCTAATCCCGCCCCCGGGGCCCTCCGGATCCATAGAGGACCGGTCCGAACGGCCCCCGAGTTGGCATCAATAGTGTACTATACCCCCCCCCCTCCATAGGGGACCAGTACACACCGCCCCCGAGTTGGCATCAATAGTGTACTATACCCCCCCATCCATAGGGGACCAGTACACACCGCCCCCGAGTTGGCATCAATAGTGTACTATACCCCCCCCAATCCACAGGGGACCAGTACACACCACCCCCGAGTTGGCATCATTATGGGTCAGCACTACCCCTGCCCCCAATCCATAAAGGATCGGTATGCACTGCCCCCAAGTTGGCATCAATGAGCACCAACCCCTCCAAGATCCATAGGGGATCAGTCCACAGTTCCCACCAGTTGGCATCAGTATCAGCACTACCCCCCAATCCATAGGGGATCAGTATGTACTGCCCCCAAGTTGGCATAATTATCAGTCAACACCACCACCCCAATCCACAGGGGATCGGTATGCACAGCCCTGGAGTTGGCATCAATAGGATCGGTATTAACCCTTCCCTCCACACACACTCCAACAAGGGATTAATAGGGGACAGAACTAATCTCCCCCCAGGGGAATTAATATAGGGGCAGTGCCAATCCTCCCTTCCAGATAAGGTATCAATATAGCATTATCCACCCCCCTCCAGGATGCTAATGTTTCTTCTGTTCTGAAGCAGACTTTCTCCTCTCTTCAGTTAAAGTATTTCTGTAAGCATTCCATTATTACCCTGTGGCATCCCTTTCATTTTCCAATTGATCAATAGTCTGAAAACCATTAATTGAGCTCAGAATAAGAGTTGAAAACAAACATGATGGATCCAAATTTTTGTGTGTGTAATCAGGTGCTTGTTTTATGAGAGAGAAGACTTGCTAAATAAACTTTTTTACTTTAGCTCATGAATTCTAAGGAGCATCTCCTTTCTCAGTTCCCTAAAAGAAGAGTGAACTTGCTAAAAAGCTTCCTAGAAAATCAATGACTTGAAAAATATCAAGTTAGTTAATATTTATACAGCACTTTAAAGTTTTCCTTTCAGTTGGCTAACGCTTAGGATTGTCAAGATATAGGATCAAGTTCTGCACAGACTTACACCACATTGATTGAGGCAAGATAGGTGAGAGATCTTTTATTGGACCAACCCCATTGAAAATAAGGGCAGAATTTAACTTAAAGAGCACTATGTAATTGGAAAGTATTATTGCTCAGAATAAATTCTGACATAGAGCACTAGTAAGTGTAAATTATGATTAGTATTCATATTAAGCTATACAAAATCTGTAAATCTAAACATGATGAACAGTTTTCTTTTGCTGTCACAGTGCACGTAAGTCTGCCATACTGCTGCCTTGCATAGAAAAATGTGCTAAATCTAGTGATGGGAAGTCAGCTGCTTCACTTCTGCAAGAAGGGTCACATTGCAGCCCACAAAATGTCATTCAGAAATTGAGATCAGTGGTAGTTAAATTTAACATAGTTCTGACGTATTCACTTTTTTTCATTTGAGGACAGATTAGAATTCATGGTGATAATTTTAATGTTATGGGGGTTGTTAGCAACCTATGCAGTGATTAACACTCCCACAGCTGAATTTCTGTGATGCAGTTCATGGGATTTCCCAGTCTGCACAATCTGCTAAACACTCATAGCTAAACACTCATAGCAAAACACTGTATTAACTATAAGCGATGTGTAGCGTATGGTACCTTGTTCTTCCCTGGAAGCTACTTTATTTTGGCAGTACCCTATATATAATACTGACAGACAGGTTATACATGCATCTGGTTACTAAAAATGTGCATTTTCAAAGCCACCTAATGAATTTGGATGCCCAATTACTATTAATGGGAACTGATTGTCCAAATGCCTTGAGTCTTTGAAAAACCTCAGGCATAAAGTTTACTAATGTTATACTTTTGTACCTGATTTGTCACTGTAAATGACATAATAAGAAGGGCATTTGCAAACAGGTTCAAATTACAGAAAATATTTTAAAATTAAGCTTGGATAAAGGTCCTTCACATCCTTAGCACAATAGCATGCTTCACTAGACAGAGGAATGATTGACATTTCACGATCAAAAGTATCATACACTTGGATAATTTAATTAAGAAAGAATAGCTAATTCTTTTTGGATCACATCAGGTAGTGCCTGGAAATGAATAATAATAAAAAAGTCCCCCATTATATTTATATTTAAGAGCATGTAAAGTACAGAGAATATGAAGCAACAGAAATCCACTGTGAAAATTAGAAAAACCCCGTTTGACTTTATCACAAAATCAAGAGATGGAAGGTGGCTTTATACCATGAAACACTTCAACATCATTAAAGTGCTATGTAATCTATGATCATTTATTACTTCTTCCTATTGCCTGCAAATATTTCGAGGAGGGGTATACTTCTGGTTAAGATACCGAGCTGATACTCGAGAGATGGATTCTATTCTTGGCTGTTCTACAGCTATAATTTGCTATTTAATTTTGGGCAAAACACATAAACCTGGATTCAGCAAAGCACTTATCCTTAATTGTAACCAGGGGTGGCTCCAGGCACCAGCGCAGCAAGTGCGTGCCTGGGGCGGAAAGCCGTGGGGGGTGGCGTGCCAGTTGTTCTGAGGGCGGCCGTCAGGCTGCCTTCAGCAGCATGCCTGCGGGAGGTTCAGCGGTAATTCAGTGGCGGGTACACCGAAGGCGCAGGCTGGCGGACCTCCCGCAGGCATGCCGCCGAATCCACTTTACCAGCAGACCTCCCGCAGGCATGCCACTGAAAGCTGCCTGATTGCCATACTTGGGGCGGCAAAATACATAGAGCCACCCCTGACTATAACTATGGGATTTAAGGATGTGCTTAAGGACTTCTTTCTGGTTAACAGGTGACTTCTAAGCAGGGGCGGCTCCAGGCACCAGCGCTCCAAGCGCGTGCCTGGGGCGGCAAGCTGTGGGGCCCCGGGGCGCTCTGCCAGTCGCCGCTAGGGCGGCAGGCAGGGTGCCTTCGGTGGCTTGCCTGCAGAGGGTCCACTGGTCCCGCGGCTTCGGTGGACCTCCCATGCTTGGGGTGGCAAATTGTCTAGAGCCGCCCCTGCTTCTAAGTGCTCTAAAATCCACATTTTCCTCAGATATCCTTAAAAGTTGCTGTGACTCCTGTGGGGTATGGGGTAAGGTTAGTATAAAACCATAAGAATGGCCATACTGGGTCAAACCAATGGTCCATTTAGCCCAGTATCTTGTCTTCTAAAAGTGGCCAGTGCTACATGCTTCAGAGGGAGTGAACAGAACAGGGCACTTTATTGAGAGAGCCAAACTGTCGTTCAGTCACAATCACTAGCACTCAGAGGTTTAGAGACACCCAGAGCTTGGGGTTTCGTTCCTGACCATTTTAGCTAATAGCCATTGATGGACCTATCCTCCATGAACTTATCTAATTCACTTTTAAACACTGTTATAGTCTTGGCCTTCACAACATCCTTTGGTGAGGAATTCCACGGGTTGACTATGTGTTGTATGGAGAAATGCTTCTTTGTTTTAAAACTGCTGCCTATTCATTTAATTGGACGACCCCTGGTTTTCATGTTATTGTGAAGGGGTAAATAACACTTCCTTATTCACTTTCTCCACACCATTCATGATTTTATAGACCTTTATCATATTTCTCCCCCCATCATCTCTCTTCTAAAATAAAAATTCCCAGTCTTATTAATCTCTCCTCATATGAAAGCTGTTCCATACCCCTAATAATTTCTGTTGCCCTTCTCTGTAATTTTCTCATTCTAGGACATCTTTTTTGAAATGGGATGACCAAAACCAGGGCTGACCTTAGGAAAAATGGTGCCCTGGGCGAATTTGTATTTTGGCACCCTTTCTTTGAGTTTGCGAACTGCAGTGTGGGGTCCAGGGTGTGAGGACCAGCTCCTGGCCCCGGAGCCAGACAGGCTGCACAGTGAGGTGTTTCTGAGCCCGGGGACTCCTCTGGTCATACATCCCCAAACACCAAGCAGGACAGAAGGTGTGCAGCCACTACCTATGCCCGCAAGAAGGGGCAAGCCCTGCTGGCTGTACATCCCCACCAGGCTGGCAGCTCCAAGTGGCATTACCCACCCCCAGCCCAGCTGGCCAAGGGCTCCAGCCCTTGGCTCGCCTGCACTCACCCTCCACTCTGGCAGCCCAGGTCCAACAGCTTACTGCACTCACATGGCACCTCCCTGACCATGGCACCCACCTGTAAGGCCATCCCTGACCAGAACTGCATGCAGTATTTAAGTCATGGGCATACCATGGATTGATATAGTGACATTATGATATTTTCTATCTTATTATCTGTTCCTTTCCTAATGGTTCCTAACATTGTTAGCTTTTTTGACTGCCGCTGCACATTGAGCAGATATTTTCAGAGAACTATCCATAATGACTCCAAGATCTCTTTATTGAGCAAAAACAACAAGGAGTCTGGTGGCACCTTAAAGACTAATGGATTATTTATTGAGCAGTAACAGCTAATTTAGGCCCCATCATTTTGTATGTTTAGTTGCGATTATGTTTTCCAATGTGCATTACTTTGCGTTTATCAATGATGAATTTCATTGGCCCATTCTTGACCAGTCATCCACTTTTGGGAGATCCCTTTGTAACTCTTGCCAGTCATCTTTAGACTGAACAATCTGTTCAACCTCGTATTTAGCTGTTACACTCTAAGTACCTATCCCAAACCTGAGGTTGAGCTCTGGGTAGCTCAAAAGCTTGTCTCTTTCACCAACAGAAGTTGGTCCAATAAAAAGATATTACCTCCCCCACCTTGTCTCTTAACTATTTTGAGTAATTTTGTATTGTCTGCTAACTTTGTCACCTCACTGTTTACCCCTTTTCGAGATCATTTTTGAATATGTTGAACAGCACTGATCCCAGTACAAATCTTTGGAGACCCTGCTATTTACCTCTCTCCATTCTGAAAACTGACTGTTAATTCATACCGTTTGTTTCCTATCTTTTAACCAGTTACTGGTCCATGAAAGGAGCTTCTCCCTTATCCCATGACTGCATAATCTGCTTAAGAGCATTTGGTGAGGGACCTTGTCAAAGGTTTTCCCGAAAGTCCAAGTATACTATATCCAATGGATCATCCTTGTCCACATTATCCCTTTACAAAAATCATTTTGGCTTTTCCTCAACATAGTGATCCAAATTTGGGATTGGGGGCTCTTGTCAGAGGAAGTGGGAGGGCAGAGGTGGGACACTGGGAGGAGTGGACATGAAGGTGAGTGGCAGGAAGAGAAGAAGGGTTTGGAGCAAAGGGTGCCTGTCAGCCTCACATTCTCGCCTCCTGTATGTGTGCTGGGATCTTGGGGAACCTTGCCACCATGCAACAGTAAGTATCTGGGGGGCTCTGTCCCACTCAAGGTCAGAGCCCCTTTCCCTAGTCCCTCATGTGATAATCAGGAGCTGGGGGCCCTTTTTGCTCTAAAGGGCTCTGAGCCCCTCTCCCTGTCCCCTTATGTGAGCTGGTATCTGGGGAAGCTCTGCCTCCTGGTAAGAACAGGCATGCTGGGAGCATGCACCAAGAACACATTGCTGAGACGGGGGTGAGTAGTTGAGAATGGGCATGCTTGATGCATTCACAGGTTCTCAAGCACTGGCATGGGGGAGCAGATATGAGAACACCACTGAGATAAGTGGAACAGCTCACATTTTTCAGAGCTATTATTTCGGGCTGCATTTATCTACCTGGAACATTCTCATTCAGCTGAGAACATCACATTGAGATGAATGAGCAACTTCACATCTCTATGAGCTTCCTATGCTGCAGATGGCTATGTAGAGCCTTTTCATCTCTCTGTACCTCAGTTTTTCCATCTGTACAATGGGGATAATGATGTTTCCCTCCTTGGTAAAATGCTTTGAGACCTATTGATGAAAAGAGCTATGAAAGAGCTAGGTATTATTATTATTATTATTACTACTACTGTTACCTGGCCACAGTAGTGTCTGAACTGCACACGTACATAATTACAACTGCCTAAATGACCACTAACTCCTACCAATGTTTCTCTTTCTGTTAAAAAAAAACAACCAAGCACTAGAAACTCACTGACAAAAAATGTAACTAATGCTGAGTTAAAGTTGCCTGGTGGTATCTCATGCCCTTCCAGATTGTAGAGTTCTGCTGAACTCTATCTTAAGGTTTTGAAAACCAGACAATACAAAGTTTAACATCCATGCAGCTTTAACTCTGCCATCTCTAAGCGATGTTACGCGATATTGATAAAACACATACTCACAGGCTTGCCTGTACATTGTACAGGAGCTATCTACACCTGCCCTACCCTCAAACACTTAACCTACTCCATTGAAACATCACCACATCTGGTGCATTTTACAACACTTTCACCCTTACCTACAATACCATCTAACACTATATTCACTTACCCTTCATTAAAATCACAGACCACACTCATCTCTCATCCTACTGCTGACAGTTCCCTGGCACAGAGACCCCTGTGCCCTTCTACTAACAACCTACACAACACAGCTGAACAGGGCCGGCTCCAGACCCAAGCGCACGCTCGGGGCGGTGTCCTGCAGGAGGGCTGCAGGCGGCTCCGGTGGAGCTCCCGCAGGCATGCCTGCGGAGGGTCTGCTGGTCCCGTGGCTCCGGTGGAGCATCCGCAGGCATCCCTGCAGGAGGTCCACCGGAGCCGCGGGACCAGCGACCGCCAGAGCTCCCCCAGAGCGTGCCGCCCTGCTTGGGGCGGCGCAAATCCTAGAGCCGCCCCTGCAGCTGAAGTAAAGCATACTGAGTCTCTCAAGGTACACATGTACTTCTTTCCATTGATCACACAGACATGGATCAGGAAAGGGGCTCAAACACACACCCTCCCAGATCACTTCATATAACATTCACAACTAATCCTTCCACTAGTCAATACAACTATACCTACTATAGCAAATGCAGCTGTCATGTACACAGATGATTTCCAGGAGCTATCACCAGCTCCAGGGAGGCAGAGATAAGGTTAGTGGGCACATACCTTCACTCTGCATTTCCTTGTTTTCAGAAGTTTTGAGTTTTGCTGAACTTGATGTTGTAGAAGGCACACGATACCACCAGGCACCCTTAAAGCTGAGTTAATGAATGTTTACATCAATGAATTATTGAATATGTATTTAGGAACCTATCTTTAGGAACAGATTTTTAAAAATATTGGCTGATATATGTAAATGCATCTGGGCAAGTACTTCAGAGTGTGGCAAGGTTGTAGCTTTTAGTTAACCCAGGATACCTCCTGTTCTCACGTTTAGGGAAGCTTCCTAGGGGCCCAGTATATGGGAGGGCCAGTTTGTCAACAGCAGAGATTACAAAACAAAATAAAAAAGGCCCAGTACCTAGCACAATGAGGACTTGGTCTAGGACTGGGACTCCCAGGTGCTCTGATACTACAAATAATAGTGAGGTGAGGTGTGGTGAGCTGAAGCCAGAGGTCACGGTGTCTGAGCCTGCTGCCATTGGGCCCTTCCACTCTAGGGAATTTTACAAAAAAACCATTGGTGCTGAGGCGGGCTCATCTGAAAATCCCCCGGGGAGGTCAGACTTCTGCCTGGGCCGCAGTGCCAGGAAGGCAGCGGAGCTCTGAGATCCGCGGGTCGGCGGGGCGCAGACGGGTGCCCCGCAAGACCCTCACTAGACCCGGGAGCGCGAGGCTTCACGCGTGGGCGGGGTGCGACCCCGGCCTCGCGCTCCAGGGGCGCGTGGGGGTTTCCCGCGAGCCGCCCCCGCCCGGTGACTCAGCGCGCCGGGGGCGGTCAGACAAGGGCCGCTCCGAGCCCGGCGCAGGCAGAGTCCGCGAGGCGCTCGGCCGGGAAGGAGGCGCGGCCGTTTCGCAGGTAAGGCCCGGCCCGGCTCGGAGGGCAGCTGGCTCCCCCCGGGGCCATTCCGGGCTCTCCCAGCGGGTTGCCTGGGGCCGGGCCGGGGTGCGGCCTGGCTCACGCCGGTGTGTTGCCTTCCAGACGCAGGGAGACGCCCCGCCCCGCCCCGCTCCGGAGCAGCCTCTCGCCGCGGAGCCCATGGGACGCGGCCACTCTCCGCTGGTGACGGCGGCGCTGCTGCTGCTGCTGAGCCTGGCTCCGGCCGCCCTGACGCCCGCGCTCCCCCAGCTCTGCGCGCCCGGTAAGTGCCCCGGGCGGGCCGGGGACGGGAGGGGCGGGCGGCGGCGCCCCGCTTCTCGCGGCTGGAGCTAGACCATCTCTCTGGCTCCTTCGCAGGCAAGTTCCTCGGCTGCGCGGACTGTGGGAAGAGCCCGGACGAAGTTTGTCTCGCCTGCCCCAGGGGCACTTTCTCCGCCACGGCCAGTGCCCGGGAGAGCTGCACCAGGTGCCGCCGGTGCGAAGGTCAGTGCTGCCCCGCCCCTGTCTATAGCCCCGGCTGCCCGACGGGTCTGCTGGGGGGCGGGACTCTTTGGCCCTCAGGCCACATCGGGGTATGGACATTGTATGGCGGGCAATGAATGCTCACGGGGCTGGGGCTGAGGTGCTCCAGGGTGGGGCCAGAAACGAGGCGTTCAGGGTGCGGGAGGGGGCTCTGCGCTGGGACCGAGGGGTTTGGAGGGCAGGAGGGGGGATCCGGGATGGGGCAGAGGCCCGGGGAAGGTGAGGGCTCCAGCTTGGGGTGCAGGATCTGGGGTGGGGCTGGGGCTGAGGGGTTTTGGGTGCAGGAGGATGCTCCGGGCTGGGCCTGAGGGGTGCAGAGAGCAGGTGGGGGATCAGGGCTGGGGATGGGGGGTGGTTCAGGAGGTGCAGGCTCCAGCTGGTGCTTACAGGGCCATCCCTAGCTATTCAGCAGACTTACACAGCCATGGGGGTGGGGAGCCAGGCCTCGGGGAGGGGGGGGACCACCCCCTAGCACTCACTGGTGATGCAGCTGGGTCTGGGTCCCTGCACTTCACCCCAATGATGAGTGCAAGCTTGGCCCTGCTGCAGTCCTAAGGGGTGGAGCAGGGAAGGGGTGGAGTGGGGGCTGGGCTGGGGCAGAGCAGGAGTGGGAAGAGGGGGGCAGGGGCTGGAGCAGTATGCAGCTGTGCAGGGCACCAGGAAATTTGGTGCCCCAAGTTTCCTGGTGCCCTATGCAACTGCATACTTTACGTATGGGTAAGGACGGCCCGGGGCGCTTACCTCAAGCAGCTCCATGAAGCAGCGGCATGTCCCTTCTCCGCCTCCTACACAGAGGTGCAGCCAGGAGGCTCTGCTGCATGGTGTCCCATTTGCAGGTGCTGCCCCTGCAACTCCCATTGGCCACAGTTCCTGGCCAATGGGAGCTGCGGGGTGGTGCTTGGGGTGGGGGCAGTGTGTGGAGCAGAGCCCCCTGGGTGCCCCTACACATGTCGCTGCTTCCGGGAGCCATGTGGAGTGTCCCCTGACCCTGCTCCCCCCCCCGGAGCAGGGCAAGCGCCAGACTCCGCTCCCCAGCAGGAGCTTGAGGGCCGGATTAAAATGACTGGCAGGCCGGATGTGACCCATAGGCCGTAGTTTGCCCATCCCTGATCTAGTAGGTGAGTGAGCATAGCATTGTGAAGTACACATAGGCGTTGAACTGTAAATGGAATTGTTCAGCCTTGGGAGCTAAGCTAAGCGCACTGTTGGTACATGATTAATCATCTCTAGATCCATGGGCCTTTTAAACCACATATCTCTGTATGCTGTTCCCCCCTCCCCCCATGCAAAGTTTCACTTGAAAATAAAATTGTGGAAAGGTAGATATGTTAATATACCCCAGCTTCCGTGTTTTGTGTGAGTCAGAAGTGCATGGCTGTATTTTTGTGACTATTAAGTATGTAAGCAAAAATGTGGTCCCTAGCTGTCATAAGAGCTTTTATAATAAGGCCCTCAGCTGGGCTCAGTTTGGATACCCTTGTATTGCTAAAAAGGAAAAAAGGATATACTGGCACTAGAAAAGGTTCAGAAAAGGGCAACTAAAATGATTAGGGGTTTGGAGAGGGTCCCATATGAGGAAAGATTAAAGAGGCTAGGACTCTTCAGCTTGGAAAAGAGGAGACTAAGGGGGGATATGATAGAGGTATATAAAATCATGAGTGATGTTGAGAAAGTGGATAAGGAAAAGTTATTTACTTATTCCCATAATACAAGAACTAGGGGTCACCAAATGAAATTAATAGGCAGCAAGGTTAAAACAAATAAAAGGAAGTTCTTCTTCACGTAGGGCACAGTGAACTTGTGGAACTCCTTACCTGAGGAGGTTGTGAAGGCTAGGACTATAACAACGTTTAAAAGGGGACTGGATAAATTCATGGTGGTTAAGTCCATAAATGGCTATTAGCCAGGATGGGTAAGGAATGGTGTGCCTAGCCTCTGTTTGGTAGAGGATGGAGATGGATGGCAGGAGAGAGATCACTTGATCATTGCCTGTTAGGTTCACTCCCTCTGGGGCACCTGGCATTGGCCACTGTCGGTAGACAGATACTGGGCTAGATGGACCTTTGGTCTGACCTGGTACGGCTGTTCTTAAGTTAACTTTTTTAAAAAAGTGAAAATCAGTTTGGTGCATCCATTTTACTTTTCTGGCCTGCACTCTCAGCTTGAATCCTCTGAAGAAAATCAGGCAGGAGGTTCCTCTGCTCATCACAGCCCTGTTATGATGTTTTAGGATGAGCTCATTTCTGTCCCAGATTCTTAGCAGTATGAGTGTCAATATGGGATATCTGTTTTTGCTCTACAGGAAAATTCAAATATAAAAGGGAGTGTTCTCCAACAATGGATGCAGAATGTGCATGTAAGGATGGGCATCGCTGTATTGGAAAAGACTGTTCTAAATGTGTAGAAAACTGTGGCGTAGGTCGGGAACCTCTTGAAGAAGGTATGGCGGCCTTTGTCCTGTTACTCTATGTAAAACTCTTAGGTGCCAATAATAGTAGAAAAGTCCAAGTGACTGTTTGCAGAATTGGGGCCTTATTGTATTATTTGCTGGTTCATTAGCTCAATAAAACTCCATTAACATAGGTAGGGCCCTACCAAATTCAGTCCAAGTTGGTCAATTTCATGGTCATAGGATTTTAAAAATTTCGTGATTTCAGCTATTTAAATCTGAAATTTCAGGGTGCTGTAACTGTAGGGGTCCTGACTGAAAATGGAGTTGAGGTGATGGGGTCGCAAGGTTATTGTAGGTAGGGGTGGAGTTGGGTACTGCTACCCTTACTTATGTGCTGCTGCTGGAGAATGGCGGCTGCTGGCTTCGGAGCTGGGTGCCTGGCCAACAGCTGCTGCTCTCCAGCTGCCCAGCTCTGAAGACAGCACAGAAGTGAAGGTGGCAATACCACAACCCCCCTGTAACTCGTTTTCGGTTAGGATCCCCAGTTTGAGAAAGGCTGGTCTCCCCTGTGAAATCTGTATAGTATAGGGTAAAAGTACACAAAAGACCAGATTTCATGGTGGGAGACCAGATTTCACAGTCCATGATGCATTTTTCATGGCTGTGAATTTGGTAGGACCCTAAACAGAGGCCTTGGTCCTTTGGGATACCAGTGACAAAGAAAAGATACTTGCAGAACTCTGGACTAACAAGAATAGAGACATTCTGGCCTTGGGGCACAGCTCATAGTTGGATAGTTGACTCTTCAGTATCTGGAAATATATTAACAGAATTAGTCCTGTCAGCTCAAGTTCAGGGGCCTCAAACAACTTGTTTACAGAGAAAGCCACTTATTAAAATATTCCCTTAGTTAATGTAAGACCTTTACCAATCCTTACACTTGTGTTTATATAAGCCATTGATGATGAACATTGATATATAAATGCTAAATTATTTTTGCTCAGCTATACAATAATGTGTCTTGCACCATTTTAAACTTCAATTTAAATAAATGGTAACTCTTTGTATTTTTTCAAAGCTTGCCAGACTTGTCCCAGTGGGACATTTAACAATCAGACCAATGGTCCCTGCAGACAATGGACAAAGTAAGTACTTTTTAAAAAAACAAGTGATATAGCTTTTGAGTCTGGGTTTAAATCATTTTCATACATCTTTTTTTTTTTAACATACTTAAGATGCCTTCCAGATAAGGTCCTGGTGAATGGGACTAATAGGAGTGATGTGGTTTGCAAACAAGCTTCAGAAACTATGACTCCATCCCCCATTTCCATCATAGTCCCTATCCATAAACAAGGTGAGTTATTACATAATTCCTCGCTATAGTGAAATATTTATAGCTTGCCTTAGAATTAAATAAACTATAGCTCTCATGCTTATAACTGAACTTAAGGGTCCTTTTATTTGTCTCCAGTCTCACAGCAGCAGCAACTCTGAGCAGTAAAAGCAAAAACAAAAGTAGCTCTTGTTGTTTAGGGACAAATAATCCAGCTGCTTCCATTGCAGGGGAGCTTTGCTCTGCAATCATTTTTAAGGAATGTTTTTGCTTCTTAGGGAAGGATCTTCAGGTGGTCACCGTCGGGATCGCTGTTACTGTGGCCGTGGTGGTATGCATAATGTTTCTGCTGCCTTTGTATGTGTGCTTCAGCATCTGCGACAAAAAGAAACTACCTGCTATGTTCAAGAAAAGTAAGACATGCTACCTACAAACTTCCTTTTCCTAGTGGTGGGCAAGAAGGCAAGAATCCAGGTTTCAGAGTTTCCTTGAAAGCCAGCAGCACAGTTGAACTTAAATGTGTTCTTTGAAAGTCAGTCATTATACTGTGAAAAGAAAATCAGGTTTTAGATTTTTATTATTATTAAAAAAAATCAGGTTATTGGGAGGAAATTAGCTTTAGAAATGTTACAAAGGAGGTCTCCCGTGGCCCTTTGGAATTTGGTAGTGACTGGAGCTCGGTGAGTAATTTATTTTTTTGGAGTCAGCCAGCAAATTAAAAATTGGAACAAAAAATTGATAAGGTTCAGAAAATATTCAGACTTTGAATGCAAATTGGAAGAGTCTATTTTGGATCATCTGTTTCTTTTGAGTCAGAAAAAATGTGCGTCTCCATCCATGTCTGTCCCCTTTTAACCTTTATCCCAGTGATTTTAGTGCACTTGCCTGGGATGGAGGAGAACCATATTTGAATCCACACTGTGGAGCAGGGACTCAGACTCACATCTCTTCCCTCGCAAATGAGCATCTGAAGCACCAGGCTATAGGCTATTCTGTGTGGGTTGCTCTCAGTCTCTCCTGTTGAAGTTGTTCCACTTCATATTAACTACTTAAATATTCATTGGGTCAAAGAGAAAATGCAAATAACTTTATAGCCTGGTGATTAAGGCACTCACTTGGGAGGTAGGCTATGAAAACTTGAATCTTCTCTCTGCATGATTCAAAGTGGTGTGTCAAGTGCCCTAACCACTGGGCAAAAGGTTAGGAGGACGACATACAGATACACATGGGTTTCTGAAGCTGGCGCTGAAAAAGTTTTTGACCTAATTAGTTTTAGCTGGGAAATTCATGAATAGTTGCAGGTTCATTGAAACAGCATTTTTTGGAAACTAAACTATTTGGCCAAAAAATGTGACCCAGCTCTAGAGGCGACACAATTTTGTAAAGATACAATATTTGACGGTTTCCTACCTGCCTAAGACTGACAACAAATGAAACCACAGGAAGCTCCCAGGAAATGACACTCAGGTGTACGAGTGGGACATCACCTGCACAATGTAGAGAAACCTATCTTCCTCAGTATCTCTGCTTCTGTATGGGGAAGGACATGTTTACTTAGACAGGCATGAGCTAAGAACACAGTGTTACATGCCACCTCAATCTGGGTTTTGAACTCCCAACAGAATGCCAGTCACAACATGCTAAGACTACTCCCTCCATGGGTTTAATTAGTATCTCATGGTTCTATGTATTTATGCACCTTGGAGGTATTTTGGAGTGTCTTGGCTAATCTTTTAATGTGTCTCACAAGTGACATGGAAGGAAACCCATCCTTTTGTCCACACCCTTTCCTGTGAAGCTTCCTGCAGCTGGAACTCCCTCCTTGACTTGGTCAGGCAAGCTTCAGTCCTCCCCTTCATGTCCTTCCTGAAAATGGATTTCCTCCAAAAAGACTATAAACCCTACCTGTAGAGAGAGGATTTAACATGTTAGCTGAAAATCCAAAACATAAAATTTAAACAAATTGAAGGGTGGCACTCTTCTGCTTCCTCTTGATTCCACAGTCTCCCTGTGTTCTGCTACCTATTCCTTTGTTTATATTGTTTGTCCATTCAAATTGTAAGGTCTTTGGAGTACAGAACCTGTGTACACTATGTTATCATGTTGGCAATAAACTCTGTGTTTATACATATATACACACACACACGCACACACTTTGAACTATCAGCTGAAAATAAAATCAGATATTTCAACCATGAGATGTTCATGGGATGGGTAAGAAAAGTAGAATTAACCATGTACATGTTCTGTTGTAGTCAAACAGCAGTTGACTGTGTGTGTATATATATATAACTTGCTGGCAAGTTAGAGAAGTATGGGCTGGATGGTGGCTAGAAAGCTGGCTAGATCGTCAGGCTCAACGGATAGTCTCCATGTCTAGTTGGCAGCTGGTATCAAGCGGAGTGCCCCAAAGGTTGGTCCTGGGGCCGGTTTTGTTCAATATCTTAATTAATGATCTGGAGGATGGCGTGGACTGCACTCTCAGCAAGTTTGCAGATGAGACTAAACTGAGAGGAGTGGTAGATACGCTGGAGGGTAGGGATAGGATACAGAAGGACCTAGACAAATTAGAGGATTGGACCAAAAGAAATGTGATGAGGTTCAACAAGGACAAGTGCAGAATCCTGCACTTAGGACGAAAGAATCCCATGCACTGCTACAGACTAGGGACCGAATGGCTAGGAAGCAGTTCTGCAGAAAAGGACCCAGGGGTTACAGTGGACGAGAAACTGGATATGAGTCGACAGTGTGCCCTTGTGTTGCCAAGAAGGCTAATAGCATTTTGAGCTATGTAAGTAGAGGCATTGCCAGCAGATGGAGGGACATGATCATTCCCCTCTATTTGACATTGGTGAGGCCTCATCTGGAGTACTGTGACCAGTTTTGGGCCCCATACTACAAGAAGGATGTGGAAAAATTGGAAAGAGTCCAGTGGAGGGCAACAAAAATGATTAGAGGGATGGAACACATGACTTATGAGGAGAGGCTGAGGGAACTGGGATTGTTTAGTCTGCAGAAGAGAAGAATGAGGGGGGATTTGATAGCTGCTTTCAACTACCTGAAAGGGGGTTCCAAAAGGGATGGATCTAGACTGTTCTCAGTGGTAGCAGATGACAGAACAAGGAGTCATGGTCTCAAGTTGCAGTGGGGGAGGTTTAGGTTGGATATTGGGTAAAAACTTTTTCACTAGGAGGGTGGTGAAGCACTGGAATGGGTTCCCTAGGGAGGTCGTGGAATCTCCTTCCTAAGAGGTTTTTAAGGTCAGGCTTGACAAAGCCCTGGCTGGGATGATTTAGTTGGGAATTAATCCTGCTTTGAGCAGGGGGTTGGACTAGATGACCTCCTGAGGTCCCGTCCAATCCTGATATTCTATTATTCTAAATCTCTGCTGGTTATCTCCATTAGTAGAAATTTCATTAAAGAAACTGGTTTACGAGCAGGGCTTTGGAGCTGTGCTCTGGCTCCGCTCCAGCTCCAGGCAAAAACCTGCAGTTTCACTGCTTCACAGCTGCTCTGCGCTCCAGCTCTGGGCTCCACTCCAAAGCCCTGTTGAGTAAAATCAACCTTGCAGCTGATACATGGATTTATTCTAATCCATATATGATACCTATTTGGTGCCATAGTGGTATTTCAATCTACAGAGGAAAGCAATATTGTTCTCTGAAGTCTGGAGATTCCATGCTGACAGCTCTCCTCACCTCAAAGAGAACCTCTTGTGCATTGGAGAAAGCAAAGCACAATAGACTAACTTACCAGGAAATATCTTTGGAGAAAAAGGCAATTTCAGGTCAAATAACCTGAACAATTCTGAATAACTTGTTAACACCATGCAGTCATTGCTGAGGGAAAATGACATACGAATGATAAAAAATGCAATTCAAGTTAATCATCTCTTTCTGTTTAGTGAAGGTAACGCCTGAGCAATCGACTCAGGAGGAAGATGCCTGCAGCTGCCGCTTTCCAGAGGAAGAACAAGGAGACTGTGATGACTGTAGCAAATCCAAACTATTCAGGGATTCCTTGGTGCATTAGAAACTGGACTTTCTAAGAAAGCCAATTGTGATTTCCTTTCCTTTCAGAGCACAGGACCGGAGCCTGGTTACATAATTGGGTGGGGAGGAGGTGGGAGTAGAAGTAGGTTAAGTGAATTTTAAAACTTATGGACTGAACAATGCAGTCAGTGGTGGAAGAAGCAGGTCTTTCTCACTACATCACTGTCCTACAGACAGAAGAGTTGGTCTTTTTTTTTTTAATAAACTTTTTAAAAATTAGCCCTTGTCAACATCTCAAATTCTAACTAAACTCTCTGGGCAGCATCTTTAAAATGAAAGCAAACTTGCTAAATTTTTTTCATATGCTGGGACTAATATTTCTAATATATTATGATTTGCCCTAGAGACTAAAAAGCATCAATAATACAGGAACCACAAGCCAAACAGGTCTTCTGTTACCACTAGTAGAAGATGCCTATGCTATAGCTTACTTATTAAAGTGTGGGAGTGAGAATAATGTTCCTGAGTTACAGACTAAACACGGACTACAGCTAGGTACAGTGCAGGCAGCCAGCGTACAAGCTCTTTTTATGTCTGGAACTATAGCCCCTCCTAATTCGTGCTCAGCTATCACACTGATGGGTGTGGTATAAAAACCTAGACCCATACTATTTCAACTCCCAGAATGAACTTCTATATCCTGCCCTACAGAATGCTTTCCTAATCCAGTTTAGTTAGAAGTTAAAAGGAATATGGTAAGTCAGGTTGTCAGATGCCTCAGAACACCTTTTCTGTGCTTTCCAAATAGCTGTTACATTGATTGGCTTTGTAGGTGGAGTGGCCACACTGGGGTGGGCAAACTACAGCCCAGGGGCTGCATCCAGCCCTTCAGACATTTTAATCCAACCCTCGAAAGCTCCCGCCGGGGAGCAGGGTCCAGGACTTGCTCCACTCGAGCGCTCCAGTTGGAGAGCGGGGCCAGGGGCTTGCCACTGCTTCCAGGAGCTGCGTGGAGTGGGGCATGTCCCCCTTTCCCTTGCTACACATAGGGGAAGCCAAGGAGCTCCATATGTTGCCCCCCACTCTGAGTACCACCCCTGCAACTCCCATTGGCTGTGGTTCCCAGCCAATGGGAGCTTCAGGGGTGGCACCTGTGGATGGGGCAGCATGCAGAGCTGCCTGTCTGCACGTCCGTGTAGAATCCAGAGGGGGGGGACATGCTGCTGCTTCTGGGAGCTGCTTGAGGTAAGCACTGTCTGGAGCCTGTACCCCTGACCCTCCTCCCATACCCCAACCCCCTGCCCCAGCCCTGATCCCCCCTCCTGCCCTCTAAACCCCTTGATCTAAGCCCGGAGCACCCTCCTGCACCCGAAACCCTCATCCCCAGCCTCACCCCAGAGCCCTCCCAGCACCCCAATCCCCTACACCAGCCCAGAGCCCTTCCCACACACTGAACTCCTCATTGCTGGATCCACCACAGACCCTGCACCCCCAGCCAGAGCCCTCATCCCCTCCCACACCCCAACCCTTAATTTCATGAGCATTCATGGTCCGCCATACAATTTCCATACCCAGATGTGGCCCTTGGGCCTAAAAGTTTGCCCCACCCCTTGGATACACTGTGACAAGTTAATTTGATCTGAGACCATGTGATTAGCGCAACTGGACTATATCATCCTTTTGATATTCGAATATTATCCTCTGATTTTTGGATATGTTAAATACGGTACATGCATTGCAGGTACAGTACATGTAAAATATAACTTACTATGTTGCTAATTTCATAGGTAGAACTATGAGGTTGGAAATACACTTTCTGACATGAAAATATGTCTTGATCAGACGTATTGGAGTATGAGCTTTCGTGGGTGAATACCCACTTCGTTGGATGCATCCGACGAAGTGGGTATTCACCCACGAAAGCTCATGCTCCAATATGTCTGTTAGTCTATAAGGTGCCACAGGACTCTTTGCCGTTTTTACAGATCCAGACTAACACAGCTACCCCTCTGATATTTGTCTTGATCAGTCACTATTGCTTTTAATTTGAATAAGAATGGGAATGTGTATGTTTTAGTCATGGCATTGGCAGTGATAGTTGTACCTTTTTACAGAACCATAGATGTATATTATATTTTTTCATTGTGTTATTCAAAAATATAATGAAAGTCAACATGTCATGTAAAGACTGGTTTTGGTGGGTGTGTTTTTTAAACTAGGCAAGGTACATTTCTTCTGGCAGATGAATGAGAGCCCAGTCACTCCCTCCATGCAACAGAAGCCTTATGTAGCTCGGTGGTTTTGATTAAATTTGTATATAATTGATTACAAAGCAAAATGTAAGAAAAGAAGGGTCTGGAACTGAAGCCCTGCCTGTAAAGTTACATATTTACATTTATTTAAATAAGATTTTTTTAAAAATAAATAACTTTTCCTACATTTTTTTTCTCCTCAATTAATGTGTTTTCAAACAGGAAAATGTGACCCTTACATGAAGTAATAGTTGCAGGTTTTAAGATGTAATAACCAAGGAGTGAAAAAACCTACCACCCTATTTATAAATGAACGTTTGGCTCTTGTAAGAAGTTCAGAATGTCACAGATTACTCTGTGATCAGTTTCTAATCTAGAACCTCAGCAGTGGTATTTTCCCTGGAAACACTTGCATCAGTTGGAGTTTCACTCTCCAACAGAATCTGCATATCTTCAGGAACTTGACATTCTTATTCCCTTTTCCTTTCTTTCCCTGCGCACACACTACAGTACTTTGTCCAATCTGTTTGATGGATTGATTTTTGGAGACAAGGTGGGTGGGGTAATATCTTTTATTGGACTAACTTCTGTTGGTGAGAGAGAGAAGCTTTTGGGCTCAGAGCTCATTTCCACGTATGATTTATTTGGCATTAATGACATTTACTTCTCACACCTAATTTGTGTCTTGTATGTTATGATGAGCATTTAAGCTCCATATAAAATTCCATTGAACTGAAATATAAAGTCCATGGGGCACATCCTCAGCTAGTAAACTGACCGAACAGGGCTATGACAGCTTAGGGGGCAGATTATAGTAGAAAGTATTTCTAAGAATAAACATTCATAGAAATTACTTATGCTTACTTTGTTACATAAGTATCCTTCCAGTAAATTAAAGGCTAGTATGTGGGGCATTTAGTCAGTCAATTCTGGTGCTATGGAAAAGAATGAAAGCCAGAGCCAGTAAAAGAAACAAGTGGCCAAGGAGTTCAGCTGTGAGCCTCTTTTGGCTAACTTCTATTTAAAAAACTGCTGTTTTATTTAACTTGGAATGTGAAGGGCACAAGGCATACACCTACAGGTAGGTTTATAAAAACAGCTTGAAATACACACTGAAATTAACACATGGTACAAATGCAAAGGAAGGTTCAGAACACTACCAGGGCATTTCCTACAAGGGTCACAGTTCTTATTTGCCAACAGAACTGCTGAACAGCAGCCTGTGTTACTGTCCTTTATGAAAGGTGCAAGAAGCAGAAAATTAACACACATGAAAGTGTAAAACTAAAAACATTAGCACCAATTTTGTGGCTCTAAAGGCAGAGGAGGCCTGGAATTACTTCAAGGCAAAGTTGCAGAAACTATCAGAAGTCTGCATCCCAAGAAAGGGGGAAAAAATCATAGGCAGGAGTTGTAGACCAAGCTGGATGAGCAAGCATCTCAGAGAGGTGATTAAGAAAAAGCAGAAAGCCTACAAGGAGTGGAAGATGGGAAGGATTAGCAAGGAAAGCTACCTTATTGAGGTCAGAACATGTAGGGATAAAGTGAGAACGGCCAAAAGCCATGTAGAGTTGGACCTTGCAAAGGGAATTAAAACCAATAGTAAAAGGTTCTATAGCCATATAAATAAGAAAACAAAGAAAGAAGAAGTGGGACTGCTAAACACTGAGGATGGAGTGGAGGTTAAAGATAATCTAGGCATGGCCCAATATCTAAACAAATACAGTCAAACTTCGCAATAACGCGCCCCGCTATAACGCAAAATCGCATATAACGCGATCATAGGTTGGCTCCCCTTTAAGGCATAATACAGTACTGTACCAGTGGTGCCCAACACCAAGGCAGGGGAGAGAAGCTGCAGCCCCGCGCCTGCCGGGGACAGAGAGCACCGGCGCCCGCAGCCTCGGAGTTCTCTGTCCCCGGCAGGTGGGGGGGCCGCAGCTCTTCTCCCGTGCTGGGCACTAGGAGCACTAGGCGGTGCACATCAATGCACCACGTTGGGGACCACTGACAAACTGACTGGTTTGAAACCCAGCTATACCGCGACCCCACATTTAGCGCACTGGAAGTTTTTTGGACCCCAAACATCGCGTTATAGCGGGGTTTCACTGTACTTTGCCTCAGTTTTTAATGATGCTAATGAAGAGTTTAGGGATAATGGTAGGATGACAAGTGGGAATGAGGATATGGAAGTAGATATTACCACATCTGAGGTAGAAGCCAAACTCGAACAGCTTAATGGGACAAAATCGGAGGGCCCAGATAATCTCTTCATCCAAGAATATTAAAGGAACTGGCACATGAAATTGCAAGCCCATTAGCAAGAATTTTTAATGACTCAGTAAACTCAGGGGTTGTACCGTACGACTGGAGAATTGCTAACATAGTTCCTATTTTTAAGAAAGAGGAAAAAAGTGATCTGAGTAACTATAGGCCTGTTAGTTTGACATCTGTAGTATGCAAAGTCTTGGAAAAAATTTTGAAGGAGAAAGTAGTTAAGGACATTGAGGTCAATGGTAATTGGGACAAAATACAACATGGTTTTACAAAAGGTAGATTGTGCCAAACCAACCTGATCTCCTTCTTTGAGAAGGTAACAGATTTTTTTAGACAAAGAAAACAGAGTGGATCTAATTTACCTCGATTTCAGTAAGGCATTTGATACAGTTCCACATGGGGAATTAGTTAAATTGGAAAAGATGGGGATCAATATGAAAATTGAAAGGTGGATAAGGAACAGGTTAAAGGGGACACTACAACGGGTCATACTGAAAGGTGAACTGTCAGGCTGGAAGGAGGTTACTAGTGGAGTTCCTCAGGGATTGGTTTTGGGACCAATTTTATTGAATCTTTTTATTACTGACCTTGGCACAAAAAGTGGGAATGTGCTAATAAAGTTTGCGGATGACACAAAGCTGGGAGGTATTGCTAACACAGAGAAGGACCGGGATATCATACAGGAAGATCTGGATGACCTTGTAAACTGGAGCAATAGTAATAGGATTAAATTTAATAGTGAAAAGTGAAAGGTCATGCATTTAGGGATTAATAACAAGAATTTTGATTATAAATTGGGGACGCATCAGTTGGAAGTAACAGAGGAGGAGAAGGACCTCAGAGTATCGGTTGATCACAGGATGACTATGAGCCGCCAATGTGATATGGCCATTAAAAAAGCTAATGTGGTCTTGGAATGCATCAGGCAAGGTATTTCCAGTAAAGATAAGGAGGTGTTAGTACCGTTATATAAGGCACTGGTGAGACCTAATCTGGAATAGTGTGTGCAGTTCTGGTCTCCCATGTTTAAGAAGGATGACTTCAAACTGGAACAGGTACAGAGAAGGGCTACTAGGATGATCCGAGGAATGGAAAACCTGTCTTATGAAAGGAGACTCAGAGAGCTTGGCTTGTTTAGCCTAACCAAAAGAAGGCTGAGGGGGGATATGATTGCTCTCTACAAATATATCAGAGGCAGGGCCAGCTCCAGGCACCAGCCGAGAAAGCTCATGCTTGGGGTGGCAGATTCCAAGGGGCGGCTTCCGCCCAATCCTTTTTGTTTGTTTGTGTGTTTTGCTTCACCGCTTCTACCGCCCCCACAGGTTTTTTTTTTTTTTGTTCGCTGCTCCAGCCGCCCTGTAGGGGGCGGGGCGGGGAGCAGGGGAGCGCCCTGCAGCAAACTCGGCAGAGCAGCCCCTGTCCTTCCCTCCCCGCCGACCGGAGCAGTGCAGAGCCCTCCCGGCAGGCGGCATGGTGAGCGCCCTGCTGAAGGAAGCCCTGGCCACCCCCCTTCTCTCTCTCCCTCCTGCTGCCCGGGGCATGCCTGCAGGGCCAGGAGTCCCCCTGCACCCGCGCTCCGTCTGCCCTGCAGGTTTTGGTTTTGTTTTTTTTCCCCCCTTCATGCCCCCCGCAGGTTGGTTTGTTTGTTTTTCCCCGTCGCTGCTCCAGCCCGGCCGACCCGCAGGTGTTTTTTTGCTTGGGGCGGCAAAAAAGCCAGAGCCAGCCCTGATCAGAGGAATAAATATCAGGGAGGGAGAGGAATTATTTAAGCTTAGTACCAATGTGGACACAAGAACAAATGGATATAAACTGGGCACTAGGAAGTTTAGACTTGAAATTAGATGAAGGTTTCTAACCATTAGAGGAGTGAAGTTCTGGAACAGCGTCCCAAGGGGAGTCGTGGGGGCAAAAGACATATCTGGCTTCAAGACTGAGCTTGATAAGTTTATGGAGGGGAAGGTATGATGGGATAGCCTAATTTTGGCAATTGGCCTTTATTAGCAGGTAAACATGTCCAGTGGTCTGTGATGGGATGTTAGATGGGGTGGGATTTGAGTTACTACAGATAATTCTTTCCTGGGTGCTGGCTGGTGAGTCTTGCCCACATGCTCAGGGTTTAACTGATCACCATATTTGGGGTCAGGAAGGAATTTTCCTCCAGGGCAGATTGGCAGAGGCCCTGGAGGTTTTTTGCCTTCCTCTGCAGCATGGGGCACGGGTCACTTGCTGGAGGATTCTCTGCACCTTGAGGTCTTTAAATGACGATTTGAGGACTTCAATAACTCAGACATAGGTTAGGGGTTTGTTACAGGAGTGGGTGGGTGAGATTCTGTGGCCTGAGTTGTGCAGGTGGTCAGATTAGATGATCATAATGGTCCCTTCTGACCTTAAAGTCTATGAGTCTATAAACAATGTGCTTTGCATTTCAATATGCTCCATATCAAAAACAACTCTATAGGAAATAAGGTAATCTCAAGTGAATAATGTCTGTAGCAAATCTATTTAACATATCTCAAAACTTTTACAGTATTTGAATTATCAATAGTGATCTGTGAAGTGTCTTTATAAAATATTAAAGTCTTAGCCATGGGCTCATGTACTTCCTAGAACATATTCCAGTAATACCTGCCTTTACTATGCTCACAATGAATGGCCTGTTCCCACTCTAGATCCCAAAGAAGCACATTATTGTGAAATAATCATGCTTTTGAACAACCCCCATTTATCATCATGTATACAGTAGACATAGCTGAAAAGCTCCATTCCCTTGCAGCATGTCAGAGAAGTTTGCAGTATCACATGCAGTCTCCTCAACTTACATGACAGTCTTCAAGAGACAGGTGAAGCTATTGTTCTCATCTTTTCAAGTTTAGTTTCTTCAATACTTCCTGGAAAATATTTTCAAGCCATTATTTTCTCCTCTTCTGAAAAAAATGAGATAAGTTTGTCCAAGCGGTATTGAGGAAAAGCAATTAGTTTGCACGTCTAGTCTCACTGCCGCTGTGCTGAAGTCTTAATTCTAACAAGATGAAATAAGGAATTCAGATCTAATCCCATCGGCAGGTAAACAAGTAATATCCTGTACAGTTGAATTTCAACTGCAATAGTATCATCACAGTTTGACTCAATAATTCATGATGGCACATCTAATTGTTTGAAACTATTTGCTCCCTAAAGTTCCTGGAAAAACGTGGCATGCAGACTTTTGGGTTCATCCCTGATTGTATTAACAACATGACAAATTAAGAACATAAGAACATAAGAAAGGCCGTACCGGGTCAGACCAAAGGTCCATCTAGCCCAGTATCTGTCTACCGACAGTGGCCAATGCCAGGTGCCCCAGAGGGAGTGAACCTAACGGGCAACGATCGAGTGATCTCTCTCCTGCCATCCATCTCCATCCTCTGACGAACAGAGGCTAGGGACACCATTCTTACCCATCCTGGCTAATAGCCATTTATGGACTTAGCCACCATGAATTTATCCAGTCCCCTTTTACTTCTCTCAGAGTTCAACTTTCATCTAAAACTGAATTTTAATATACAGCAACTATGTTGATAAACTGTCCATTCATTAACACAGAGGAATAGCAACCTCACTGTGCATCCACCTGAGTTCAGTAAAAACTCCACCAAAGTAATAACGCAAACCTTGAACAGGGAAGGAATTGCATTATGTAAATCTAGCCATTGGTAATTAAGCCAGAAAGAAGGAGTCATCATTCAACTCACAGTTATGGGGAAGAAATATATTTTGTTGTTGCTAGAAGAAGTAGGCTGTAGGTGAAGGCTTTAGGATTCACTGCTGCTTACAACCTTCCTTCTTGTCCCTGGATTTTTGGTGTCCTAGCTTTTCAGGCTGACATTTGGTCGGTGAATAAAGGCAGGTCCGATGGCCATCAACTGGGACAGTGTGTGACTGGGCAGCTGCAAAAAGAAGGAATAGAATGAATAACTCCAGCTGTAATAGAAATGGCAGGAGGACTAAGCTGAGTCACTAGGTGTCAGGGGTTACAGGTGTAAATTCCTCATTTAAAAAGTGTTATTGGAAAGAATGGGAGAGATTCCAAGACCAGAAGGGGACCACTATGATCATCTAGTCTGAGCTCCTGTACAACACAGAACTAACCCAAAATCATTTCTACAGCATATCTTTTAGAAAAACATCCAATCCTGATTTAAAAATTGCCGGTAATGGAGTATCCGCCATGACCCTTCATAAATTGTTCCAATGGTTAATTATGCTGTTAAAATTTATACTTTATTTTTCAATCTGAATTTTTTCTAGCTTCAATTTCCATTGGCACATGTTATAATACCTTTCTCTGATAGACCAGAAAGCCCATTATTAAATATTTGTTCCCCTTGTAGGGACCTATAGATTGTAATTAAGTCGCACCTTAACCTTCTCTTTGTTAAGCTAAATAGAATGAGCTCTTTGCGTCTATCGCGATAAGGCAGGTTTTCTAACCCTTGAAATCATTCTTGTGGCTCTTCTCTAATCCCTCTCCAAATTTATCAAGATCCTTCTTGAATTAATGACACCAGAACTGAATATAGTATTCCTGCAGTGTCACGCTAGGGCCCAATACAGAGGTAAAATAACCTCTCAACTCCTACTCAAGAGTCCCCTATTTATACATCTCAGGGTTGCATTAGCTCTTTTGGCCACAGCATTGAATTCATTTTCAGCTGATTATCCACCACAGCCCACACACCATTTTCAGAGTCACTGCTTCTCAGGGTAGCATTCCCCCCCATTCTGTAAGTATGGCCTACATTCTTTATTCCTAAATATATACATTTACCTTTAATCATATTAAAGCAGATATTGTTTGCTTGCACAGTTACCAAGTGGTCCAGATTGCTCTGTATCAGTCATCTATCCTCATCATCACTCCTCCAATTTTTGTCAAGTCATTGTTTACAGGCAGAGTTCCTGTTTCCCCTTATATAATTTCTTCAAATTTGCCAAATGTACATTAGCAATCCAGTGCTGATGAGGAACCCTATCATAAGAGACCTGTGAGCATGGACTTTATACATAAGTAGACCTACCACAAACTATGGCACATGTGGGATATTGGGAACATTAGATTAATGAGGACTCAGATTTCACTTTATATAGGTAATAGAAAAAAATTGAAAATATCAGCGAGAGACTCCAACACCACAGCTGCATGGACTGGAATGTGAGAGGACAGATGGTTTTATTAAGCATTAGCTTGTGGAGCTAAGCATGGCTAGGTATTACTGCCTTGGGAGCAGAATGCAAACACTTCAGCAGGTGGTTCTTTTTTCACTTAAAAGTTGGTTCCAGATCTTCAGCTGTCTTTTGAGGAACTGTTGCCTGTTAAAACATTGAAAGTTACAGCAGATTTACATACTTTTGCCTTTTTAGTTGGATCTTTAGGATTTCATATTTGTAAGTTTTCTTCTTCAAATGTCTGAAGACAGTTTCTGAGCTTACATGTTTACAGAACTAAGACAGCTAGTCATTTCTTATCTAGGCAACCTTGATCTGAAACTTGTACTGTTCCATTTCTGTCCTCTCTTACAGCAAGCGTAACTCTTACTCCCACCTCATACCTCCTAGAAGAACATTCAGGGGTATCTTATTACCATGTCCTATGTATGTCCCTATTAGTGCATTCAGGTTGTTTTGTGGTGGGTTATAATATAGATTAATTTATTTAAGGTGAATTTTGCTGATTCAGAATTCAGAAGCGTCTCCTGAAATTGGAATGCTGGTATACCAAGATTTGGATTTGTCCCCTAACAACATTCAGATGGAGTTTACAAGAACACATTTCAGCTGCAACTTTAAGTATTTCTTGATCTTTTATCTACATTGAGTGACTGATACATCAACATTGTACATTAGCTCAACTAGGGAAAGTACTGAGAAAATCGTTGAATATCTTGGATCTTTATTTCCTCAAACTGCCCTTTGAACTGTTATGAACCTGACATCCCATTGAATGAAAAGAGACTGCAGTAGGGAGAGAGCATTTAACTAGCTGGAAAATAACACTTCTGCACAAGGCTCTACAACTTCACTCCCTCACAAGTATACAAGGCCCTAAAATAGTCCAGAATATATGTATAAGAGATTACTAATCTGAAAAAAACCACACCTACTTTGTTCTGTCTATTTTGCCTCCTTGGGTTGGCAAGTCTGACCTTTCCAGGGTCTGACCTCTGACTAGGGATCCAAGTACCTCAACATCTAACCATACCTCTATAACAAGAGTTTATGCTGACTTGATCTATAAAACAGAAGACAGGCAGCTCTGTGGTGTACATTGACCAAGGAGGAAGGTTATTAAGATCTATAGTGAGACCAAGTTTGAATAATTTGGTTCTTACAATTCTGTGTAGATTCATGAAATCCCCCCACTGGTATTAGGAACACACCATTGTATTTGAATTGTAACCTGCCAACACTTTGAAGGTAAGCTTTTGACCCTATGTTACTTATACTGTGTTTTATAAATGTTAGCTAATTAATCATCATGACATCCCAATGAGAGATGGATTATTATCCCCACTTTATAGCTAGTGGAACGGATACTAAGAGGTTCAAGACTTGTCTCACACCACACATCAAGTCAGCAGCTGAACTAGAGTAAGAATGCAGCCCGTGCTGCCTCCCTGATGAGCCCAAGGCTGAGAGCTAGCAAAGAATTTAATTTCAGCCGCATCTGTTATTTCTGATGTACTGGGAAAAAAGTCAGAGTTATTGAGTCCCTTGGGATACACCAAACAGCAGCACAATACAATAAGTAGAGGCACTGGGTGCAAACTGACTTTTGTGCTAATGATACTCCTTCCCTTCTGCCACACAGTTGTATGACTTGGCTTCCTGTTATTCAAAAGGCAAAGGATCATAAGTACATGCTACCCCAGATCCAAAAGTGCATCATTCCCAGGAGCAAACCATGGTCAGCACTGGCATGTGTCATATGTTCTGTCTGTCCATTTTAGATCACATGGCTACCAACAACATTGCCCTGGACAATCCCCTGGATGCTCAGAGTAGACACTCCTCGTCCTGTGCCACATTTGGCCGTCAGCATTAGAGTTTCATTTTTTATTCAGACACAAGGTGGGTGAGGTAATATCTTTTATTGGACCAACTTCCTTTGTTATTTATTCATTTAAGGAAGTTGTAATTCAGTAGCTGAAATTCACGTCTGATCTTATCCCAAACAAAGCAGGGAATAGGGGAAGATCCCCTACCATTCCCAAGTAATGATACAACAAAGAACAGTTTTTCCTTACAAGGTAAATACGTCATGGGACTTTTCTTGAAACTAACCTTAATGTAATTCAGAGGAATTGCTCAACTCTAATAATGTTAGCAACTTTGTCAGAGACTAAAGGGGTCTGAAAATTGGGAGCTGGTTCTGAATTAAGGCCTCTAAGTTAATTCAAATAAATAGAGTTTACCATTCTTTCGTCCCACAGCTAATGTTAGAATTCATTTCAGCCACTGACTGCATAATGGAAATTGCTGCAGGTTGCTTTACACCGCTGTTCCCTCAATGTGGGTGTTTTGATCCTCTGGTAGGTGTCTGCCCAATAGCACTATGTGATGAAATCTTTCCTTTCCGGGGGTGGTATCACTCAGACCAGCGAGATTGTTAGCTAACCACCACAGCTAGAGAGCAAGTGTGTGCAAGAGGCTACAAGCACACACAGCCTTATGATCTCAGCTGCAATCACCTCTCTGACTACTACTATGACATCCACATTAGACCTTTAAAGGTTATGGGTGTTAAACAGCCCTCCCTCTAACCTGAAGGTTATTAGGGTGGCATAGTTCAATGGCTGGCACCAATTTAAGGTTTTAATTTGAAACAGAATTTTTCAGGAATAGGAGAATTTGAGTTATCAAAATAAATTTGTAGCCATTAACCAGGCTGACCAAT
The DNA here is from genome assembly GCF_016161935.1 of Mauremys reevesii. NCBI lineage: Eukaryota > Metazoa > Chordata > Testudines > Geoemydidae > Mauremys > Mauremys reevesii. The sequence continues at coordinate 20,050,393 of NC_052643.1, read as the reverse complement.
TAAACTCCTATTCTCGCCTCCAGATCCATGTAAGAAGTGTCCAGTGTCTACTTATTGAACCAGACAAAGAGATGCATGCCACAGCTCAAAGAAACACATGCCATTCTTTGCTGCTTCAGTACATCTGGAGAACTTTGAACAGAGGTCAGCTGCTTGGATTCCTCACTAGCCCTCAGAGAGAAAAGGGTCAGTAGTAAGCATTACCAGCTCCTCATTTGGCTGAAGTTTCTCTTAATTCCTCGTTTTTTCCTACCCCACTCTCCTGCTGGGTCGCTTCTGCCCGAGTCTTTGGTTCCATCAGCTGATGATATATTCGCATGAGCTCCTTTAGAATAGAACATCACCAATTCTTCCAGTGAATAAAGCACTGAAGCTTGACTCCACTTGGCATGGACAGCACTAGATTATGTGAATTACATCTTTGTGATTACTGTGAACAGCTGTGCTGGTAATTGTGTCAACTGTGCACTGGAGCTGCAAAATGAAAATCAGGGCTTGCCAGAATATGGAGATTGCTTTGTAGGAAATGAAGGGGATTGGTTATTTTATTTTTGAACTGGTGAGGAGCAGAGAAACTTTCAAGCATTTTGCTTATTTTTAATTTATATTTTTCCTATACTAACCTCCACAGCTTGTTCTGATGCCCTGATCTGTCAGGCGTCTCCTCTTCTCTGGTCAGTAAGCCCTTAGGGGAATTTTGTTTCCAGCACCTACCTTACAAAAATATTTTTGGGACAGATGGGATAGAACCCTTGGGACAGATTTCCAAGTTAATTTGTTTGCTGTAATTATAAAAGCACAGAGGACTCTATGTACTGTCTTCAGTCTCATTAGCTAGGTCTTCTTGCGACCTGGAGTATTTTGTCCAAGTGGTAGATACTTAACATGTTACCTTCTTGTCCTTGCTTCTCCTTGGCTCAGATAATTTGCTCCCCTCATCACTGTTCTCTGTCTCCAGGTTTGTCTCATGGGATCTCCACTGGGCTTTCAGTTCCTGGTTCTGCATATATCTAGCAATCTCCTGGAGTGTCATGAGACAGGATGTGAGAGAACGTTAGTTCTCATTGAGCACATAAACATGGTTTTAAAGGTCCAGCAGCATCATGGACAGAGATACAGACATGCAAACACTAAGGGATTGTCCTTAACTACTGCCTACAACAGATAGGCAGTCCTGCATCTACCAGAGGTCAAGGTGCATTACACAGGATTTCATGGACAGCTATAAAACAAACAAACTTTCTGAAAACCTTCTCACCCCAACAGGAACATGACTTTTGGCATAAAGTCTCCAAATTCAGGCTTTGGTGACCCAAGGTGCAAAGTGAGTTATAGGGTCAAGGACTTCTCACTGAGAAACACCCTGCCACTAGTTTGATCCCATTTACACCAGGAGGCTGTTAGCTTGGATGTCTTGGGCAACCGCAACTACTGGTTCATCACATGAGGAGGGCTCAGGCAGGTAGGATCCAAACCATTTAGGACTTTTTAGATCGAAGCCAATAGCATCAAATCGGAAGTCACCTGGCAGCCAGTGCACCTGGCAGAGCTAACATGTGATGTGCTCTTAGCAGGAAACACATTGCTTGATAAGTGGGGAGCTGATTCTTCACTAGCTGCTACTTCCAACTAGTTTAAGTGTGAAGCCCCATCCAGGCAGCATTGCACCCAACTAACCTGGAGATGACAATGCATAAGTAACCATAGCGAGCTCTGGATCTGAAAGGAAAGGACATAACCTGCTTCCCAAGGGCAAATAATCTTATCCACAAACATAAATTCAACTACCATCTCTATGGAGATGACTCACAGATCTACCTCTCTAGCCCAGACTTGTGTCCTTCTCTCCAAACTAAAATCTCAGCCTCTCTGGCATCTCCCTGTGGATGAGTAGCCATCAACTCAACTAAACATGCTAAAACAGAGCTCTTAATTTTCCTCCCCGCTTTCTCAATCACTGTGGATAACACCACCATTCCACCAGACACTCAGGCCTGTAACCTCACTGACATCTTTGACTCAGAGCTCTCGCTAGGTCCTCACACTCAGGCTGTGTGTAAATCTTGCAGATTCTTTCTGTATGATCTCTCTAAGATACAGCCTTTTCTATCCATCCACACAGCTAAAAACTCTTGTCTAGGCTTTCATCATCTTGTGTCTCAACTACTGCAACATACTTTAATCCTTTTCTCTAGCCTTGACAAATGCAGTCTTGCCCCACTGATATCCATTTGGAATATTGATGCAATGATCATTTTCCTAGCCTGTCACTTTGACCATGCCACCCCTCTCTCTGTATCCCTGTACTGGCTCCCTCGTCTCTACTGCATCAAATGTAAGCTGTTTGTCTTCACTTTCCAGACCTTTCACAACCTATCCCCTTCCTAGCTATCATCTCTCAGAGTCAGCTCCTACCTCCAATTGGCCACTATCACTCACTCGTTAAAATTTTCAAACAAGTATCTTTGTTATCTCCCATACTGATTTGTACACTTGAGAGAAGCTCTTGGTAAATGCCTGTAAAACTAACTCATCCAACCTTCTTCAGAATCCTCTCTTAACACTCTACTCTGTTGTGTGAGGCCTACAAAAACTTGACAATGGTTAGACTCCTGGTGTGCTGAGAACACTGCCTATCATGCTGACCAATCCTGTCTCTCTGTTCCTTGTAGCCCCCAGTCAGTCGGTGTCTGTCTGTCTCTTGCCTTAGACTGTAAACTCCCTGGAGCAGGACCATCTTCTTATTCTGTGTTTGTACAATGTATAGCACTACGGCAGGGGTGGCCAACCTGAGCCTGAGCAGGAGCCAGAATTTACCAATGTACATTGCCAAAGAGCCACAGTAATACGTCAGCAGCCCCCCCTGAGCTCCCACTCCCGTTACCAGCACCTCCCACCCACTGGCTGCCCCACCTCCCCCTCCGTCCCTGCACCTCCCGATCAGCTGTTTTGTGGCGTGCAGGAGGCTGGTGGGGGAGGGGAGAGGAGCGAGGGCACGGCAGGCTGAGGGGAGGGGGCCTGAAGGGGTGGAGTGGGGGCAGGGCCTGTGGCAAAGCCAGGGGTTGAGCAGTGAGCACCCCCGGCACATTGGAAAGTTGGCACCTGTAGCTCCAGCCCCGGAGTCGGTGCCTGTACAAGGAGCCGCATATTAACTTCTGAAGAGCCGCATGTGCACTATGGGACCTGGTCTAGAACTAGGACTCCTAGGTTCTACAATAATACAAATAATAGATAATAATAAGATAGATACTTGGCAACTGCTGCTGCCGCCAGGACAGCCAGGAACAAGTTGCATCTCAAGCCAGCACCAGATTTGGGCAACCATTACAAGATTTCACATCTTATTCAAACACCATTTTACAGTCATATTGTGCTGTGTGTTTTCCCCTATTACTGCAGTTACCACGGGGTCTGGACGTGTGGCTTTCACTTTCCTAATCTCCTGCCTGACTCATCCAGGAAGTGACAGCATGTTACAGGGGCAACAAATACGTCTTCAAGGGCTTGGTGCTTATTTGTTCTGATGCCAACAACTGGGCCATGAAGTTGCATTGGCTTTGGAAGCTAAAGAAAGGAGTGAGTTTCCCCTTTTTTGAAGTATTTTTAAGGACGAGCCACCTCCTTCTTCCACAGTCCTGGAATTTTGCCCTGATATCTGCCACATTATACACACACACTTGGGCCAGGAAGACATTTTCCAACTGCCAAGAAAAACAGATGAGGGAAATGTGAACAGCTTGCACCTAGCCTGTTACCTCATCCTGAGCCACCTGGGCTGTTCAACAGTTGTCATTGCATTCCTGGTTCCTCCTTCCTCTCTGCAGAATAGATTAAAAAGTTTGTTGAGAATCAATAGTAAGAGATACTAATGGAAAGCAGGCAGCAGCAACAGTTCTAAGGGGCAAAGAGCCCAATCTATGCTATTTCTATGCAAAGTGACTTTTTCTGGTTTTATTAAAAACAGATCTTAATATTCTGAGATACTGAAGTTGTTTTAACCAGTAGCCTGTCAAGGTGGCCTGTATATGGACTCAAGGGCATGTGTACTTTAGATAATGGAAATAGGATTGTGTGTACTACACACAATCCCCTAGAAAAACATAATCAGATTAGAACTTCCAATTTGAGAAACACCTCTGCTGAGGTCTAATGTGCTCCCTTTTCTGCTCAAGGTTCACCTAAGGCATGAGTCTACTCCTCCTCCTTCAGTCTCCAAGCCAGTTCTTCTTCTTGTAGGAACTGCTCCTGATTCCCAAGTTCTAGTTCTGCCAGCTGCCATTTCAGGGGGTTAGTGCTGCAAGGCTGCTGGGGATTCTCATCTGAACAGAACTGCAAAATCACAAGTATCAGACATGATTGAAAGAGACCTGAGGTGGGTCCATCAGAAAAGCAGAGTTGGTCAAAAAGGAAGCTATTGCTAATGGGAATCCCAAGACTTCCCAATCTCAGCATGCTGGATCAAAGAATAATCAACAATGACAAAACTGGGGAAAGGTGCCAAAGAGAAGTAACACAAGTCAACCAGCCTTAGGAAAAATTCTCCCTTCCAAAACAAACACTGTATTTGACTTTCCAAATTTAGCATCCATTGACTCCCTCAAAAGCTTTTATAAACACAGCGAAACAGAACTGGCCCTCCATCAATCAAGAAGAGCAGAGAGAGAAGCGGTGATGATTTTCTTGTACACTTGGTACATTTTAAACAGGACTAGATAAAGAATATACATAGGGAATAATCCCAACATGGCTGAAGGGGAATAGTCTACAAGAGTGTATTAAATGGCATTTTCCGTTTCTAATTCCGGTGATTTGTTGGTGCTGCTGTAATACAAATATATGAATAATAATAAACAGTAAAATTATTATTCCCATTGGGATACACTATTTGCTGGTCAAACTCTTTTACCATTGTGTCTTTGTATGTGTAGTATTAGTTATACTTGTAGGCTGCATTTTCTAATAAGCAAGCCCATATAAGGTTAAACTCCAATTTGTCTAATTACTAGTACCTGATCTTAGACCAGGGTTTCCTTTCCTAAAGGGAAGATGTGAGTGACAGACCTTATTTTGGCTCTGCTGTGAACATGGCCATCCCTCGGGGGGCACAGGACCCAAGGTAAAAGTGATAGATTAGTCTCTTCTGGGACCAACCATGCTGGCCAATCGCCCCGGCCCTCGGGAACCCCCAAAGTGCAGATCCCGGAGCAGGGGGGCCCAGGGAAGAAGTGATGGATTAGTCTCTTCTGGGACCAATAGCACTGGCCAATTGCACTGGCCCGCAGGGCCCCCCCAAAGTGTGGGGCCCAGAGTGATCGCCCCGATTCACCCTACCCAAGGGATGGCTCTGACTGTGAGACCTACCTTCTGTCCCTGGAGCTGTGTTCAGGACAGTTCTCAATGTCTGAGCTTGCTTTCACCAGGACATTTCGAGAAATGTCTCCTAGGTACCTTTTCTCCCTGTGTTCTCTGATTCCTTGTCCTACTGCAGTTGAACCCAATCTCCCCGTCTCTGCCGCAAGGAGAGTTTCTGGAGCCTCTCCACAGAGCTGTTTCACAGGCTCTACTCCTCTTTGGAAAGGCTTTCCTGAACGGTGCTTGGTGTCTAGTGTAATGGCAGCTTTCCCTAAGCACGTTTCAGGTGTCATTTCTAGCACAGTCTCAATTAATGTTACTGAGAAGCTCTTTTGAATATTTCCAGCTATGGTATTGTTTTGATATGCACCATCCTCCCCTGCCATCAGCTGCATTTGGGCTGTTTGTATTAATGCTAGGATTGAAGCAATAATCCTTCTTTTCCTCACTGTCGATTGCTCTTTGGTTGCACCAATGACATGAAAGTTTGGCATGCCCTTGTATATACATGCAAATATAAAATGGAGGATAGTAAGGGTTACACAGCAGATATAAACAGATTTTCACAACAGCCTTGTTCTTCACAAAGACAGACAACCATTGGGATTGGCATGATTTTCTACATGGCTCTCCTCCTCCTAACTTGAAGAAGTTGCTTGATTAAGGCCAAGAGAGCAGACCCAGATCAACCCGCTCTTATGTTTCTATGCCACCAGTCCAGTCTATATAGGAGTCTACAATTTGCTGTGGGTAAGCGAGGAAATCATTTTCCTAGAGCAAGGAGAGGAGGAAATATTTTATTTATTTTGTATTTTTAAGAGGGACAAAAGCAAGCAAACAAGCAAGCAAATTAGGCAGGTTAAAGTTAAAGGCATTAGCGGAACAGCTCAAATGCAGAGAATGGCAGCAGCTACTGTGAAAATATCAAAAGAACCAAGAAAATTTCTGCAATTTCAGCATGCTGGAATAAAAGAGCAAATAATTCAAAAAATAATTCTCCTTGAATGTACTGTGGTCTTTACTTCATTCCTTTCATAGCAACTAAACTATGGATATTGGATTTGCTTTTGTGCAATCACATTATTTTACACAATATTTTTCTATGTATTCAGCCATTGCCATAAAGGCTTGTACTTATTCACCAAGGGCAAGTCATGCCTGACTAACCTAATTGCCTTCTATGAGGAGCTAACTGGCTCTGTGGATGAGGGGAAAGAAGTGGATGTGTTATTCCTTGACTTTAGCAAAGCTTTTGATACGGACTCCCACAGTATTCTTGCCAGCAAGTTAAAGAAGTATGGGCTGGATGAATGGACTATAAGGTGGATAGAAAGCTGGCTAGATCGTCAGGCTCAACGGGTAGTGATCAATGGTTCCATGTCTAGTTGGCAGCCGGTTTCAAGCGGAGTGCCCCAAGGGTTGGTCCTGGGGCTACCAAAGGGCTAGGAAGCAGTTCTGCAGAAAAGGACCAAGGAGTTACAGTGAATGAGAAGCTGGATATGAGTCAACAGTGTGCCCTTGTTGCCAAGAAGGCTAATGGCATTTTGCGCTGTATAAGCAGGAGCATTGCCAGCACATCAAGGGACGTGATCATTCCCCTCCATTCGACATTGGTGAGGCCTCATCTGGAGTACTGTGACCAGTTTTGGGCCCCACACTACAAGAAGGATGTGGAAAAATTAGAGTCCAGCGGAGGGCAACAAAAATGATTAGGGGGCTGGAGCACATGACTTATGAGGAGAGGCTGAGGGAACTGGGATTGTTTAGTCTGCAGAAGAGAAGAATGAGGGGGGGATTTGATAGCTGCTTTCAACTACCTGAAAGGGGGTTCCAAAGAGGATGGATCTAGACTGTTCTCAGTGGTAGCAGATGACAGAACAAGGAGTCATGGTCTCCAGTTGCAGTGGGGGAGGTTTAGGTTGGATATTAGGTAAAACTTTTTCACTGGGAGGGTGGTGAAGCACTGGAATGGGTTACCTAGGGAGGTGGTGGAATCTCCTTCCTTAGAGGTTTTTAAGGTCAGGCTTTACAAAGCCCTGGCTGGGATGATTTAGTTGGGAATTGGTCCTGCTTTGAGCAGGGGATTGGACTAGATGACCTCCTGAGGTTCCTTCCAACTCTAATATTCTATGATTCTATAGTAATGGTCTTAAACGTATGAATAGTCACCAAAGAGAGTTACTCACGTGGAAGAAACATACTGAAAAAAGACTGATTCATAAGCAAACCACAAAATCTATTAATAATTTCTACTGTCCTCATCCCCCACACATCCTCCACCCACCTAAAAAAGCTGCAGAGTAAATCTTTGAATACACTAATGTATTCCACACGACAGGGTGGTGTGAGGTTTAGTTAATGTCTGTACAGTGCTCTGAACATGCAGCACACTTAGTGTGACCAGATGTCCCGATAAAATTGGGACTGTCCTGATATTTAACCCTTTGTTCCGATCAATGTATGATCGGGACACCATTTGTCCCGATATTCAGGTAAGGAGGCGAGCGGGAGGGAGGCGCCAACTCCATGAGTGCTCTGTGGGAGCACCCACGGGGACAAATTGCAGCCAAGCTCCCGCCTCCTTGCCTCCTCCCTCCCGTCCCCCAGTGCGCCACGTCCCCGCTCCTCCCCCCGTCCCTCCTGGAAAGCGTAAGCACTGTTAGGTATCAGGAAGCGCTGGGAGGGGGGAAGGAGCGGGGATACGGCTCACGAGGGGGAGAAGAGGCAGGACAGGGGTGGGGACTTGGAAGAAGGGGGTGGAATGGGGGCGGATGCTTGGGTGGGAAGTGAGCGAGCACCCACCTGGCAGAGGAGAAGTTGGTGCCGTAGGGGTGAGTGGTTGGTGGGCGGGGGGGTGAAGTGGCAAGTTGCAGACGGGGAGGGTGAAGAGGCGAGAATATAACTGAAATGTTGCCAGTACTGACCTCTCAAGATAAACGATAAAATTTTCAAAAGCAGTTAAGTTCCAGTTTTGAAAGTGACAGACACTTGGATGCCGGATTCACTCTTAATCTCTGGCGAGCCTGCATGATGTATAGAACGAACAATAGACGCATAGTGAAATACAAACATGGTATTCCATAAATTATACAAAAAAAATTTCCGAAAAATTTTCAAAAGTGCTTAAGTGACTAAGGAGCTTAGAACTTTTGAAAATTTTACTTAGATTCCTAAGTAGTTTAAGCACTTTTAAACACCAACTTTTTAGTATCGTTTACAAGATTGTTGTTCCAAACCCAGAGCCACCTGAAGTGGACTTGAAAAAAACAAGTTCACTCTGAAGAAAATGAACACAAATCTCTAAAGCACAACTTCACTTTCTTAAATCAGAACGTGAAACAAAGACAGTGATCCTAACAAAGAAGGGAATATACAAGGCGGGGGGGGGGGGGGAGTCCTTCATCACACAGGGGCAGAAGCATTTCAGTTCAACACCTGATGTCCTGAATTCTGTTGTCTCATAAGTTAAAATCCCACCAAAAAGCCAAATACAATTGCCTTCTGAGTCACATTATGAAATATGAAGAGTGGAGGAAAAGAAGCTTCTTATATTGAATCATATAAGAACTATCCCATGTATAAACAAGACAAGAAAAGGAAAAATCATACATAATCACGGTGGCTACAATTAACACATGCAACTCCTGTCACCCAACCCCCTCTGAAAAAAATCACTTGTTTCTTGCGAAAAAATAAATACATCTCACTAAAAACAAATTAACTATTGTTACATCTTGTCTTTTTAAAGATAACAAGCTGATTGAGCATGTTCAAGGAGGTTCCAGGGAATTTAAGATAGGAATTTTAGTCTTCACCATTGTCAGGAGAACAGACCCCTCAGCTAGACACTTGAGATTGATTTTCTTCTCTGTCTTTCAGTTTCTTTGCTTAAACTAATAGTTTAAGAGAGATTCCTAACCTCTCTTCCACGCTAACCTTATCTGCCCTTAAACTATTCACTTTATGTTTTTAAATATATTCCTTATAGCAGAACATCATTTGCTGCCCTGCATTTTTCCTCCAAGCTGTGGTCTACCACTAACTGTAGGGATATTCAAGTGAGAGTTGGTTTTTGGGCAGTGGTTTCACAGTGCTGAAACTGAAAGTCACTTTCCTAGAGAGGCTCAGGGAACACTCATTACTTTCCATTGACAAGTGGATAAGGAAGCAAAAGTTTGACATAATGAGCCAAATTCCAAATCTAGATTTAGATAAGAACACCAACAACTATGATGATTTTGTATTACTGTAGCACCTGCAAGCCCCAGTCTTGGACCACACCACCATTGTGCTAGATAATAATAATAATGGGTGGAGACAACTGGGGGGGCTTAGTGGCTGGTTTGGCTCCTGCCCCCTCTCCCCCCACACAATTAGGGATTGCGTTAATAAATAAAGGAAACACTGAGTTTGGAACAGAAATCCATTGATTTCACCTTATTAAATGTGGACAAAACTCTACCACCGCCAAATAAAAATATGTTGCTTATGCCTCCGTGACATGTAAGACTAAAAGTTAATATTCCCTGAAGACGACCACATGTCCCTCCTAACTAACTTCTAGACCAACCTACACATCTTGTGTCCTAGCTGCCTTAGAGACAATGCTCTCCCTGTGCATCATCCCAGCTGGGTTTTTATATAATGACTATGCACAGAGCTCACCCTGGGGCCTGTTTATAAAAATCTAAAAGTAAAGAAAGGTAAAACTTATTTCCATTATTACAAAACCAGAAGAAAAAGACTGGCCAGCCACAACCCAATATCTGGCACTGCTGCTCAGACGAGGCCCCACCAGGACAATACAACCTTCTAGCTACAATACTGTTCTTACCCACTCTCCCCACACCTGAGCAGTGGGAAGCCGCCCACACCTCATTTCTGTGGGCCTTCCCCAGTTAACATTTTCCAGCCCCATTTTAATAGCCTCCATTTGGTGTTGTCTGTGTTAAAAGCTTCAGTAAAAAAACCACATATTTATTAAAGGGACAAGGATAGGAGGCCAAACGCTGACTTCTTGGGGTGTGATCCTGTACTGTAAATCTCCCCTTCAAAATTGCAGGAGTGGATGTATCCCTGTCCCTCTAATCCAAATTCACTCCTGCTAATGCTTGCATCCCTGATACAGCAGGTAAAGTTCAGTTTGCTGTGTGCCCCATGATAAACAAACCGATGTACAAATACCTTCTTTCTTCACCCTGGTTCGGTCCCTACTCTTGTTTATCTCCTCCCTTTCAAGGAGGCAGGGTTTCCACTCCAATCACTATCAGCCCTGCAGTAAATCAGACATCATAGGGAGGATTTATTAGTATTTGTTGTAGTACTAAGAATTATTTGATAAATAAGAATCCACTTCTGGAATGGCGAAGGGAAGCTTCTGCATGGATGGCTGCCAGGAAAGGCCAATTCATCTTTGCAATAACCTTGAAAGTGTCCCTTTAAATGTCATGTTGCCTGAGAAGACCTGGGCCAGCCTGCCTCTCATTAAGTGCACAAATTTGTCCTAAAATTTGAGTCACTGAGGCTGTATAGACTCCATTTAATTAACAGCAACAAAAAACATCATCCATGGAGTGAAGAATTAAAGGGATTATGCACTTGGATAGTGAAATGCAAAATTAAAATCAGCCTCTATGTGCCATTCATCTGCTGCCCAGGGTAAGTAGGACAGATACATTCCAGTGACCATTAGGAGGCCTCTTTAATCAGTCAGTGGCTCTTGTCCAAGGTCTGGGGTGCTACAGACTGCCTCACATTTGTCCTCTAAAATCAACTGTGGGAGGGTTAACAAACTGCTTTATTCTGCAGCAACTAGCTGGACTGGAGGAAATGCACACTGGAGCAGCCACCCTTCCACTGCTCTTCAGTGTCTGTGGAAAAAGCAGGCAGGGAACACATACAAAACCTGGAAATAGGCAGGGGTGAAAGTAAAACGGAGCTCTTTCCGGTACGGGGACGCTCTGTCCCCCATTCCCCCCACCCCCAAAGGGGCAGGGCCTCGGGTGGAAGGGGCAGGGTTGGGGGGGGGTCAGCGTCCCCTAGCCAGTCCAGCTGAGCTCCCTGGCCCACACTGCCTGGGGCTCCAGCGGCGATTAAAGGGCCCAGGGCTCTGGCCAGCTCTGCTGAAGTAGCAGCAGCAGCGGCCAAATCCCTGGGGCCCTTTTAAATCGCGGCCCCAGGGCAGCTACTTCTTTTGCCCCCCGTTGGAGGTGTGGGGGGAGGGGCAGCGACATTAACGTCAGTGGTACGGGCTGGTACAGGCGGCTGCCTTTTACCGGTAAGCCGTACTGCCTTACTTTCACCCCTGGAAATAGGTCAGAGGGGGACAGAAGGGATAAGGATTGCCATGGCAGAACTGCTTCTGCTCTGCTCCCTACCGTGGATTCCAGCTCTTACTCTCTTGTTCCTGCAGACAGTGATCCAGTGCATCATCTTCAAGGACAGCAAAACCTCGACAAACTGCAGATCAAAAAGGTTAAAACAAAAAATTAATGAGGAACATAGTCCAATTTACTGAGTAAAGCATGCATCCCCACCCAGCTTGCTGTCAAAAGAGGAGGCACTCTCTCCCTTTGCTTCACTAAGCTACTTGTAATTGGAAATTCTTCATTTTTACTAATCCTCATTTAGAGGCAGAGAGAATGCAAGGGAACAGCACTGCCAGCCCTCCCTGTTATGGGGCAGAGGCTGCAAGAAGCTACCATGACCCTTTTTCCTTTATTAGAACCAAACAATCACTTTCTCACTGACTCTTGGCAACCGCACATCTCGACAAACACCCAAAGCCTGGTGAGTGTTGGCTAGGGGAGGGGGCGCTCTACATGGGGAAAAGAGCACTCTGCCAGGGTTGCGGTGCAGCCAACTAGGGGAAAAAATTCTAAAATTCTCCCACACTTTTCCACAGGCAGAGATCATCGTAGCAGATATCTCACTGCTGAGAGTAAGCAGGGAAGCGAGGATACATCTACTACATGCTTGTGGCTTCTGCCCTGGTCCCTATGCTGCTTGCCTGTGTGCCACTTTGATCCTTGTACAAATGATTGCCGGATGGTGCACGCAAGTTTCCTACCATGGGGAAGGAACAAAGCAGTTCTGCAAAGGAACCTTTGGCAGAGGATTGCTGAGTACCTCCAGGAAACTTTCCTAGAGATCTCTCTGGAGGATTCCCGTGAGATCTTGGTGTGCAGCAACACCCCGTTCCACCGCACTGATTAGCTGCACAGGGAAATATCCAGCACACAGAAACACAGCCAGACATGTATAGTTCTACACCCTGAACCCACCTCTGCGCCACACAGACCACAGCCACTTACCAGGCGTCTCCTCTCCTGCTTCTGATTGCCAGAGAGCAACTGCTGAGACTGGCTAGATACCTGCCAGGAGCTCCACATCATCTAACTCCACCTCTTCATCAATGACTTCGTCCTCCGGGTTAGGTCTTCTTTCCGCCACCTCCAGGGCTGTCGAAATATCCACGGGGCTCTTGGAGGTGGTGGTGAGGTTGTCACTGAGAATAGCGGCCAGCTCCTTATAGAAGTGGCAGGTCTTAGGTGCAGCACGGGAGCGATGGTTTGCTTCCCTCGCCTTATGGTACACCTGCCTCAGCTCCTTGATCTTCACGCTGCACTGCAGCATGTCCCAATCACAGTTCTTTTCACGCAAGCCTCGAGAAATTTGCCTGTAGGTATCAAAATTCCTATGGTTCACATGCAGCTGGGACTGCACAGCCTCCTCTCCCCAAATACTGAGCAGATCCACAGTGGTCCAAGCGGAAGAGCGTTTGCTGCGATAACCCGCCATGGTCACCTGGGAAGATGCAATGAGACCTCTCCATGCCGAGCCAACAAAAAATGGAATTTCAAAATTTTTCAGGGCTTCTAAGGGGGTGGGGCAGGTGGTTGTTTACCTGGCTGTAGGGCCGTGGAGTTCAAACTGCTGACTAGAGCAGTCAGGATGGGACACCTCCTGGAGGCCAATTAAAGCAATAAAATCAAGCATGGTGTCTACACTGGCACTTTGTTGACAAAAATTTTGTGCAAAAATCCTTGCATCTCTCATCAAGGTGGTTTTATTTTGTCATCCAAACGGTATTTTTGCTGGCAGAAGTCGAATCGCAGTATGTACGCATCCACTGTTTTGTCGACAAAAGCTGCCTTTTGTCGACAAAACTCGGTAGTATAGACAAGGACTTAGTGAAATGAAGAGTTATCAGAAGTTCATCCAGTAACACCCTCTCTAAGACTGCAATCTGTGAGACACACACAGCTAACACCAGCTCAATCAGAAACTAGGTGTGTTTGAAAACCCAGGTAATAGCTCTCCCCAGCTATAGGAAGCTACATGACCACATTCCACAGCCTGAGAAGCTGCAGCTCTCAACTGCCAAGACTTTACTCTTAACTATGTGTTTGATTATCTGTACTTAGGGTTTCCTGCAATGTTTATGTAACACCAAGTGAAAGACTAGAGAAGCAGTTAATGAACTCCCAGGATTTCACTAGACTTTGACAGTTTTTAAGACATATATAAGGTTTCTGTGATCACCTGGCACAGTAGGGGGGAGACAACTAACGAGCTGTGTAGCTTCCCTTTAGCACACTGGCATAAATAAAGCTCAACACTCACTAATGAGAAGGCCGCTGCAATTAAGTCAGGTGTCTCTGTTCATGGAAAACCTGTGCTGTAGAAGGCGACATCATACATTGTATTGACTTTTTGTTTGTACTTAAAGATCATCTCACTCCATGTAATTCAAGTGCTGTGCCTGATGTTAGGGCTACATGGTACTGCTTTCTGATCTGGTTTATAAGCAATTCTGGCAAATTGCCTCTAGGAGAATGGAAAACACCTGTTCAAATGGGTACTTCAAAATACATTTTAACTATATTTACTCAAATGTACATACTAAAAAGTAGAAGCAACTGGAATTTTGTATGGTCGTTTCTACTTGCAGGATCACACAAAAGCAGCTATTTGTATAGACATAGGAGAGCCTCTCTGTTGAGTTACGGAGAAAGTATGTCTGTATACTCTATATAATGAGATGAATAGTTAAAAACAACATGTAATTTATATTTATACTGACAAAGTGAGGGACAATCACAGTACAGGAGAAGGGTACCTGGCCATTAAGGAGAGGTACTTAATTAAGGAGACTTTGAACCCTGCAAAACAACAGCTTCAAAGGCACTTGTTTGGCTCCTTCATTTTATAATTTGTTATGAATGTCGTCAGAATCCATGCTACCCCATTCCCCCACAGGTGAAACAATTACATTCAAGGAATATTTCTGCATACTGCTCTGTGGGTTTAGAGTGGCATCTTCTCATCAAAACAGGAATGAGCACAGACAGGGCCAGTGCAACCATTTAGGCGACCTAGGGTGCTGAGATTTGGGAGGAGGCATTTTCTTTGGCAGCGACCACGGCGGCCAGATCTTTGACCGCCCCGGTCGCCGCCGGCATTTAAGCGGAGGGAGCTGGGGCAGGGGAGCGTGGGGAAGGCCGCTTGCAGCAAGTAAGGGGGGGCCGGCACGCAGGGAAACTCCGCGCCCCACCTCCTCCCCGAGCACGCCGTGGCTGCTTCACGTCTCCTGCCTCCCAGGCTTGCAGCACTTAAGCTGATTGGTGCTGCAAGCCTGGGAGGCGGGAGAAGTGAAGCAGTGACGGCGTGCTCGGGTGAAGGCGGAGCAGGGGTGAGCTGGGGCGCCTCAGGGTGGAGGGTAGGGAGCTGCTGTGTGGGAGGCACCTCAGGGTGGAGGGGGGGAGCCTCAGGGCAGGGGCTCAGGGATGGGGGAGGGCGCAAGGTGGAAGTTTCGCCTAGGGCGCGAAACTTCCTTGCATCGGCCCTGCGCACAGAACAGACAGGCAAAGAACAACTGGAAGCGGTTTGGAGAGAGAATCTTTCAGACAGCTACACTGCTCAAAGAGAAGAAGACATAAAAGCCAGGATATTCCAGAATAGTCAGCCAGGGTACAGATGCCTCTAACATGAAATGTAACTTCTTTTCGTCAAAATAACTATTCCGGATCCCCGATACTTTCATGGAAACAGCTGTACTTCAAACAAGACGTCCTATGTGCAACTTGCAACAGGATGCTCTTGCTTCACCACAAGACCTAAGTTGGAGAAACCCCAAGTCTGGTGCTCAAACCTGGTATCCCAGATACATCAACATTTGACAGTCAAGCTCAGGAGCTCTATGCACTGCCCCCTTGCTGGAAACACAGCACTCCAGTCCCCTTGCTCCAGGGAGAGTAGATCCAAATACTGACAGATTTCCAGGCGCTGTTTGTGTGCATTCTTCTAAAGTTTGTATTGACAAATATGGCAAAAGAATATCTATAAAGTTGGGCAACCTTTAATTGCCCAGTCAAGATACAACCTAACATTTTTGTATGTGCCTTGTGCTAAACAAAGGCTCCTGCTGCATATTCCTCACATGAACTCAGACTCCTCAGACTTATCAGAATTCTTTCTATAACCAACAATTGGGACATCACAAATGGGATTCTCACATTAAGGGGAATGAGCAGGAGATGCTCTAGAGTTTAAGGAAACAAGGATCCTGTCTGTAGGCAAATCATCCTCAAAATAAGAGGATGGGGAAATGCAAAAAGTAGATGCATTCAAAGCAGAATATTTGCAAGATGGCACAGGTGGCCTTTCAAGAATAAATGGTGCAATTTTAGGAGATTTGTTTTAAGAGAAGTAGAAAACAATCAGTCCTTATCTCTCCTGTGGGACAGCAGGGGAAGTGGCCAATCAGCCAGAAAACAGTAATAAAACATCATCTAAGCAAACCTTATGACTGCTATTGCAATTTACTGGCTTTAAGTCCTCATTACAAACTGAGTTTAGAACAGGAAGTAACAGAAGGGCTGCTGGACCAGATGAAGGAGAAGAAGAAAGGGCCATCTGAACATAAACTCCACTAGGACTTCAAGACTGATGATATACAGGAGAGAAGAGACTGCTAGAGAGCTGACAACGAAAATAATTATACATAGTTACTTGACTATATAGCATATGTATGTCATCCAGGGCCACATGAGTTTATGAAGTCTTGGAAATCAATTAATTTCTGTTGTGCCCCAGATTATTTGCTGGAACTAGGCCCAACCACAGAAGATAGCTACAAAACTGTAACATAAGGTTACTCACCACAAAGGAAATGATCAAGGAGATGTGCAGAAATGCTACAACTTAGCTTATACACAAACTTAAGCTATCACCTTTCAACGTTTTTCCCCTAGAGAAAGGTCACCCATAGGAAATGGATATGAGGTTGGAGGGGGACAAAAACAGTGAAAATTACTGCATATGGGAGATATAAACCATAATGTAAGTGAGCACCTTTAATACCTTGCACGTCATCCTTCCCCCACAAGATCTGTGGAGCCTGGGGCAAATTGTCCCACTGCCCCCCCCTCCCGCCCCCGGGTGACCCTGGGAACAAATTGATAAACTAATAAGTCTCCAAGACCCGATGCGATTCACCCAAGAGTTCTGAAGGAACTCAAATGTGAAATTGCCGGACTACCACCTGTCATCTGAAACCTATCATTTAAATCAGCTTCTGTACCAAATGACTGGAGGATGGCTAATGTGATGCCAATTTTTAAAAAAGGCTCCAGAGGTGACTGTGGCAACCACAGGCCAGTAAGCCTCTCTTCAGTAGCAGGCAAATTGGTTGAAACTATCGTAAAAAAACAAAATTGTCAGACACACAGATGAACATAATTTGTTGGGAAATAGTCAACATGGTTTTTGTAAAGGGAAATCATGCCTCACCAATCTACTAGAATTCTTTGAGGGGGTCAACAACCATGTGGACAAGGGGGAATCTAGTGGACACAGTATATTTAGATTTTCAGAAAGCCTCTGACAAGGTCCCTCACCAAAGGCTCTTAAGCAAAGTAAGCTGTCATGGGATAAGAGGGAAGGTCCTCTCATGGACTGGTAACTGGTTAAAAGATAGGAAACAAAGGGTGCATCTGTCTGTCCTGGGTGTCTATAGGTGCCTGAGCATCTGTTTGTCCTGCATGTCTGCAGGTACCTGTGTGCGTCTGCCCTGGGTGTCTGTAGGTCCCTGTGTGTCTGTCAGTATCTGTGTGTGTCTGTCCTGCATGTCTGTAGGTGCCTGTAGCTGTCAGTGTGTCTGTCTCGCTGTCCACAGGGGAGCTGGCGCCTGCTTGGCTCCGGCCCATGAGGGCTCCTGTTGCTGGGCAGGCGGGTCGCAGTGAGCACTGCCCCACTTGGGCCCCTCAGCCACGCTCCCACCATCACAGCCGCAGCTCCGGCTTGCTCTGTGGGGGCTGCCCAGCGCCTCCTCCATGCGGCGGCTAGGGGCCAGTCCTGGCCGGGAGATGCACTTCCTGCTCTGGCCAGCGCCGAGCGGGCAGGGACAGGGGAGAGCTCTACGGGGACCCAGTTGTCTGGGGGAGGGGAACCTGGCAGCGGTCAGCGGGTGTCCTGGAGCTAGGGTTGCCAACCCTCCAGGATTGGCCTGGAATCTCCCAGAATCAACATTGATCTCCTGGTGACTAGTAAAAGCAATCTGGGACATTTTAATAGGATATTTTAAGAAAATGACATTATGTCATGTTGGGAAAAAAAAATCTCCTGGAATAGCTTCAGTCAGAGTTGGCAACCTTACCTGAGGCAGACATGAAGAAATGCCGCTGGTGCCTGGGGGAGGCCCACAGGCAGAAGGGCCCTTGCTCCTTCCCAGCCTCTAGTGACCAGAATCATTAACTTCAGGTTATAGAAAATTTTTAAATAATCCCCATAATTTTCAACGTCTGGCATAATCACTTTTCTGGTGTCCCCTTGGGGCTGGGTTAGAGAGGGATTGGGATAAAGGACTTGATATAATAGTGTGGTTTTCACAGTGCTGGTAACCAGACTATGCAGAGTTTTGTAGATATGTTTTATAAGAAACACTTTCTTGCCCTGTTTGCATGGAAAACATGTAACAAAATTAACAAGTGCATCTTACTGAAAAGAACATCCCAGCTACTGGAATTATAAAGGCAAAACCCCAGAAGAAACACTAGTTCAGTTAACTGTGGCAGAAATTGTGCAACCAAACACTTGTTCCTGTATCAGTTCACTCAGCATGTAGGTAACCTCTGTGAATCAGGGGGTCAGGGCTTGAATAGCTGGATCGTTTAGCCAAAAACAAGGCATAGATCTGTAGGCTAAAGAGACCATAATGCTATTTCACCCTTCAGATTGTGAGCTGGTTGCCACATGGGCCAGAGAGGCATTTCCCTTCCTTTCACACCCACACCAATCAGCTATGAGTGAGTGTCAGATGTCATTTATTTATGACATATCTTACATAAGGAAAAATGCATGTAACAAATGAACAAAATCTTTTCCCACAAAATTGTACACACTAAAGGCAGAACTGAATATAGAACAGCTGACACAAATAGCAGAAAGAAGAGTTGTGTGTCAACATTATTCTTAGGTCACATGGGGTGATTTGAGGAAGGACAAGTGAAGGCATTTAGTGGATGTTGCCATTCCAAGTGTGGAGGAAGGAAAAGAGACAAAAGTGAATGAAGGGGACAAAAAGAAGGGTTTGGCAAGAAGCCAAGGCAGAACTTTGACAACAGGATGTGATGTAGAAGAGACTGGATATTCATATGGGTAACAAGAAATATCTAGAGTTATAATAGTTAATGATAATAAAGATCCCTGGCTTTGATCTCCCACAATCCTCATGGGCAACCCTAAACCATATCTGCACAAACTATGGCAGATGCGGATACTTGCTTGCAACTGTGGTCACCCAGAACAGACCAGGGAACATAACAACTCAATGCCCACTTCACAAATATGAAGGAGGCATCATAGCAATACACTCTGCTACTCCAGACACAATTATCTGGCTTAACCATCTAACCGTAAAATTATAATTGTTGCTCTACATTTACATCAGCCACACAAAGAAGGTGACAAAAATGTTGGAAGGGATACTAAACCTCCAATCTCTATTAGGGATACAAAGTACAAGAAAGACTTAGCTAAAAACAGGACAAGAGAGGGAAAGGAGGAGATTTTGTTTTCTTTGAATTTATACACTAGTAGTACAAAGTGCCCCTTCATGGCTCCAGGCACCTTAGCCATATGTTAAAAAATTCAATCACACTACTACAAACAGAAGTAAATCCAGTAGCTTCCACACAACCAACAGAGGTAAAAGCCATCTACCAGTACCAGCTCTCTCTGCAAACTCCTCTCCCTCCTAAATCTTAGAGAAAAAGAGGGACTTCACAGTGTGCCCAGAAGGGCAACAGATTTGGGCTATTTTGGATAGTAGCGGGAATGAACTCCAGAGTTCAGTGCACCTCAAAGACAGCACCCTGCTAAGTGCCCGTTTTCCATACTAAAGGAGCACCAGAGTGAGAACCCTGGCTTCTCACAATTGCAGCCGTGTGGCACAGGAGAGAGGCAGCAGGCCAAAACAACAACTTAAATTCTAGCTAGAAACCCTCAGGCAGCCAGTGTGGAGCCTGTATACCAGGTGCTGTGCTCCCAACAAGAAGCTCCACTGAATAAGCGAGCTTCAGTGTTTTGCATCATCTTCAGTTTACAGGTTGATCTAAGGTGTTGGGAGCATTGCAGACATGCTGAGCATAGATCACAGTAACAAGGTTTGCATCAGAGAGACGTGGTCATAGCTATTTGGCTAGCTGGAAGTGAGCTGTCCTTGTCAAGGCTTCTCTGAGCCAACGAATAGCAGCTGGGGATCCAACAGCACCTCCAGATTATAAAGCTAGTGCCAGGCAAACACCCACAACAAAGGAAGTGATGTAATCCTTTCCATATCTTCCAAGTGCTTCCCCAAATCTACCTGCACTACTTCACTTTTACCCTTGAACTTCATCCAAATACCTCTCATCTGTGACTCTCTCTACCAAACAGTGGGTAAAGCACATGATAGCTCTGGCCGAGTCAGATGAAATACAAGTATATAGGTGGGTTTACTGATAGCTCTGCAGCCCATGCCTCTTTACTAACCTTCCTAGGAGCCCCATATGCTCACCAAACAAGAAGGACATGAGATGGAGCCCTGCAGAAGAACAGCTTTGGGACAGAACTGACCAAAACTACACTGAGGGATCTCTCTAAGATAGTGGTGCCCAACCTTTTTGGGGCCAGTAGCACATTCATGTTTTCAGAAGCGTATGGCAGGCGCCAACAATTTTTCAAGACTTATTTTGTATTTGTACATTAAATAATATGAAAATCATATTTAATATTACATAATATATAAATCCATAAGATAAAAGGGTAATTTTACATGTAAAAGGTATTAATTAAATTATTCGGCAATTACTCTTTCATCTTACCATGTGAATTTGCTCTTTTTTATCTACCTGTAAGAAAAGTTAAGGAGTTTTTACAAAATAAATATCATAAACAGTTTTCATCTTATTTATTTTAAAAAAGTAAAATATATTTGGACCAGCAGTTCAAGGTTTATTATTCTTACTTTAACATAGAATGAAGCCTGCAGCCCCGGAGTTCTCTGTCCCCGGCAGGCAGGGCCGGCTCCAGGCCCCAGCACGCCAAGCGCGTGCTTGGGGCGGCATGCCGCAGGGGGCGCTCTGCCGGTCGCCAGGAGGGTGGTAGGCGGCTCTGGTGGACCTCCCGCAGGCGTGCCTGCGGATGCTCCACCGGAGCCGCGGGATCAGCGACCGCCAGAGCGCCCCCCGTGGCATGCCGCCGTGCTTGGGGCGGCAAATTGCTAGAGCCGCCCCTGCCGGCAGGGGCAGGGGCCACGGCTTCTCTCCAGCTTCGAAGCCGTAGCCCGGCGCCTGCTGGGGACCAAGAACACCGATGCCTGCAGCCCCGGAGAGAAGCCGCGGCCCCACACCTGCTGGGGACCGAGAACACCAGTGCCCGCAGCCTGCAGCCCCGGAGAAGCCGAAGCCCTGCAC
Source organism: Mauremys reevesii (assembly GCF_016161935.1). Lineage (NCBI taxonomy): Eukaryota > Metazoa > Chordata > Testudines > Geoemydidae > Mauremys > Mauremys reevesii. The sequence continues at coordinate 20,029,085 of NC_052643.1, read as the reverse complement.
CTGCCAGGGATAGAGAACACCAGCACCTGCAGCCCTGGAGTTCTCTGTCCCCGGCCGCTGCTGGGCCGCAGCTTCTCTTCCCTGCTGGGCACTAGGCGGGCGCACATAAATGTCCCGGCAGGCGCCATGGCGCCCACGGGCACCGCGTTGGGGACCACTGCTCTAAGAGATAGGAATTAAGTAACCAAAGGGCAACGTTTCCTCTCCTGGATGGGTGGGCTTGCGGGTGAAGCAACACTACCAATTAGATTGTAAACTCCTTGGGCAGAGAGCATCTTTTCATTGTATATATTTGAGTAGTGCCTAGCACAATGAGGCCCTGATTCCCAATGGGTGCCACCAGGTGATATGGCAATCCAGATAACAACAACTGTGATTAGAAGAATAAAAGGCAGCCAATGGATTCAACATGATCAATATGGGCTCCTGATCTTTATCCACCACTGGCAGATCAAAGGTCAGAGTACGGGCACCCAGGTCTGTCCATTCAGTCTGAATGCACTTGATTTTTCTCTGCAGCATAACATAACATTTCCTCATAACAAGAGAGATTGGTATCAGCACCTAATTCTGTGGTGAAAATGCCAGTGTCCTGTCTACACTAGCACTTGCACTGTTGCTAGCACTCCCCAAAATTGTTAACATATAGACTAAGGTACCTGGTACAAAATCCATCCATCTGCAAAAACAGAGATGACTAAACTGGTCTAAATTCTTCTGGTGCTCAGATACTGCAGTGATGAAAATGCTATAATTGCAGCAGTCATTCAACACAGAACATGATGAGTAACATGACAGAAAGGAAAATTCTTAGGAATTGTCTATGTTTTTGCAGCTATAGAGAGACGCAGGTGTAGGCAAGAGAAGTCACTTCAGTAAGATATTATGTTTTTCTTAGTTTCCTATGAGTAACTCTGACCATTCACTTTTTTGCTGCTGGGGAATTTGCTGTTGGTCTTTTGGTTCGGTCCAAGACTCTTTCCTCAGGCCAGACTTTCTCACCTGGGTTAAAGCAGATTATTTGGGGGCACTTGGGGAATGAAAGGGATTCCCTTTGCTTATCCCTTCTGCCAATTGTATTGTTTCCCCATTTTACTTTTCAAAAATAAACTATAGTTTCCCAGTTGGCTCCATGATATTTTGTGTGGAACAAGTTTAATTCCCATGGGACAAAAATAGCCTCATTCTGAATCTGAAGACTGTACTCCAGTAGATGCATAATATAGAATCTGAATCCCATAGGTGGCTGATGTGTAACATTTCCAAGCTCCAGTCATGCCAGATTTGCTGTACTTCATGTTGAACATGTGAAGGTTTTAGTTGTTAATTCTCTAGTGTTGAGTGGACAAGGAAAATAAGGGCCAGTTTGTAAGGCTTCACTTGGAGAGAATAAACCCAGAATACTGTGTGCCAGCCCAGCAGGGCTTGCTTCAAAGAGGATATTCTCAGAACGGGTAGAAACTGCCCTACAAAGGAGCAGTGTTTTGGCAGCTGGGATCTGGTACTAGCCCAGGTCCCGGGGACTGTTTTATCTGCCCCCCCCCAAAAAAATCTGCAGAAGCATTTAATTCCTTGCCATCTTCACTCACATAAACATGCACTCATATGCACGCATACATGCATGCCTTTCAGCAACCCAGCTAAGAGAAAAGCGTACTTTCATTTACAACTTTTCTCTCAGATTCAAAGAGTAGAAATACTGTTTGGTTATACACAGGACACGCCACACATGCCATATTACCGTTACTGCCTATGCAATGGGCTAACAAGCAGCTAAGAAAAAGGAAAGTTAACAGGAAGTGTCCATGTTATGGTTAGGTTTTTGTCTGATCTTGTAAGTTTCAGTATCTCAGTTCCTTAACTACTTCCTTTTGTATGCTCAGGTTTACAACATTATATGGATACAGTATATGGATGGAAATATAATTGACTGGAAATACAACTTAGTGTGCATGACTTGAACAAGTGAAAGAGTGACCAGACAGCAAGTGTGAAAAATCGGGACGGGGGTCGGGGGCAATAGGAGCCTATATAAGAAAAAGACCCAAAAATCGTGACTGTCCCTATAAAATTGGGACATCTGGTCACCCGAACAAGTGACCATCCCAGATCAGCGACTTATAAAAGGATTTAATAATCCTAGAAATTTAGGATTGGAAGGGACCTTGAGAAGTCATCTAGTCCAGTCCCCTGCACTGAGGCAGGACTAAGTATTACCTAGACCAGTGGTCCCCAACCTTTTTGGGGCCAGTAGCACATTCATGTTTTCAGAAGAGTATGGCGGGCACCAACAATTTTTCAAGACTTATTTTGTATTTGTACATTAAATATGAAAAACATATTTAATATTAAATAATATATGAATCCATAAGATAAAAGGGTAATTTTACATGTAAAAAGGTATTAATTAAATTATTCGGCAATTACCCTTTCATCTTACCATGTGAATTTGCTCTTTTTTTATCTACCTGTAAGAAAAATTAAGGAGTTTTTACAAAATAAATATCATAAACAGTTTTCATCTTATTTATTTTAAAAAAGTAAAATATATTTGGACCAGCAGTTCAAGGTTTATTATTCTTACTTTAACATAGAATGAAGCCTGCAGCCCCGGAGTTCTCTGTCCCCAGCAGGGGCGGGGCTGCGGCTTCTCTCTGGCTTCGAAGCTGTAGCCCAGCGCCTGCCGGGGACAGAGAACACCGGCACCTGCAGCCTGCAGCCCTGGAGAGAAGCCGCGGCCCCGCACCTGCCGTTGACAGAGAACTCCGGGGCTGCAGGCTGCGGGCACCGGTGTTCTCGGTCCCTGGCAGGCGCTGGGCCCACCTAGTGCCCAGCAGGGGAGAGAAGCCGCGGCCCCGTGCCTGCTGGGGACAGAGAACTCCGGGGCTTCAGGTGCTGGCGCGTTCTCTGTCCATGACTACAGCTTCTCTCCTGCTTCTCCGGGGCTGCAGGCGCCGGTCTCGGTCCCCGTCAGGCGCCGGGCCGCGGCTTCTCTCCGGCTTAAGCCACGGCCCCGCACCTGCCGGGGACCAAGAACACGGGCGCCTGCAGCCCTGGAGAAGCCGGAGAGAAGCCGTGGCCCTGCGCCTGCCAGAGACAGAGAATGCCAGCGCCTGCAGCCCTGGAGTTCTCTGTCCCCGGCAGGTGCGGGTCCCCGGCTTCTCTCCCATGCTGGGCACTAGATGGGCCCCGCGTCTGCCGGGGACAGAGAACACTGGCGCCCGCAGCCCTGGAGTTCTCTGTCCCCGGCAGGCACAGGGCTGCGGTTTTTCTCCAGCTTAAGCCGCAGCCCCACACCTGCTGGGGACCGAGAACACCGGTGCCCGCAGCCTGCAGCCCCGGAGAAGCCGGAGAGAAGCTGAAGCCCCACGCCTGCCAGGGACAGAGAACACCGGCGCCTGCAGCCCTGGAGTTCTGTCCCCGGCAGGTGCTGGGCCGTGGCTTCTCTCCCCTGCTGGGCACTAGGCGGACACACATAAATGCCCCGGCAGGCGCCATGGCACCCGCGGGCACCGCGTGGGGGACCACTGACCTAGACCATCCCTGACAGGTGTTTGTCTAACCTGCTCTTTAAAACCTCCGGACACAGAGATTCCACATCTCCTTAGTAATTTATAGTTTGAATCAAAACTGGTCAACAGTATAAATTAACTCGTTTACAATGGTTCCTCCTGGTTAGTAAAGATTATTATTAAATATTGACAGTACAGTAATGTGGTTACTCTTCCTTGTTATTCCACAAGAAGTTCAATAATCAAACTGTAATCAAATAATCACCACCACCACCACCAAAGTGCCTTGTCATCTCATAGGCAAGTATTGCCACTGGAAGCAAAATCTACCAACATAGTGAAGATTCAAAGAATATTTTTGTTTTGAATAATGGTTTTGGAAAAGCTTAAAAAAACTCTCCTACAAAGAATCCCCCAAATTTTCAAACTGACATTTCACATCCACTTTTGCCAGCCACGTGCTTGGGTTTTTTTACCCTCATTAGAGGAGTTGTTTCCTTCGTTTGCATGATGACGTGCACCCTGCTCTTGAATGCCTTTGGCACCCCAGCAAAGAAGAGTTTATAGGTGACAAATGCAAGACCTGAGTAGAAAGCAATAAGATATGGGCAAGATGCCCGATTTCTACATGACGCACTTCATGATTGCTGTAAGAGGCTGCACTCTTCCTGGTGGGAAGACAAAGGACAAAAATTGCTTATGTAGAGTGCTTCCTTCATTAGCTTTCCTTAGAGAATATGATGAGTGAATGTTGATGATGCCATTGTCATTGATAGCTCACTGAAGGAGAAGTGTTTGTACTGAGCAGTCAGCACCATCTTAAACAATGAGATCATGCAGCAAATATCAGACCTAATTGCTGTTTGCAATCTTGGAATGAAAAGGTGCATGAGTCACAGAGGGAGGGAAGAGTTCCTTCAGCTACTTGCATTCCCTGTGGAGGGGGAGAAGGGTATATGAATTTGTTAATTTAGTTTTGTCGAACTCTTTTCTATCTCACTCACCCACCCAAACAAACAAAGACAAGTCCAGGAAGTAGGAAATGGGTCACACAGTTGAGGCATCTACAACAGATGTTTTACAAATTGATATATGGCTCCTATATGCACCTACTCACACGCTACTACAGATATAGCTCAATGTATGTAAGACATGCCTTACATGGAATGTCCCCACCCTTCTTGTGCCAGTGTTGGTGCACAGGATGGAAACTCTCTTCCATCCATCTCTGCCATTAGTTGCCACTTCCATCTGCTCTATGGTGTTGAAATCAATTCTTCTGTCCTCCCTGCAAAGGGTTCTTCTTAAGGTTTCTCTTGGGTGCTCATGTTTCCTCACACCAGTTGGTTTTCACTTGGCAGCTTCATGTGGGAGTCTGTATGTTGGCACCTGGTGTGTATGCGCCAAATCTGTCCATTGCTTTCTTCTATTGTAGGGGAGATGAACTGCTGGTTAGTGATTTATCAGATCTCTTTGCTGGTGATGAAGTCTGTCCAACCAGTGTACAGAATTTTTCTTAAGCACTTATTTTCTAAGGCGTCTAGTTTGCTATCTAACATAGATCTCCAGTTCTTGCTGCCATAACTTAGCACTGAGATCAATAACATCTGAGTTGAACATTCACAGTTTTGTTTTGGAATTTATAGTTTTGATTTCTGTACATTGTTGATTTTAGAGAATGGTGTGGATGGCTTTCCAATCCATGATGCCACTTTTTCTTGAGGTCACTGTTGGCTAGTACAGTGCTGCACAGGTAAATGAACGCTTATACTTCCTTAATGTGAGCTCTGTGCTGCTCAATACGTCCTTGCATCTTGGACAGATGACCTGTATCTCAAGCTGATGCAGATGCGATTGATCTGTTTTTTATTTTGTCATCTGGTGAATTCCAGTTACAGATAATTTTCAGATAACTCCAGAAGCTACAGTATGAAAGATCAACCTCATTAAAGACAAAAGGAAACTGAAAAGTCCTAGTATCAACTGATCAGAGCTCACTTTGTTTTTCCAGAGCGTTGGAAGGCAGGAAAACTATGTTCAGGGACACTGTGCCTGAACTGGGATGGCCATTTTTGTAGACCTGAATGCAAGCTCATGTTCTCAACATCACCCGAACCAAAGGTTCACAGCATAAATATATGTCAGTTTATGACATTAATATCTGTATACGGGGTGTGTGATGCTTGAAAGAACACCTGGCCCCTTCCCAGAGGAGTTCATAATCTAGAAGGAAAAGGCAGGTGTGACTGCAAGGAGAGGTGACGTGAGACAAGGTAGATGAATGGATGCAGGAACACCAAGAATAATGTCATGAGGCTGCTTGTTTTGCATGGTACCCCCAATGTTAGCTTTAAAAAGAAAAAAAGATAGCCAGCTAGAGAGTAGCACATTAAAGAAATTTACTTGATCTTGTATTAGATAAAGGAGGGAAACAGGTGGTAGGTAAGCTAGAAAGGAGGTCAGTGCTGCTCACAGGCTAGTAAAAGAGCTACATTTAACACTTCCCAAACTAGTTTATATGTATTGAGCGAGTCTCCACTTAACCGTAAAGGAAGATCAAAGTTATGATCCTGCTGCCAAGGCAATTCTCTAGGGCAATATTGGAAAAGGCCTTTGCAAATGGGAAAAAATAAACAGACATGAAATCTATGGGAAAAACACCAGCATCTTGAACTCAGCTCAGCTTTTCTTTGTAAATTAAACAACTGGATGGAAGTTTTAATCTCCTCTCTTCTCACTCTCCTGGCACGAGAACCCCCAACACAACATGACAACTCATCCATCCAACTCACAAAAGGCAAAAAAACAAAACATTTCATATCAGATGCTCTGCGTCAAGCTTGCTAAGGCTCATAAATCAGCCATCTCACTGCCCTGGTCATTTCAACCAATGTCTGACCCTTTCATTAACTCGTGATTTATAACTGGAAGTTATTTTTTATGCCAGATTTATAAACTTACTGTGCCTGGTTTGATATAATATCCACTTTGTACACCATGCAATGAGACAGTAAATTTATTGGCTATGAACTGTTACCTTGAAAAATGACATCAATGCAAAGTGGTTTCCATTTAGAATCAATGGGCAATAAAGTCATTGGATTTTTTTTTTGGATGATGATATTGATGAGGTCATGAGTGGCTATATAATGGTTGAAATTGGGAGGAGAAGCACCAGTCAGATAGCGGTTCTGCACGACGGGGTCAACAAAGACGAATTATATTCACGCAGCAACAATGCATAGGCTGGTATTCTGCTGTCTCTTTATTATCAGCCTCTCATGTCCTCTCTTGTCTCTCCCCATTATCGACTCCAGAGAGGTGTCCTATCAGCTCTCAGGTAAGACTTTTTTTTGCTTTTAGTGGTCCGGAGCTTAGTAGGGCACTGGACAGTAATGTCGGATGAGTAACCGAAAAATTCTTTCAGAAAGGACCTTTTCTCATCTCTGTTCTTCAGCTGTGGCAAAAAGCAGGTGTTTCTTCATGATGCTAGAGGCACAATTGGAATCAGCAGGTCAGTGTAAGTCCTCAGAAAATGGAGAGGTTGGGTGCCCTAAATATCCCTTGCTATTGCCTTCAGATCCTGAATGCAAGCTCTCTGAACCCTGCACCATGAAATGTGAGCGAGCTGACATTTGATTCTCCATTTAGAGTAGCCTGGCTGCATGGCCAGTTCCTCTGGCTGTACTTTAAGACGACTTATTCATTATTTTTAAAATTAAAAAATATCTAGAAGAAGTGGGAGTGGTACTGCAGAAATTAATGCAGTAACCACTCCCATCTTGGAGTTGAGAACAGTCCAATTTTGGCTTAAGTCAGCAGTGAAAATGAGTTTAGCCGTTTCACATTTAGTATCCTGGTAGAGAGTTGCTCACACTAAGGAGACTTCATTCAGTTTACAAAGAGAAGAAGTTTCTGCTTGGGGAATCCAAGGTTTAGAAAAGTAAAGGTACAGTAGGTCAGGACTGAGGGGCATAGGTAAAACAGGATAGGGGGTCCAAAAATGGAATAGAGAGGATACCATATAGTCAGGATTGAAGTGTACGAACTGAACTCTGAGCCAGGGCTCAGGACTGGAAGATCAGGGAATGCTGCAGGTCAGAAAGCTGTGCCCGAAGAAGGGACTGTGCCCAACTGCCCTCTACTTAAGTAATTCATGGTCTTTTGTTGCAGACACTGCTGCTAATTAGTTTACAAAGTCTGATAGACACGAAAGTGTTTTTCTAAATATTAGTAAGTCCAAAATTTAAACAAGTGTCTTTACAAACCTACTGTGTAATTGCAGTCAGTTTACAGCCAGCTGTCATTCAATCCAGACATCATCCACTGTATGATGAGATGGACGAGCTGGCAGTAACCAGTAATATCAACTGCATTTGTTTGGAGGCATGCATTACGCTTATTAAACCTTCTCTACTAATTAAAAAGCACCCTCTAGAGAACAAGAGACAAAAACCAGGAGTCTATATTTTTATTTCAAACCAAAGGTGTATATCAGCATTGCTAGGGAGAGGCAAAGTATATTAGAATAACTGTGTGAAATGTCTCAGCATATTGCATATGGAGGTAACCTTTTGTCATGCAAAGACATTTCTGAAACTTCCCAGTGACTTCTGCAACTGTTCCTATGCACAGTTACTAGGCAAACTACAGTATTCACTTATGGCCAAGGATTTAACCCCCCCCCCCCCAATATTTTGTTTTCATTACAATGTTTTAAATTTAATTTAAATAAAAGAAAGGGTTTGTGGGGAAATCAAAAGCAGATAAGTAATACCTATGATCCATTATATTGTCTCTAAATCAGCCAGCTATTTCAGGGTGCTAAAAGACCCCAGCTTGTATTCATGTAGGTTCTCCTGAAATGGTGTCACAAAGTTCTAGAAATCATTATCTTGTTAAATCTCACCTTCCTTTCCTTTCAGACAGTCGGATCTTGTTTTTGTAGCCTGTCCAGTTCATCTGAGCAGTAGCCACATGCTGCTCCATGTAATCATTTGGCAGATGGCCACTTTCACACTGTGTTTTTTAGCATTGCAGACATCCCAAACAGCAGTAGTTTCTGTGCTTGGGGCTGTAGGTACCCAGGGCTCCAAACCAATGGGTGACTTCTTGGGCCGAATTGGGCAGATCTGTTAGAGCAGTGAGACTAGAGACTGTAGAGATGTAACATCAGGAGGGTGACTCAGGTGCCCAAAGAGGCAATTGCCACCTTTTTCTCATTCATTAAATAAAGGTCAGTGATTAACTACTGGTGCCTTCTGACATCTTCAAAACATGGGGCCCACAGGCCTGGTCAGGAGCCAGCTGACTGAATGGATGTTACCCAAAAGGAAACAGGGCCCTGAGGCAGGTGTCATCCCATACAGACTCTGACGTCTTCTTTAAATATCTTCTTTTACCAACAGCAGATGAAGATACAAGATTAAATGTGGAGCGATTGGACAGCTTGGGGAGAGCGTCTCTGCTTCAGACTCTGCCAAGACTCCTGCGGGCACAAACTGAGGACACTCCCAGCAAAGAAGGTAAAGCTCTCCCATGCACTTTACACATAGAACTTTTCCAAGGTACAGAATACCAAGGGTCCCTTCTGAAAATTCACCTGCTTTGAGCAGCAAGAAATAAGAAACATCTTGCAATATGAATCTGCCTGGAGGGTGCACATTGTCAAAGCAGCTGAAGTTCACTGTCTGCAGAGAACCCAAACCCCACCAGCAGGAACATTTTAAGTCGGAGGGAGAATCAAAGAACCATCAGGTACAATCCCATTAAGAACTCATTAACAGTGAAAGGAAGTTGCAGCCCTCTAAGTCAGTGTGAGTCTGAAAAAAAGTCTGTTGAACTTCATACTGATGTTGAGTGGCTGTTGATGACTAAAAGGCAAGGAACTCCTCTAGGCAAGACAGGGACTTGGTCTGGGAGTGGGTAACTGAGCCATGCAAATATCACAATCTGTTGAAATGCAGCAGCATTTTCAGAAAATGCAGAATCTACAGCCATAAATGACAATGATTTATGCGGGAGAGAGGTTCCTTACAGGTAAGATTAAGTAAGTGCTGCAGCCCCACTATCATACACCCATCAGGAATAATGTGCTATGACAAGGACTGACCCTACATCAGAAGGAACAGTTGGTATTTGATCTTCTTAACGTCTGTTTTACCTCTGTGGGTTCTATTTTGGCAATCAGAAGTGACATGCGTAGTCTCTCCATTTCTAAATTAAGAAGCATTTCATACTTGTTTTTCCAGGTCTCAGCCCTAGCAGCTACAATCCAGGGGAAAATGTGAAAGAGGTAAGTGAATGACTAGCTATTGTCAAAATAAGAAACTGGAAACCTACATTTTAGATTAAGGAGAAGTGGTTAATAGGACACCCTTTAAAGACCCATTTAACTTAAAAATAGTTTAGATCAAAGTATGACCCATCTTTCTGTAGCAGAAAAAGGATATTGAAAGATGACAGAAAACTGCTAATTTGCATAATTTTAAAAATATTTCCAAGGCCATAGTAACACAGATTTGGCAGAAATTGAAGCATTTCAGCATAACTTTAAAATTCCAGCCCTCTCCTGAAAAACTGCCTTCCAAATAAAAGGCCAGTTCCAGCCTCTACAGGCCTGGCTAAAGAGTGTGTATGGATATGGGTGAGAGTCAATGAGTATGTCACTTTTCCCACTGCAACATGTGCAACATTAGCACAATGATACTAGGCTAATTGATAATACAAAATCATTACTATTTACCATATATCGATCCTTTAAAGATTAAGGCAGGGAGTTTGATTAGCATTTTGGATCACAGTTGGATATTGGGCTGTCTGTCTTCCCGGGGTAGTCAGAATATGGGGCCACAGGGCCCGGAGTGAGATGGCAGAGGGACTGCATCTCATTGTAAGCATTTTTCAGAGGATTAATCCGATTTCCCACTCACTAACCTGCATGCTGTTGCTTGATTTTAGGCTTTCTATGGAAGTCACCCTCGACTTGCTTTGCTGAGCCGCCTGCTGGCCAAAGACAGGAAACAGAATAAAAAACGTGGGAACCTCTCTGAGTGCTTCTGGAAATACTGTGTGTAGCCTGGGGCGGTGGGGTGGAGGACAAACTCTTTCCTGATCCTGGCTGCTTAATTTATAAAGATGTTAATAACTGTCTTGGAAACATGTACATAGATTTGCTTGTTTTAACATGAGGAGAATAAAGAAATGTGAAGCTGACTCTTAACTCTACATTCCACGCTGTTTGGAGATTAATAAATCCTCTATGTTTTGCAAATAACCCGTGAGCAATGAGTTATTTTCCTTCAGAGATTCCATTTCTCTTGGGTACTAAGTGATGGGGCAAGAAGGGGAAAACAGATGGCTGGTGAGGGACCAGTCTGGGAAATTAGGAATTCTATAGGATTGTCTCTCTAAGCAGAGGGATGGATGAACCAGCACTATGCCACACTAGTTTGCATAGTCTTTCATATAAATTGTATCTCCAAATGTGTTAATATAGTAACAGATCAGTAATAGCAAAGAGAGACACTAATTATACAGATCACCCCCAAAAGGAATCTGAGGGGGAGCAGACTACCAGAAGTGGTGAGGATGGGAGTGAGCTGAGGCGAACTGATGAAAAGGTGGGGGACATGGGAACCTGACCTAATGCATATTAGAAAACAGAGCAATTTCTTACAGCAGGCAATTTCTTTGCCTTCCAGGCCTCTCTGCTTTCACTCACCCAGCACACACTCTAACCCCTGCCCAGCACACTGGGGATGTAAGGGGCATTCACTGGCAAGAGGTATTAGGATGGTGTCTGACATTTATGCAGCCTCATTTCAGGTCTGGCTCTGCAGGATTTTGTATAACACAATAGCTGACTTGCATGAGAGCCCACCAACACCACTGGACAGCAGCCCCCCACCCCCACCTCTCCCCCATGCTGCTGATTACAGGAGGGCTGGAGAGGCTTTGTCTGGGGACACAACCAGCCTTGTCAGTGGCAGGATTCACTGAATTACATGGGTGGTTCTCCAATTGTCACAGCAGGGAAGCCTGTTAGCGGATGATCTTCTAGAGAACTGCTCCCATGCGTTTTCTTTCTCACAAAGCAACAAAACCTTATAGACTAATAGATGATGTAACACGTTCTGTGCAGCATGAGCTTTCGTGGGTGTTTACAGAAGAAGAAGAGAAGATGTGAAGAAGAAGTGCTCATGCTGCAGAACGCCTGTTAGCCCTCACGTGTGCCACCACATTCTTTTTTTCTTTACAGATCAGAGAACACGGCTCCCCCTCTGATACTTGTCTTCTTATAATGCTTGTCACCTGTACCAGGTGTTATACAGAGAACAGTACTGTTCAAACCCTAAGGTGAGAAGAAGTTACTCACCTCGTGCAGTAACAATGGTTCTTTGTGATGTCTCTTTCTATGGGTGCTCCACTGTAGGTGTGCTTGCGTCTCTGCGCTGCTGATCAGCGAACTTTGGTAGCAGTGTCTGTTATGCCTGCACAGGCGCTCTCTCTCCTCGTGCCCTGCCACAAGGCTAGCCAGAGCACATGGGCTAACCCCGCCCCCACCCAGTTTCTTCTCTACTGCAGAGTCATTGACAAGAACTCAGACCTAGAGGGTTGTGGAACACCCATAGAGGGAAACATTTCAAAGAACAATTGTTACTGCACAAGATGATTAACAACTACTACTTCTTCAAGTAGCAGCCTCATGGGTGCACCATTGTGGGTGACTCCCAAGCAGTATCCCTAATGGAGGAGATAGGGAGGTAAAATGGATGGAATATGCATTCTGAACAACTTCCAGGACCTCTTGTTCCAATGTTATGCGTGCCCAGGTGCTGTGGAACTTTGCAAGGCAGTAGCCAAATGCATAGGAAGCAGCGGTCAGCTACAGTGGTTGGGGAGAGTGGTTTCTCGATACTTCGACCAACATGTCAAAATTGGTGTTTGGAGATGGGCCAGATGGTTTTTGCCTAGGAAATTTAGATTTCTTCTTCTGAGGTTTGCATTAGTGCTCCGTCGGGTGTTAGGAGGTGAGTGGCTTGTGTTGGGGCTGCAGAACAAATTTTCTCTTTTGTCCAGGTGTATAGATCCCAATGAGTGGCAAGCAGCCTGAGAGGCTTTTAGGATATGAAGAGAGGCATCCGTCTTTGCTACAAAGAGCTTGGTGCCTTCAAAGGGAAGGTCATCGACAGGCAACTGCACCTCTTTAGGGAAGCCTGAAAGGTGTAACCATGATGCATATCAATAACCATCGCTGTGGAGATGGACCGGGCCACTGTGTTGGCTCCATCGAGGACAGACTGTAGCACTGTCTTGGCTAATAGCTGTCCCTTCTGGCTGACAGCTTTGAACTGTTCACTCTGTGACTCAGGAAGCTGAGCAATGAAGTTGCTAAGTTTCGAATAGTTGACAGTCATATTTCAACGTTAAGTCTTGATATTTAGTTATTCGAAACTGTAGCGTAGCCAAGGAATAGGCTTTCCTACCAAACAGGTCGAAATGTTTCCAATCCCTGTCATAGGGAGTGAACCTCATTTGGCACTGATGGCCCCACGTGTTCACAGCGCCCATGACACTGGAGTTTGGGGGAGGGTGGGAGAAGAGGAATTCTCTCTCCGTAGCTGGGACTTTTTTATTATTATTATTATTGGTTTGCTTGCAAGTAGGTGTCAGTAAAAACAATGAGCGTTCTTGTGGCACCTTAGAGACTAACAAATGTATTTGGGCATAAGCTTTCGTGGGATATAACCCACTTCATCAGATGCAAGGTAGATGCCACTGATTCTGGGGTCTGCCATGTGGTTTTTGCAGGCTCCAAGAGAGCGTCATTAATAGGTAGGGCTATCTTAGAGGATGAGGAGGAATGTAATAAGTCAAGGAGCTTGTGATGGGTGTCCTTGACATCTTCCAACAGTATCTGCAACTTGCTTTGCTAGGTCCTGAAAAAGCTGTAAGTTATAGGCCATTGCTAGTGGCGGAGGCATGACAACCTCATCTAGGTAGGAGGAGGAGATGTTGGTTCTCAGAGTCACCTCTTCCTCAGTGCCACACTCCGCTTCCTCCACAATCGCCTCTGGAGGTTCTAGATGCTGTGGCCGAGGGGGAATGTCTTGGGTGTTCACAGGGAACGCTAGAAGCTCCTGGTTCTCCATTGCCCTGCATATAAAATGTGAACAGCCACTGCTCCCATCTCCCACCTGAGCTCATTTCACATCCACTCCTCAGGCTGAAGACACACATCTCAACAGATCTTTGGGCTTTTCCTTTCATAATAATTGCCATGCCTGAGTCCAGGCTACCAACTGCCTGAAATGACTTTCACGATGTTATTTTGTCCATCTGTCCTCTACCCTTGTCTCATTTAATTCACTCCCTTGGGAGCACTGTTCAAAAACCACATTAAAGTAACTCCTGGGGCTAAGAAAACATGTCCCTGCCACCCTCCAAATCACTATATTTATGTATTGTATCCCTTCCCCTTCATCTCACTAAGCTCTTTGGGAAGAGTCTGGCTCTAGTCTGGAGAGTGGCTAACATTTCGATATGTCTGCAATACAAACAATACATAATCCTATTGATGCACTGCACAGGGCCAGGGCTGCCCAGAGGATTCAGGGGGCCTGGGGCAAAGCAATTTCGGGGGCCCCTTCCATAAAAAAAGTTGCAATACTATATTCTCGGGGGGGGGGCCCTGTGGGGCCCGGGGCAAATTGTCCCAGTTGTCCCCCCAGCGGCCCTGCACAGGGCTGCATTTCAGCAGCCCTCATGGGCAGAGTTTGTGAAGTGCCCTGAAGTGAACCTTGAGGATGACAAGTGCTATGTAATCTTATTAGCAAACAGGACGAGCATTGCAGAACTCAGACCCTTCCTTAAGGCAGGAATTATCCCACAGGAAAAACCCCACTGGAGCTCTGCTATGGTTTCTCCTGTAGTATCCAAACTGAGCCCACTAGGATGAAAGTTCGCTTTGACGTTCAGCCCCTTGATGCTGGTGATTCAATGGGCAGGTTTTGTGCATTAAGGCATGTCTCGACACCTTCCATTGAATTAGGAAGAGGCGGCCACTGTTCAGAACACTTAGGACCCAAGCTATGGTAGTGTCCCACAGCCATGTCTTGTTCCATTATAGCCAGTGAGGTTTCTTGTACAATTTATTTGCGTGTTAGTACCCAGAATTTGTTCTCAGCGGAAAGCTATTTCTTGGCAGTGCTTTTGTCTGTCTGTGTCTTCAGAGCACCAAGTCTGAGTTGCCTTTGGGTGTGGGCACTGTGGGTGCTGCCTGAGAGTCCAGTGGAAAGATTTCAGGGAGCCCTGCCTTCTCTTTAGTAGATGCGTCGTATAAAAGGCACACATAGAGCTCCAGTAAATCTTGAGTTAAAGCTACAGCTAGCAGGGATACATGTTACATTGATCTCATTGATGTACATCATAAATCTCTGACTAGGTTGCTTAAAACGCAGCCTACAGGTCAAATAAATCTTGTTCACTTTTCATGACACTTATGACAGATGGAACCAGCTACAGCAATGAAAAATGTACTTACAGATGTTGAGCAGTTGGATGTACAATGCAGCCATCTTAAATCTTCTGGACAGAGTAAAAATTAGTCCTCATCTGACAGTTTGGCAAGGCAGAGTTCATTCATGAAATCTCTCATTTCCTGCCACTTCAGAAGTCAAATATTGTGTCCTTCAAAGGATGCAGGATAAGAGAAGCAACAGGATTTTAAAGCTAGTGATATTGGCACAAACATCCAGTGCTTCACTCTCAGGGCCCTGGCCCCTGCGGTAGGGAATTATATCCTTCCCTATTCAGTTCTGTAGACTAGTCCTGCCCTTGGGGATTTCCCCACTGCACAGATTATTAGGATAGGAATTAAAAGCTTCATGGTTGTATTCCATCACTTTCCTGCCAAAGCAATAGGAAAGAGTTTCAGCTGTGAGCTGGAGCATGGACCTACTGGAGAAAGGCTGCTATTGAAAGCAGGCATATAGTATTGTCAGACTGATAATGAAGGAGTAGCAGCAATTTACCAGCAAACACAAACATATATTATCATAACATGTTGTCATAAACAGATAGTTAAGGGTTAATGTCTCTTTTACCTGTAAAGGGTTAAGAAGCTCAGTAAACCTGGCTGACGCCTGACCAGAGGACCAATGAAGGGACAAGATACTTTCAAATCTTGTTGGAGGGAAGTTTTTGTTTGTGTTCTTTGTTTGGGGGTTGTTCGCTCTCGGGACATGAGAGGGACCAGACGTCCATACAGGCTCTCCAAATCTTTCTGAATCAGTCTCATGTTTCAATTTTGTAAGTACCTGGTCAGGAAGGCGTGTTAGTCTTCTATTTGTTTTCTCAACCTGTAAATGTTTCTTTTGCTGGAAGGATTTTTACCTCTGTTTGCTGTAACTTTGAACCTGAGGCTAGGGAGGATTTCTCTGGCTATATAATTTAAATACCCTGTAAGCATTTTTCATCCTGATTTTACAGAGATAGCTTTTAATTAAAGAAAAAGAAAAGGTAAAAATTCTCTTTTAAAGAACCTGATTGATTTTTCTTTGTTTTAAGATCCAAGGAGTTGGGTCTGGACTCACCAGGAGTTGGGGGGGGGCGGGGGGGGGGGAAGAGGAGGGATGGTTAATTCCTCTTTGGTTTAAGTTCCAAGGAGTTTGGATCTGTGTAAAGCCTCTCAAGGCAACCCAGGGAGGGCCACATTATTTTGTCTAAGAAATTTCTATTGACTGTGTACTGCCAGCAAATAGCTCCTAGCAGAGAGACTCCTAGCATAAGCACATATTTTATAGAACACCCTAATATATTGCCAGCAACTTACCAAATTCACGGTCCATTTTGGTCAATTTCATGGTCATAGGATTTTTAAAAATCCTAAATTTCACAAATTTCAGATATTTAAATCTGAAAGTTCATGGTTCAGAAAAGGTTCAGAAAAGGGCAACTAAAATGATTAGGGGTTTGGAGAGGGTCCCGTACGAGGAAAGATTAAAGAGGCTAGGACTCTTCAGCTTGGAAAAGAGAAGACTAAGGGGGGATATGATAGAGGTATATAAAATCATGAGTGATGTGGAGAAAGTGGATAAGGAAAAGTTATTTACTTATTCCCATAATACAAGAACTAGGGGTCACCAAATGAAATTAATAGGCAGCAGGTTTAAAACAAATAAAAGGAAGTTCTTCTTCACGCAGCGCACAGTCAACTTGTGGAACTCCTTACCTGAGGAGGTTGTGAAGGCTAGGACTATAACAATGTTTAAAAGGGGACTGGATAAATTCATGGTGGCTAAGTCCATAAATGGCTATTAGCCAGAATGGGTAGGAATGGTGTCCCTAGCCTCTGTTCATCAGAGGATGGAGATGGATGGCAGGAGAGAGATCACTTGATCATTGCCTGTTAGATTCACTCCCTCTGGGGCACCTGGCATTGGCCACTGTCGGTAGACAGATACTGGGCTAGATGGACCTTTGGTCTGACCCGATACGGCCTTTATGTTCTTTAGTAGTGTCAGATACTGATATAAAAAAAAAGTTTAAATACTTAAAAATAATTGTGACTAACTGTTCATGCTGTTTACTTTTTACATTCACTGTACTTTGGCCATGAAACAAGACTTGTACATTTCTTGACACTTTCACTTTTTGATTCTCCTGTGCTAACAGAATGCTATAATGTTCATAGATTGAAACGCCTGAACAAACCATTGTGACCATCTAGTCTGACCTCCTGCATAACACAGGCTGTAGAACTTCCCCAAAATAATCCAAGAGCAAGTTTACCACCTGATGATATTGTCCACACAGCTGATCTGCTGGTAGGATAGAACATGTATCTTCCTTGAATCATCACAGGATGAACTATCTGGGCCTTCAGTGATGTTACTTCTCAGTGCCTGGAGAATACATGAAGCAGTGTTCTGCTTGCCTACAAAAGAAAAAAAACCTTCGTCTTCCAAAAGCATCTTTTAGCTGCTCCCTAAGTAAGTCTTTATGAGGGTACGTGGCCTGTGATAGTATCACTCCCATAAATTAACTAATTCTGTGAGCTCAAATGAGAACACATTTTTCTAAATGAATGTATTGTACAAGAAAAAAATTACAAGCTTAAGATGAAACATCCACCCCAGAAGATCTCAGTGAACACATGCATCTGACGAAGTGGATATTCACCCACAAAAGCTTATGCTCCGATACATCTTAGTCTAGAAGGTGCCACAGGACTCTTTGTTGCTTTTTACAGATCTAGACTAACATGGCTACCCCTCTGATATAGTGAACACAAAGGAGACAGTGCACAAACAGCCCATTTCAATCATTATGGTTAAGATAATTTTGCTCAGTTTCCACCCTAACACCAATAGGCTAACAGAAGTATCCTTGGTGATGGGGTTGAAACCCCAGATACCGAGCCTTTCCATCACAATACTAGGTTTATAAATTAGTTTTTCAAATGCTGCCAATTGTAAAAGTAGCTTTAGTTACTATTTACTGCTTGCCATCCCTATTTACAAATCACAACAAGCTCTAAACCAAGAGAAACTATGGCTACTCATAGTATTGATGTTAAAACCATTCTATTAGCTTAAAAGGTAGCACAATGATCACAGGATATGCGCTCTCCTCATTGAGGCTGTGCACAAGTCACTGTTCACAGTGGGCTTAACGCTGGATCTCACAATTCATAGTAGAATCTTGCTGTCAACACACCTAGAAGTTTAATTTAACTTTAGTAATGAAACAGGACTTCAAATTCCTAAACATGTTAGTGGAGGATTTTAATCTTAGATTGTAAGCTCTTTGGGGTAGGGACCATGTTTTCTTATGTATTTGCACAGTGCCTATGCACAAAAGGGTCCTGATCAGGGACTCTGTGCACTGCTGCAATACAAGCGTTTGATAACCACAGACTGCTTCTCCAGTAACATGGGTTAGAACAGCAAACACTTAGATCTATTTTACGCAATGTAAGAATTTCTAACACGAAGCTGTTGGAGCCAGTATGCCACTCAAGTCTAAAAGGCAGGACTACAGATCATGAGGAACTCACACTTCATCTAGGGATCAGGATTCTATTAACTCACCTCCCTGCAGTACAGTATTTACGACTGGATCCTTTCTGTTATGCAGTTTGCTCTGTGACTTAGTATGCAGCTGTTGACCGATTCTTTAATCGGTTCACATTGGCATAGACCTGCTGCAATGTAATCTGGGGGTGAGAGAAAATTACAGGAGTCAGACTGAGGAAACATGAGTAAACACAGGCAAACACAAGCACAATAATGTGCTAAGATACCTCAATCCAACCTAGCATAGAGGGATGGACTTATCAGCCTGACCTTGGTGTGTCTTGACTTTTATCACTCAGATTCACTATGGCAAAGTCTACAACCTCAGCTTTTGAATGATTTTCTTGAATTGATATAAACCTTCAGAGATGAAAGGGTAGAACAAGTTAATGACTTACCCAGGATATTGTTTAGGAGGAAACTATATTTAAAATTTGTATTCACAGAAGATTGTCTGTTCACATGCATTCTGCTCGGGGTATCCTGCACATTTGTTTTAACCCTGGATGCCATTTCTTTTTAACATGGGTTCCCCATTATTTTGTCAAGTCTGCCAGTTCTCTGAAAGAAGTCACTGTATATCATTGTATGTCTGTAATTTACTTCACGTGATAACTTTGTTTGATGTATCTGACAATTCCAGTCAGGTAAATGCTTACTCTGGCAATTTAAAAATTGTGTATGTTGGCCCAATCCAAGTATATTAAACTCAAGCACTTGATTTGCCTTGTTGTATCTTCCCACTTCAATATAATTTCACAATGCGTGGAGTATGTCTGCAGTGAGACTTTTCATAGTTACCTGGGCAATGTCATATTGATAGACTTACTAGTTCTGCTGTATTTCCTCAGCACAATTCCCACTGGAGTCACTAGAGGACGCTATGCTGATGCAATGTTCGTAAGACCCATTGCTACCAAGACTTCCATAACCACTAGAATCACTGCTATGAACTGGCTGTAAGAAAGGCAGAATTCATTGTCTTAGAGCTAACAGTAAAAAGAGATAATGCAGTTAGCAACACAAAATTTCAAGTGACTCCAGAGACGTAAGTGAAGAATCTTCATTATTTTGTGAAACTTTCAGATTTTCCTTCATCCTCTTTACCTCCAAGAGAAGCTTGTACGTTTGTCCTTGCAAATCTCTTCATTGACACTGCTCATCTCTTTGCTTCTTGCAGCAAAAACATCTTCATTCAGAGGGCTTCTGTGAAATATCAATGGAAGTTTAATGTCAAGTCAAACCTAATTTAGTTAAAGAAAGATCTATATAAACAAGATTACAGAGCAGATTTTTAGAGAATGGTATTAACTTTGCTGCTTTATGAGCTGCTATTATCGTCCTCAAACGAGTACACTAGGAGGGAAAATATCAGAAACAATTCAGGCAAGGGATTATTACTACCCAGAAAGAAAGTGACAGTTCCTTCCCATAGCCCTATTGTTTTACAGGGGCATCACCATTTTAAATATTTGTACAAAACACATTTAGGTCTGAAAACTATGCCATTCCAGAGGATAACATCTCTCTTCCTCTTTCTGCCGTGACAGCTACTATATTCATTTTCCAAATTTAAAAACCAACTCTCCACGCCACTGACATTTTAATGGACTAGGTAGGATGATTCTTGACTTACTAATATATTTTTTTTAATTTAAAATTAATTTTTAAGACTGAAAGACAGATTATTTGGCTTTGAAAACAACAGTTGCTGAAATACTTCTCTATATATCACGGCATCTGAGGCTTGTACTGCTAGGCATCTACCAGCAGGTCTTTCCAAAATGCTAAGCATATAGGTTATTGGGGAATGTATCTGTGCCTCTGCCTCAGTCTCCAAAGGGTTAAATCAAAATTCAGTTTTTATAGCTAACCTTTAAGAACATTCAATAATTTTAGTCTGGCAATAATTTTAGTCTGGCAATAATTTTAGTCTGTGTAGTAAGTGCATGGATACCATGATGGATGCTATAAAACCCCTGATCTAGACAGACAGATAGAAAGATAATTAACATGTCTGACAGCCTGAAGTGTTTTTGTCTGGAGGCATGAATGAGCATGCAGGGACCCCTTATTTGGTCACCTCAGGTTGATGTCCTCGCCAGGTTAGTCAGCAAGAATAATCAGGGGTAGAGAGTACTCTGATTGGCTGAAAGCATCTACCTGTAGTCACCAGAATAAAGTATTTAGGAAGGAGTTTCAGGGACTCTATTGCTGGCAGTCAGTGCACTGAGTTTTATCTGAGGGAGGGGAGTAAAGACAATGAGCTTTTGCCTAACATGAGTTGGGTCAAACTTGGAAAATGGTGTGTGTGTGTGTGTGTGTGTGCGCTCTTACCTGTTGCAGGCATTTGCTTCATTAAACCAACATACAACTTGGTGCAAGTGACTGTTTCTATTCAATTAGGGCCCATGACAAGAAAAGGAAGATTTAGGTGCCCCAGTAGGGCTGTGTGCAGGGACCCAGGTCTGGAATGGCAGCCAGCACACTAGCACGAATAAAGGTTGCATAGCATCTACTCCTCTGCTCTTTTCTCACTCATGAGAGAAAAATTAACACCCAATAGAGATTTTGAAATGAAAGGTAACTCAGGCAAGTCAGTACGTATCCTGAAAGCCATTTATTATGGGAAACCAACCATAAGCTGTAGAAGGCAGAAAGTCAGATATCCAACCCTGCTGGGAACTAAAGAGGAACCCTGCAGACTGAAGAGCAACATTTACCCAATTTAAAAACATTAAAAGACTAAACTGTAATTGAAAACATTTAGTTTCTAAGTGAATTAAAGCAACCCTGCTTCCCAACAAAAAGCAACAGCTCTGCAGGCAGTTTTTGGCTGGGAGTCACAGGCTATGCATTTCTCCATTTCTAAATACAATATTCAGGATCATTTAACTTTCACTCAAACAAATGAGGATTAAATGCCAAAGAACAATTATTTACTGTGGGCTATACTTTTCACACACCTGCTCAGTTTTCACTTAGAAGATCAAATTAGTCTAGGTTTTATACATAATCATCACCATGGTAGCTGGATGCTAAAACAATTAAACAAATAAAATTTGCTTGGGCTTCCATTTGTCCAATATTTCATTACTGCTATGCTCCTTTGCTAACCCAGGCTTTTGCGAAATGGGCTGAAGCACACACGCCAGCTAGCTGCTCTCCAGTGCATTACTAGTGGTGGTACTCTGATATAGTAAAGAAAGTGGTTTTGATATGCAGAGAGTTTAGTGGGAAAGAGAAAGTCTCTGAGGGGTTCAGTTCCACAACTGACTTACGTTTGGACTTTGTGCCGGCCAATGATGAACACGACTTTCCTGCTCCAGGGGTTCACAAAGCTGCCCCAAATCTGATAGGCAACTGCTCAAATGGAGGCTGGCCTGCAAACTTCAGGACTGCATGGAAATCAAAGAGGATTGTTTTTACATCATAAAACTGCTATGTCAAGGCTTGGGATCTATCAAAGCAGATTAAGAACAAACATTTTAAATTTAAATCAGATGCTTGAATTCACCACATTGTTGGCCAGGCTAGAGACCAACACAAGTCTGAAAGGACATTGTAGAAATTCCCTACAAGTATTAAGGACTTACTCTTCTGATGAATGGCAACCATAAGGGGGTGATCTTCTGGGTGCAAATATATCAAGATGGATGTTCCAATCCAATCCTGAGGAAGGTAACCCAACAAAGGGACTGCTCTGAAATCCAAACATAATACCACTCACTACAAAGGCCAGAGGCTGAGCAATCACATTCGTACTAGCCCGTCCTGTTAGCGAGATCCACATATCTCATTTCTAAGGCTGTGAGTCTTTCACAGAGGTCATGGAAGTCACAGATTCCACGACTTTCCAGGACCTCATGTGACTTCTGCAGCGGCATGTGCAGCTGACCCTAGGGCTTCCCGAGCAGCTGGGGTGGCTCCAGGACCAGACATACTGGCTGCCGCTCAGGCAGCTGGGCCCGGGTGGTGCCCTGGAGCAATGATCTAGGAGCAGCAGCAGTGCCCCAGGCTGCCCCCTCCCCAGCAGCAGTGGTGGTGGGGCCCCAGGCCGCTGCCTCCCGCCCGGAGCAGCAGTGGCAGTGAGGCTCCGGCCCGCCCCCCAGCAGCAGCGTCAGGACCCCGGGCCGCCCTCCCCAGCAGCAGCAGCGTCAGGACCCCGGGCCGCCCTCCCCAGCAGCAGCAGCGGTGGCAGGGCCCCAGGCCGCCCTCCCCAGCAGCAGCAGCGGTGGCAGGGCCCCAGGCCGCCCTCCCCAGCAGCAGCAGCGGTGGCAGGGCCCCAGGCCGCCCTCCCCAGCAGTAGTGGAGCTCTGGGATGCCCTGCCCCAGCTGCAGCGGGGTCCCGGAATGCCCCAACCCCAGGAGCAACAGTGTACTCAAGCCTCCCCCACAGAGCAGCAGGTTCCATGGGAGCACCCCCCTCCCCACCACCTAAGCTTTAGTTAGGGGTATTTTTAGTAAAAATCACGGACAGGACACAGGTTGACTGTGCATTGTGTGACGAAAGACTTGCTTTTGTTTGTTTTAAATCTGCTGCCTATTACGTTCATTGGGTGACCCCTGGTTCCTGTATCGTGTGAAGGGATAAATAACACTCCCTTCTTCACTTTCTCCATATTATTCATGATTTTATAGACCTGTATCATATCTCCCAGCAGCCATCTTTTTTCCAAGCTGACCACTCCCCGTCTTTTTTCTCTCTCCTCATATGAAAGCTGTTACATACCTTCTTATCATTCTTGTTGCCCTTCTCTGTACTTTTTCTAATTCTAATATATCTTTGAGCTGGGGGTGACCATAAATGCATGTAGTACTCCAGGTGTGGGTGTACCATGGATTTATATAGTGGCATTATATTTTCTCTTAATATCTATCCCTTTCCTAATGGTTTCTCACATTCTGTTAGCTTTTTTGACTGCTGCTTCATACTGAGGTGATGTTTTCAGAGAACTATCCATGATGACTCCAAGATCCCTTTCTTGAGTGGTAACAATAACGCAGTCCTTGAAAGGAAGACATACACTATCTGGTGTCTGCACAGGTTCAATTTTTGAACAAAGAAAACAGGCTTTCAAATACATCTATTGCGTTTTACTATTGGTTTGTTTTTAACTGGAACTCTCCTGACTTGCCTTCATATCCAGAGTGAATTTTCTCAGCCACAGTTAGGCAGCATGATTCTGCTGCCACATGGCCAGAGCTGCACACGTGGACCAAGTATGGGGTGATCCAGAAGGTATAATAAAGCATTTATTGTTCTTGGTCTTTACCTCCCTTGAGGAAAAGTTAAAAGGATTAATGCATTGGTGCCAACAGTCAGATATTTTACATGACTGCTGACTACAGGAATGCTGAAAAATGCTGCACAGAACAAATTTATAAGGCAGTAGCTTGCCCAAGCTCAAACTCTGGCTGAAGGGATTGTATTGGATTTCTAATATCAAGTGTGTGTTTACTAGGGTGTTTCACACACAGAATTTAGTAAAATAATTTTAGTGCTAAGTTAATGCCATGAGAATACCTTCCAGCAATTTCTCTCTTTGGGTTAAGCTGAAAGAAGTGGAGCCTAGAGGACCCAGTTTGATACACTGGGAATGTAACAACACAACAACAAAAGATAGTTTCAAAGCTATGCCCAGTGTGCACTTGCTAGAAAGCATCACTATTCCATGAATCTTTTGGAGTCAAATGGGCCTAGTATAGACAAGGGGAGCATAGGTGCTTTAGAAAATTCTGAAGAAACAGGTACTACAAACAAAGATTTGAGGATTTTACAAGTGATTTCTGGATTTAAAAACATAAATGTTATGCTCTATATTCAAAGTGCCCTTTTTGCCATTCCAGAGAATGGAAGCTGATCTTGGAACCTCAATTTTCTGGAATGTAGTTAAATTTCTCAATGATTCAGAGAAATCTGGGAAAGATGCTACACTAGATCACAGGTGCACAGCTCCTGATGCAACCAATGTACTTCACAAGACAGCACAGACTGGAGTGCAGCTATACATGAGATCATCATTATATACACACACACGAATGAAGAAGGCAACTAATTTTTATACACACACACACACACACACACACACACACACACAAAAGATTATAATAGTATTGAATCCACAGTGAGAGAAAGATGACCTCAGGGTTAAGGCACTGGCTGGGGACTCAGGAGATCTGGTTTCAATTCCCAGCTCTGACACAGATTTCCAGCATGACCTTGGTTAAATCAGTCCTTTTGTGCTAAAGTTTTCAATCTGTAAAATAGGGATACCTCGTTTCCCCCCCAAGACCATTCTTCCTTTCCTGATCAATGGTACTGATGGATGCTAATAAGATTAAAAAGAATTAACACAAACGCCAGATTTTCATCCATCCCCAGAAAAGATCAACCAACACAGTGAGAAAGGTATTGGAATAAAGTCAATCCTGCCCCAGCGCAGAGGAATAGACTAGATGCCCCACTGGAGATCACTTTCAGCCAGGGCTGGCTCTAGACCCCAGCACGCCAAGTGCGCGCTTGGGGAGGCTTGCCGCCGGGAGGGCGGCAGGCGGCTCCGGTGGACCTCCCGCAGGCATGCCTGCGGATGCTCCACCGGAGCCGCGGGACCAGCGGACCCTCCGCAGGCACGTCTGAAGGAGGTCCACCGGAACCGCGGTACTGGCGACCGCCAGAGCGCCCCCCGCGGCATGCCGCCCTGCTTGGGGCGGCGAAATTCCTAGAGCCGCCCCTGCTTTCAGCTTAAATGTAAGAAAAACCATTTCACACTGGAGTTCAGCATGGCCTTAATGGCCAATAATAAGGATAAACTCTGCTGCTACCCCCATGTATAACTTTAATTATATACTTGCCTGATCCTTTAGAAAAAGGATTTCACTTGGGCATATTCATATAGAGAAACCAACAGGAAAGTAAAAAATACAAAAGGCAACAACTGTTCATTTAGTAAATCTCCCACGCCCACAGAACTATTCTAAACTGAGTATCCTCCAGTTTACTTTCTGAGTGAGAGTCCAGCCACCCAGCCCACTTCTTATCAGTTAAGGATATTGTAACATGTCCACGCAGTAAGTATTTTCTCCTCTTCCCCAACCCAAGCACTCCTGGAGAAACTGCAGACTTAAAGCTAAATTCAGAGGTGCTGTGAAGAATGATGTAAATCCTTTACCATGAGTGAGCATAACAGGGAATAGTTTACAAACCCAGGAGCTAGAAGGTATAAGACAACGTAATTTAAACATTTTACTTAAGCATTCTTACCAGCTCTGTTTATTGCTTTTCCTGCTTGCTCTCTGACTCCTTGGCACGTAAAATACACCAACTAAGAATAACTTCAGACTTAGACCTAGAGTCCATTAGCCATATTTCTGGTGATGTGTCGGTGATGTGTCAGTGGAGCATAAGTTACATAGCCTTAGTATCTGTAACATATAGGCTGAGAGGTCTGGAACATGCGAGTTACACCAATTTAGACTCACCCAAAAATCACCTCTGAATTTGGCTTTTATTTCTATTTGTGTCCTTCTTGGCAGCAGCACTCAATTTGCTCCCTGAACAAGTGTATTTGGGGTGAAAAAGCAAGTATTTAAGTAAGTTAAATACTTTCTGTTGAACTTTTCCAACTAAGAATTAAGCAACCAGGAAACTATGTGTACAGTAATCTGAGCCCACAGAGAGGCACCAAGAGAAAGGGCATCCTATATGCAGTGCAACTGGAAGCAATTCATATGGAATCGAAGTGCAACTGGTCAGAGTATGAAGGAAAAACTGTTGTTAAAACACTTTATACATGAAAAATGCAGCCAATCTGCACAGGCAGCTTAAACGAATATGCTTCAGACAGGGAGGGGTACAACAAGGCATATAGGCAGTTCTGTGCTCAGGCTGCAAAGACAAACCATTTTCCTGTGCAAAGCAAGACAGAGTGTTACCAAGTCACCTTCTTGAGTTTCCATATTCCAGAGTGGGAGGTGGGACTGGGTAGTGTGTGTTTAGAACACACTGACATCTTGAGGGGCCAGCAGCTCCATAAACTGGGAGGAGTCCAGAAATGTCTTCTTACAATTCAGAATGGAGGCCGTTTGCTCAGAGAGATGCACCATCTGCCCAGAAAGCAAGGAAAATATAGCCACAAATGTGTCCTAGAAAACAGGCATTTCTTAAAAGTAATTTCCTTCAAAGCACAACAGCAGTGACATAAGTGTACAAAATTATTGGTTGAGACAAAGCTTCAGAAATCTGTGCTCAAACTAGAGTGATAGGTTAAAAATCTTATTTTATTCAAAGCATCACAATTCCTCATTCTTTAAGTTTGTTCCTGGCTTCCTACTGCTAACACAGTAACACAATGGAGCACGATTCCAAATTGGGCCCATTGTGGACACCAGCCTACCCAAGGAACATGCTGGTTTCCGACCACACAGACACTGCTGTGACCAGGACCTGGCCCTCGCTACCAACATCGAGGTGTGACACCACTGAAAACTCAAGACACTTTCATCTCTCTCTACCATTCTCTCCAATGGTATTGAAATAATCTCAAGAAACCTTCATTCTTCCAAGCAAAGCCAGGGAGCACAGCACATGATGTATATCAGGAACAAAGTAGGTGGAAATTTATTCCTGAAGTACAAATATGAACCAAAGAGAAGCCATCCAGAACTACATTGCTTCCTCAGGTTTGGAGCTATTTTACCAAAGCAGGCTCAAGAAACGACAAACCTTTTTGTAGTTTGAGAGAACTAAGGGATTCTGAAGGAGACCTTGACTACATTTGGCAAAGGGGAAAAGAAACGTTACTTTTTTCTGCACTTGTTATTCTTGCCTTTCCCAAATCAGAATGGATGAAGGACACTGCTGATTTGCAGCTGAACTTACTGTGTTTTTTGGGGTGCGTTCAGATGTAACTGCTACCAGCTCCTCAGTGCTGTATGTTGTCTGTCTGGAATACTCCATAGTCATTCATGGCTTGGAAAAATGAACCATTTCCTGATTGAAAAACAGAGGAAAATAAACAAACAAGAAATGTCAATGAGGAGAGGATTTTGGAACCAGCTCTTATAATCCTGACTTTTAAATCAGAGAATATCAGGTTTGGAAGGGACCCCAGGAGGTATCTAGTCCAACCCCCTGCTCAAAGCAGGACCAATCCCCAGATGGATTTTTGCCCCAGATCCCGAAGTGGATCTGTCCCCTCAAGGGCTGAACTCGCAACCCTGAGTTTAGCAGGCCTATGCTCAAACCACTGAGCTATCCCTCCTGCTGCTCGCACTCCTCTTCCCTTGTAGCCCAGGGGGTCAGGTTGGTGGTGTTACAGACTCCTTTCCTTTGAAACCCACTCCTCTTGCTCCTCCCCAGACCAGTGAACTACAGAGTTCCCCATCCTCCAAAACCTCTTTCAGTCCTGGGGGCTACACAGTCCAGCCCCCACCAAACACCTCTTCTCTCCTCTCCCCAAATCTGGAGGAATATACAGTCCCCTATCCTGGGGGGGGGGGGGGGGAAAAAAGTCTTAGCATCTCTCCTGCCCCAAAAGAGGGTTATAGAGCCTCCACCCTCACTTCAACCCCAGAATGGGAGGAGGGGTTATAGAGCCCCCCAACTTCTCACCTCTGCCCCAGCCTGGAGGGGAAGGTCACTGAGCCCTCAAGGTCGGGAGAGTTACAGCCCTTGCCCTCAGCCCGGCGGTTTGGCAGCTATAGCCCCCAAGCTCGGGCCCTCCCCCTCACTTCCTTGGCTCGAGCCGCTAGCAGGGTCTCCCCCCCCCTCCTGGGGGCCATGCGCTGCCTCCGCCCAGCCACTCTCACCCATCCCAATGCGAGTAGGCCCCGCCCCCTCCTCCTATTGGGCCCCGGGCCAGCCGCCCCGCGCTCCCACAGTGCAACGCAAGTCAGGGTGGAGCCTGGTGGACTCACTTGGGCAGCAGGGGAAAGCGGCTGTCAGGAAGTCCCTCCCCCAACCCCCAAGGGGCTAGAACATCAGCCCGACGCTACTGGCCAGGGCTTGTGCTGCAACCACCTCAGCACCCAGTTGCCCTGGCCCGTGTCACCAGGCTGGGATCCGGGGCTATAGCCTGTCCCAGCTCAGAAACCGCCCTTGGCCCACTCTGCCCTCAACACCCACCCCGCAGGAGGCACAGCCGCCCTCCCCAGCAGTGCAAGGCAGCAGAGACCTTTCTTCCTAACACCCCCCTCCTACCCCCATCCCACACACACACACACACACACACGGAAGTTTCAAAAGCCACTTTATTAAATGTTACAAAGGCCTCTTTGCCAGCACAGTGCAGGGACATGTGCCCTCCTGATGACATACACTTAGAAACCTCTGAAAGTGCAGGAACTACTATACAGAGTTGATATTTCTTTAAAAGCTGCAGCATAAACATAATAGTAAAAAATTTCTTAATTATGAGTTAATAAGATTTCAGTTTGTACAGTTAGCTTCGTTACTGGTCCATGGTGCATTTATACAGTAGAGTTATTTTTCTAAGAGACTTTGTACATTTAGTCACTGCAATGATGAAGGTAGAGCAGAAATTAAAGTACTTCAGTAGGCATTGAAATCCTTGCCTCTCTCCATCTTCATCCTCAAACAGGCAAGGCCTTAGATAGTTAATTATAAGGCAGAAGAGCAACTTTCCACAACACTCACTACCAAAAACACCATTCTAAAGCATCTTGTACTTTGGGGGTAAAGAGGTCAATATTTCTTCCCAGGTGCTTAGAGAGCAGATCCACCATTGGGCTTAGCCACCCTCTGAGTACTCGGTCACATCTTTCTGGTAGTTGTCTATCAAGAGTCTGGCTCATAATTCAACAGCTAAAGCAGCATCCAACACTCAAAGAAGGCTATGTTGATTAGGTTCGTGAATCAATTACACAGTGTAGCTACTTGCAAATCTACCCCGAAAAGTAAGGGAGAAAAAGAGACAAGAGAAAGGAAAACTATACAGAGGAAGTAGAAACAAGGACTGGTAAGAAATTAGAAACAGGCAGATTAGACAGAGTACACACAGTGGCGACTCAATGGGTGAAGCACCAAGTTATTTTTTTCCCTCCTCATGGAGAGGAGTCACCCATACCTAAAAAGTCTGGCGATAAGAGGGATGAGGCAACAGTATTTGTTACCAGCCTTTCCTGAAGTCCTAGGGGAACACTCACTCTGAGGACTAGTTTAGAGGGAAGACAATTTGTGAAGTAATGCAAACAGATTACATATAAATACATATAAAATTTTAAACTACATTTGGCACTGATTCTACACTGGAAACATCTTGCTGGCTTGCAAAGAAAAGCCTTCACTGAACTACTTTTTGGCAAAAGACAAAAACCCCAAACAAAACCAACTTTAGTGTCTACATGACAAACACTAAACATTTTTAAAGGGTACTCTTTCAGATTAAACTGGCACCAAAAGTGACAGACTGTCTTTAGAAGAGAATGTAAACACCTTAGACGTGTTTAATCACAAATGCCACAAGGCAGCACTAATGGTTCA
Source organism: Mauremys reevesii (assembly GCF_016161935.1). NCBI lineage: Eukaryota > Metazoa > Chordata > Testudines > Geoemydidae > Mauremys > Mauremys reevesii. Next base: position 19,998,990 of record NC_052643.1, on the reverse strand, counting down.
GTGCTCAAATCTTTAGAGCTTCAATAATAGAATTTAACTGCATATTCATAAAACAACAGTGAACGACAAGTAGTGTTTACAACGGTGGCAGGTTCTTCCACAACTAGTCCGAAGGCATTAATGGCGTAAGACAAGGCAGGCAAAGTCTGTTCAAATGGCAGAGGTGTTAAGAGTTTCTTCCAAGAAGGCACAAATTTAAGATTTGGTTCCCACCCCTTTAGTAGTGTGTTAGAAAAGACACTTTTAAATTGGGGCACAGAAGAGACAGTGAAGAGGACAGATATCCAAACATACTCTTCACATTTATCTAGAATGCAGTAGTCACTGGCAACAATACATTGCTTCTAGATTCTCAAACGCAAACATGAAATCCTCTTCACCAGCTCATACTCAAGATTACCAAGGCACTGTGCAAGGTGTGGGCTGTGCTTATTAGCATTTTAAAATTAGGAGTGTAACTTTTAAATAAAAGGCACATTTTTTATAAACCAGAGAAAGTTAACACACGACTAATCAAAATAATTTTGCTTTATACATCAGTAGGTGAGAGCTTGAGAATACAGCAGGTTTGAAGGAGAGAGATGGCTTCCGCTGGTTTGCATTTCTTCTTGTAACTCACGGGGACACACTCCAGACTATAACAGAAAAATAAGGATTGGAAAAGTGACAGTTCTCTTCCCCTCACCCTCCCACATCAAAGAGGCATAGAACCACCCTGCAACTTAAAGACTTGAGCTACTGAACACAAAGTATTCAACATAAGGAAATTCTAAATAATTTCCTGTGTTTGTTTTACCACAGGGCAAGTTTCATTCTTGCACAGGAGTGACTTTTAGAATTCATGTACCAGGTATTTCTCACCTATGGTCACAATTCTGTTTGTAGTATCACAATTAGTTGCTGTAGATTGTGTTACAAACAGGTCAAAAGGTAAGAAATGAACACACTGTCAGAGCTAGAGAGTAAATGAATCCTGCTGGAAAGCTTTTTAGCAGCTACATCACAAGTTCAAAGAGCTGAACACCAGGCAGTGTAATTAGTTATAAGCTCACTGGCTCTACTATGGCCAGAGCATGAACCCACAGTCTTCTTTGCACACACCAGAAAAACCTCTACTTGCATTTGTATTTATAGGTTCGTTACCAGTTACAATCATGGGCTTGTGGCTATCGTATACACAAGGGTACATCTGGCAACATTCAGAAGTTGGGAAAAGTAAAATCTGGATATCAAACAAGGGTGCATGAATTTCTTTCCTCTTAAAACTTCTACTGCAATATACTTGTTTAAACAGCTTGTTCACCGGTGATGAATTCTTGAGAACTGCCTGTCGTCCTTCTCCCCCAGGCTTCTGCTCCAGCAGGAAAGCTAGTGCGTGAAGTCAGTGGGGTTTCCTGCACTCAAGTGAGGCTAGGCAGATGAAAGCTCTTGCCTGGATTGTAGCGCTTCAGTGAAGACAATACTACAATGATGGGAGAGCTTCTCCCATTGGCATAGTTAATCCACTTCCATGAGAGGCGGTAGCTATGTTTAAGGGAAAAGCTCTCTTGTCAACATAGCACTATCTACAACAGGGGTTAGGCAGGTATAACTGCGTCGCTCACAGGTGTGGATTTTTCACACCCCTGCACAACACTGATATAACTATGTAAGTTTACAGTGTAGACCTGGCCCAACTACCTTGCTATCTAAGCACTATCGAGGATTGGAGGAGAACCTCATATGACGCTTCCCTACTTTTTTTGTTGTTTGTTTTGCCTGACTTCTGGGCTGGAAGACAGCAAGGGGAGTCTGATTGGCTGGAGTACCCCTTTTGGGATTAGGAAAAGGGTGTGATCCAATAGAAGAGGGCCAGACTGCTTTGCAAGAAAGAAAAGTGACGTAAGGCTATTGAACCTGGAGTCTAAAGGATTAATAAATGTAGAAATACTATGAAAGATGAATTTGATAAGTGTGTATGTCCACAGCTCTGTCATCTAAGGTTCTCAACGCACTTCATGTTACTCTTTGGAAACCCCTGTGAGGTATGCGCCATTATCCCCATTTTAAAGATTGAGAAATGGAGGCAAAGAAGTGGTCAAGTGACCTGGTCACTCTCTGTCACTGGCAAAGCTGGGACTGGGACTCAGGGGTCCCAGTCTCCTGAGGGATCCCATTTCTACTCAGTGCGCAAGAGCCTGGGATTCAACAGTTAAGGTTCCCACAGAAGCCATAACTTCACCACATCACACAGATTACGTTCAAACATTAATTTAGCAGTGTAAGTACTACTTTGGACTACTGCATATGTCAAGCATGCAATATGGCTAAGTTAGCGTTACTGTGTGAACCTTAACTTTTGAATATTATGACCTATGTACTAGCAGTCACACCGAGAGAGTGTTACATTAACAACTTTTTGCATTTGACTTACAGTCTTATGCCCCATGTACACTAGTCCTACTGACAAAACAGTGCTTTAGCTAAACACTTACCAATGATGATGATGAGAATGATGAGAACAACTGCTATCAATATTGCCCACATCTGTCAAAAAAGCACATCATTTAGTACAAACAACTCACTTAGATATTTTTTTAAAAAGGAGGGCTGATTCTCTAGACCCAACTACTGCTCCCCTGCCTTACAATTAACGTTTTACACTCTGTCTTGGCTTCGCAGCAAATATCTTTATGTGCTCCCAGGCCTCCCTGTAATTAGCAGACATGACTGTAAGAGACTAAAGGTTCTTTGTAGGGCTGTGTCTGTGTTGTCATCATTCAATCCATATCACTGAATTTCTTCCTCCTAGAAATCCAACACCTTAAATTAGTACATTCATTTATCCTTGACCACATTTCTGTCCTGGAGAATGTTTTGTGTAAAGGAACGTGGCCAGGCCACCCAACTTTTGGCCAGTTCATCTACTTCACTAAGCCAGATGCTCATTAAGGACCGGATATTGTAATCTTAAATACTATTCACCATGAGTAAAGGCTGCAGAAATTGGCCGTATGTTTTCATGGTTAAAAGTCACCTGGATTTCTTCCCCTTTATGTAGTATTCAGCTACTTATAGTTTTTAGTAACATTAATTTGTATTGGAAATACTCGAGTCATGGTTACCTTACAATTCTTCCACCAATACTTTCTTTTCAGCTTGGCAGCACTGGTCTCAAATTGGGAAGCTCCTGCCTGCAGTGCGTCAGCACGGTCATCCAACTCTGACAGCTTCTGATCTCGTTCCAACACCTTGTCTACATTCACCCTCATGATGTCAACCACCTACAGTGATTTAATAGTCACAGTAAGTTATTCATTCATTAGATGTTCATCCCTTTGAACACTTTAAGCATTCAGCAGATCCTGACAAACATCTTTTATAACATTAACATCATTCAAGAGTTTGTTTTTAAATAAAGCAGAAGATATTGCCTTTTTGATTAAGAATAGACAATACTGAACTTAGGTTCTTATATTAGTTAAAAGACTTGTGGAACTTAGGGTATGTCTTCATTACTGGCCAGATTGGCGGGCAGCGATCGATCCGGGGGGGGGGAAAATCAATTTATCACTTTTAGTCTAGACGTGATAATCGATCCCCAAGCGCTCTCCCGTCCATTCCTATACACCAGCTCGACGAGAGGCGCAGGCAGAGTCGACGGGAGAGCGGCACCAGTCGACTCACTGTAGTGAAGACACCAAGGTAAGCTGATCTAAGTACGTCAACTTCAGCTACATTATTCACACAGCTGAAGTTGCATAACTTAGATCGACCCTCCCTTCCCCCCACCCCCCAGTGTAGACCAGGCCAAAGTAATTGAGTTGGAGATTCCCAGTGCCTGCCATGGGGTTTCAATATCAGAAACTTTGTTTATAAACGTACTCCTATTGAAACAAAAGCATTTAACTAATAATCTAGCATGTTAGAGAAGGGTCAGAACTGTGTAAGAAAAACTCAGTTATGGAAGCCACAACTGGCATTTGAACAACACAGTAACTCCTCACTGAACGTTGTCCCGGTTAACATTGTTACATTGCTGATCAATTAGAGAACATGCTCATTTAAAGTTGTGCAATGCTCCCTTATAACATTGTTTGGCAGCCACCTGCTTTGTCCACTGCTTGTAGAAAGAGCAGCCTGTTGGAGCTACCTGGTGGGGGCTTGGAACCAGGGTGGACCGGCACCCCCCTAAGTTCCCTGTGAGGGAGCTGTCCCTTCCCACATTGCCATGTGCTATTCCTGCCCTCTGCCTTGTAGCTGCTCCCGGGAACCTCCTTCTTGCTGTGCGGTGGGGGATTGTAAGGGGGGGGGGAGAAGAGAAGAGGCATGCTAATATCATGGTGCCCCCCTCCTCACACTCTTGTACCCTATCTCCACAGAGAAGGGGGGATAGGACAGAACAGGGCTCAGGACAGAAGGAGCTTGCTGGCAGCAGCTGCTGTCTCAACTTGCTGATCTACTTAAAAAGACAGTGTACTTAGGGTAGGGTCAGAGTACTTAAAGGGGCAATGCTTGTCTCTCTCTCTCATGTGCACACTACGCTGTGTCTCCTCCCTCCATTCGTGCTGCCTTGTAGTGTGTGAGGCTACATTAACACGTTAACCCTTGAGGGCTCAGCCGAGTGCTAGTTCATCATTTAGCAGTAAGGCATTCCTTGGGAAATATCCCACCCTCTGACTAGACCATCTCAACCCAGCTTCACAATCATCATCGCTGTGTACAGTATTACATTGCTTGTTTAAAATGTATACTGTGTGGATGTGTTATATATATAAAAATATAGTCTTGTCTGATGAAAACATTTCCCTGGGACTTAATGTAAAGGGGGGGGGGGGTTAATTCTTATGGGGAAATTGGATTCACTTAACATTGTTTTGCTTAAAGTAGCATTTTTCAGGAACATAACTATAATGTTAAGCGAGGAGTTGCTGTACAATGCACCTACGACTTCTGAAAAGGAAGTTATGTGCTACCCTATCCAGCCAGAAAGATATAAGGCTCTCAGACAAGGATGGTTTTTGGCTCACACAGGAAGTTTTGCCATAGTTTTGATACACAACTAGGAACCCCTGGCAATTGTGGATTTCCAAATAGCAAAGCTCATTCTCTGTCAGAAACCAACTGAAGTTGTGTAGCTAACACATTGGCTCACAAGATATTCATCTTTGCAGGAGCAGGTCAACACCTGTAAAGTATCACAGGTTTCCTGCAATGAGTCTCAAAATGATAGTTCAGATCACAAGAGGGACAAACGAAGACATTCTAGCTTTTAGTTCATACACTGAAGCAGACAACTTTAAACTTTGCCCACACAACACTTCCATATGTCTTCCCTCTGTCAGGTTTCCCACGGTCAAAGGAATGGTAAAGCTGCTCTATACAAGAGCCATACCTCATCTACTTGGTGTTGTGTCTGCTGAAGGCGACGATTACTGCCAGAGGCATTACTTGAGCTTCCAGGGCCACTTGTTGACCTGCAGTGTAGAGACAGTTACACTATGATATCATACTGTTAATTACATTTATATACCACCTAAAAGTATGCTTGGTAATTTGCAAACAAACCAGTGAAAATAAATGTAAACACCAATGGTCATAACAAAAAAAGGCGGGACATTCCCAAGGAGCTAAAATACATCAGAAGAAAGAAAGTTAGATTTCTTTTGCAGTGGAGGAGTGAAGCTTCAGCAGCAAGCTTTAGCCATAGAATTCAGACAGTGTTCCAAACTTGCCACCAATGAATGGCTGCAATGCCACTGGAGAGCAGAGAAGCAGGTGGGAGAGAGAAGAGCGGCACTACAGCTCAGAACATGGTGTACAGTTGCTCTTGATTGGCCAAGAACATGGGTTTAGGGATTCCCCCCCATAAAAAAAGCACATGAGCTTGTGTGCACTTTTTTCCCTTTGTTGAATTTGGGCATTTAAATTCTTTTTAGAAGCTACTGAACTCAGAAAAAGATTGTGTCAGTTACTGGAAACATGCAACACACACGCGACTTGTTCTCCTAAAAGTTCCCCACAGAATAGCGAGGCAGTGGCCAATACCAGATGTTTCAGAAGAAGGTGAAAGAAGCCCTGTAGAGCAGTGGGACTCAACCTTTCCAGACTACTGTGCCCCTTTCCGGAGTCTGATTTGTCTTGCATACCCCCAATGGAGGAAGAAGAACAGGCACATTTACAGTTTGTACACATAAGACACCTACAACAGTGGTTCTCAAGCAGGGGTCCGGGGCCCCTGAAGGGGGGGGGGAGGCCACAAGCAGGTTTCAGGGGGTCCGCCAACCATGGCCAGCATTAGACTTGTGAGGCCCATGACAGAAAGCCAAAGCCCCACTGCATGGGGCTGAAGCCAAAGCAACTTCGCTTGGTGGGAGCCCACTGTGGCATGGGGACTCGGGCAATTGTCCCTGACATAGTTCCTGGCTTTTATATGCAGAAAAACACTGGCTTTTATATACAGAAAACAGTTGCTGTGGCACACGTGAGCCGTGGTGTTTTAACAACATGTTGGGTGGGCCTCAGAAAGAAAAAGGTTGAGAACCTCTGATCTACAACATATCCTGTATTTTGGCCTTTTATCGTTTGCTTGCTGTACCACCTTTCAATATTGATTATGAACACAAATCTAGATAGGACACTGGACAGGACACCAACTGGGCCTCAGGTGTCCTTAAACATAAAGCTACTTACATAGAGATGTGTGGGTTCTCCATCTCTTGGAAGTCTTTAAATCAAGACTGGATATGTTTCAAAAAGGGGATCTACACAAAACTGAGGAAGCTGGTTAAATAGAAATTAAAAGGAAAAGTCAAAGGTGAAATGCCTGAAAACTGCATGGACATGGTTACAAGCAAAAAGGCATCGGCATCCTTTTAAAAACTGGAAGTCAAATCATACTGAGGAAAAAAAAGGTGCATAAAATTTGGCAAATCAAGTGTAAAAGAACGTGAAAAGCAACTAGATAAAGAAACAAAAATTTGTTGTTTTTGTTAAGTACTTCAAAAGCAGGAAGTTTGCCAAACAGACCGTCAGTGGGGTCACTGGACAATTGGGGTGCTAGAGGACGACAAGGCTGTTGGAGAAGCTGAAGGAATTCTTTGCATTGGTCTTCACTGCAGAGGATGTGGAGAAGGTCTCCACATTTGAACCATTCTTTTTAAGTGACAAATCTAAGGACAAATCTTGTCCCAGATTGAGGTGTCAAGAGAGGTGGTTTTGGAACAAACTGAGAAATTAAACAGCTGTAAGTCACCAGGAACAGATGGTTCTAGGAACTCAAATATAAAATTGCAAAACTAATAATTGTGGTATGCAACCCACCACTTAACTCAGCCTCTGTACCAGATGATTGCAGGATAGCTAACGTAACACTGATTTTTAAAAAAAAGACTCCAGAGGCGATCCTGACAATTACAAGCTGTTAAGCAAAACTTTAGTTTCAACCAATGTGCTTGGTACTATAGTACATAACAGAACTATAAGAACATAAGAATGGCCGTACCGGGTCAGACCAAAGGTCCATCTAGCCCAGTATCTGTCTACCGACAGTGGCCAATGCCAGGTGCCCCAGAGGGAGTGAACCTAACAGGCAACGATCAAGTGATCTCTCTCCTGCCATCCATCTCCATCCTCTGCCTAACAGAGGCTAGGGACACCATTCTTTACCTATCCTGGCTAATAGCCATTTATGGACTTAGCCACCATGAATTTATCCAGTCCCCTTTTAAACATTGTTATAGTCCTAGCCTTCACAACCTCCTCAGGTAAGGAGTTCCACAAGTTGACTGTGCGCTGCGTGAAGAAGAACTTCCTTTTATTTGTTTTAAACCTGCTGCCTATTAATTTCATTTGGTGACCCCTAGTTCTTGTATTATGGGAATAAGTAAATAACTTTTCCTTATCCACTTTCTCCACATCACTCATGATTTTATATACCTCTATCATATCCCCCCTTAGTCTTCTCTTTTCCAAACTGAAGAGTCCTAGCCTCTTTAATCTTTCCTCGTACGGGACCCTCTCCAAACTTCTAATCATTTTAGTTGCCCTTTTCTGAACCTTTTCTAGTGCTAGAATCTTTTTTGAGGTGAGGAGACCACATCTGTACACAGTATTCGAGATGTGGGCGTACCATGGATTTATATAAGGGCAATAATATATTCTCAGTCTTATTCTCTATCCCCTTTTTAATAATTCCTAACATCCTGTTTGCTTTTTTGACCGCCTCTGCACACTGCGTGGACATCTTCAGAGAACTATCCACAATGACTCCAAGATCTTTTTCCTGACTCGCTGTAGCTAAATTAGCCCCCATCATATTGTATGTACAGTTGGGGTTATTTTTCCCAATGTGCATTACTTTACATTTATCCACATTAAATTTCATTTGCCATTTTGTTGCCCAATCACTTAGTTTTGTGAGATCTTTTTGAAGTTCTTCACAATCTGCTTTGGTCTTAACTATCTTGAGAAGTTTAGTATCATCTGCAAACTTACCCACCTCACTGTTTACCCCTTTCTCCAGATCATTTATGAATAAATTGAATAGGATTGGTCCTAGGACTGACCCTTGGGGAACACCACTAGTTACCTCTCTCCATTCTGAGAATTTACCATTTATTCCTACCCTTTGTTCCCTGTCTTTTAACCAGTTCTCAATCCATGAAAGGACCTTCCCTTTTATCCCATGACAGCTTAATTTACGTAAGAGCCTTTGGTGAGAGACCTTGTCAAAGGCTTTCTGGAAATCTAAGTACACTATGTCCACTGGATCCCCCTTGTCCACATGTTTGTTGACCCCTTCAAAGAACTCTAATCGATTAGTAAGACACGATTTCCCTTTACAGAAACCATGTTGACTATTGCTCAACAGTTTGTGTTTTTCTAGGTGTCTGACAATTTTATTCTTTACTATTGTTTCAAACTAATTTGCCCGGTACCGACGTTAGACTTACCGGTCTGTAATTGCCGGGATCACCCCTAGAGCTCTTTTTAAATATTGGCGTTACATTAGCTAACTTCCAGTCATTGGGTACCAAAGCAGATTTAAAGGACAGGTTACAAACCTTAGTTAATAGTCCCGCAACTTCACATTTGAGTTTTCAGAACTCTTGGGTGAATGCCATCTGGTCCCGGTGACTTGTTAATGTTGAGTTTATCAATTAATTCCAAAACCTCCTCTAGTGCCACTTCAATCTGTGACAGTTCCTCAGATTTGTCACCTACAAAAGCTGGCTCAGGTTTGGGACTCTCCCTAACATCCTCAGCCGTGAAGACTGAAGCAAAGAATTCATTTAGTTTCTCTGCAATGACTTTATCATCTTTAAGCGCTCCTTTTGTATTTTGATCAGCAAGGGGCCCCACTGGTTGTTTAGCAGGCTTCCTGCTTCTGATGTACTTAAAAAACATTTTGTTATTACCTTTGGAGTTTTTGGCTAGCCGTTCTTCAAACTCCTCTTTGGCTTTTCTTATTACACTCTTGCACTTAAGTTGGCAGTGTTTGTGCTCCTTACTATTTGCCTCACTAGGATTTGACTTCCACTTTTTAAAAGGAAGTCTTTATCTCTCACTGCTTCTTTTACACGGTTGTTAAGCCACGGTGGCTCTTTTTTAGTTCTTTTACTGTGTTTCTTAATTTGGGGTATACATTGAAGTTGGGCCTCTATTATGGTGTCTTTAAAAAGGGCCCATGCAACTTGCAGGGATTTCACTTTAGTCACTATACCTTTTAACTTTTGTTTAACTAACACCCTCATTTTTGTATAGTTCTCCCTTTTGAAATTAAAGGCCACAGTGTTAGGCTGTTGAGGTGTTCTTCCCACCACAGGGATGTTGAATGCTATTGCATTATGATCACTATTTCCAAGAGGTAACTACAACAGTTACCTCTTGGACCAGCTCCTGCGCTCCACTCAAGATTAAATCTAGAGTTGCCTCTCCCCTTGTGGGTTCCTGTACCAGCTGCTCCATGAAGCAGTCATTTAAAGTATCGAGAAAATTTCTCTCTAAAGTTACTGTCACCCAGTCTCAAAAAAAGATGCATCAGAATTGGAAAATGTACAGAGAAGGGCAACAAAAATGATCAGGAGGTATGTAACAGCTTTCATATGAGGAAAAACAAAAACAAAAAAGACTGGGACTAGTCAGCCTGGAAAAGAGATGACTGAAAGCACTCATGAAATTAGAGAGTTCTACCATTCCTTAGAACAGGGGCAGGCAAACTTTTTGGCCTGAAGGCCGCATCAGGTTTCAGAAATTGTATGGAGGGCTGGTTAGGGGAGGCTGTGCCTCCCCAAATAACCAGGCATGGCCCACCGCCACCCCCTCCCCGCTTCTCGCCCCCTGATGTCCCCCCTCCTCCCGAGACTCCTGCCCCATCCAACCCCCCCTGTTCCCTGATGGGCCCCTCCAGGACCTCTGTCCCATCCACACACCCCCACTCCCTGTCCCCTTACCAACCCTGATTGCCCACCACCATCCCATCCAACCCCTTCTCTCATTCCTGACTGCCCCTCCGAACTTCCCTGCCCTCTATCCAACCCCCCCTGCTCCCTGCCCCCCTTACCACACTGCCTGGAGCACCGGTGGCTGGCAGCACTACAGCCGTGCCGCCCGGCCAGAGCCAGCCATGCCACCACGCAGCTCAGAGCACCAGGGCAGACCAGGCTCTACAACCGCGCTGCCCCAGGATCTCGCAGCCCTGCCGCTCAGAGCACTGCGCCAGAGCGAGCGGAGTCTGTGGGGAAGGGGGAACAGCAGGGGAGGGGCCTGGGGCAGCCTCCCAGGCCAGGAGCTCAGGGGTCTGGCAGGAAGGTCCCGTGGGCCGTAGTTTGCCCACTTCTGCCTTAGAATCATGGAGGGAGAACAGCATAATAAATACAATGGATTTCAAGAAGGCAGACTTTAGCAAACTCGGAGTCAGTAGGTAAGATCCCAGAGGAAGCAAGTCTAAGGGGAAAAAGACAGTTGGCAGTTTTTCAAAGAGACATTATTAAGGGCACAAAAGCAAGCTATCCCACTGCGTAGGAAAGACAGGAAGTATGGCAACAGACCACCCTGGCTTAACCAGGAGATCTTCAATGATGTAAAAATCAAGAGTCCTACAAAAAGTGGAAACTAGGTCATACATAAGAACGGCCCTACTGGGTCAGACCAAAAGTCCATCTAGCCCAATATCCTGTCTTTCGACAGTGGGCAGTGCCAGGTGCCCCAGGATGGGCAGAAATGGTGTCCTAGCTTTTGGCAAACAGAGGCTAGGGACGCTGTTCCTGCCCATCCTGGCTAATAGCCATTGATGGACCTATCCTCCATGAATTTATCTACTACTTTTTTGAACCCTTTTATAGTCTTGGCCTTGACAACTTCCTCTGGCAAGGAGTTCCACAGGTTGACTATACACTGTGTAAAGAAATACTTCCTTTTATTTGTTTTAAATCTCTGCTTATTAGTTTCATTTGGTGACCCCTAATTCTTGTGTTTTAAGTAGTCAACAACACTTCCTTATCTACTTTCTCTACACCAGTCATGATTTTAGACCTCAATCATATCTCCCCTTAGCAGTCTCTTTTCCAAGATGAGAAGTCCTAGTCTTATTAATCTCTCCTCATACAGAAGCTGTTCCATACCTCTAATAATTTTTGTTGCCCTTTTCTGAACCTTTTCCAATTCCAATACATCTTTTTTTGAGATGGGGAAACCACATGTGCACATAGAATTCAATATGTGGGCGTACCATGGATTTATATGAGGCAACATATTTTCTGTCCTATTTTCTATCCCCTTCTTAATTAGTCCCAGCATTCTGTTCGCTTTTTTGACTGCCGCTGCACATTGAGTGGATGTTTTCAGAGAACTATCCACAATCACTCCAAGATCTCTTTCTTGAGTGGTAACAGCTAATTTTGACCCCATCATTTTATATATATAGTTGAGATTATGCTTTCCAATGTGCATTACTTTGCATTTATCAACATGAAATTTCATTTGCCATTTTGTTGCCCAGTCACCCAGTTTTGAGAGATCCTTCTGTAGCTCTTCACAGTCTGCCCGGATCTCAACTATCTTTAGTAATTTTGTATCATCTGCAAATTTTGCCACCTCACTGTTTACCCCTTTTTCCAGATCGTTTATGAATATGTTGAATAGGACTAGTCCCAGAACAGACCCTCTGGTGGACACCACTATTTGCCTCTCTCCGTTCTGAAAACTGATCATTTACTTACCCTTTGTTTCCTATCTTTTTAACCAGGTCAAATTACAAAGGATGAATATAAAAAAATAATACAAGTAGGTAGGGACAAAATTAGAAAGGCCAAGGCACAAAATGAGATCAAACTACCTAGAGACATAAAAGGAAACAAGAAAACATTCTACAAATACATTAGAAGCAAAAGGAAGACCAAGGACAAGGTAGGCCTGTTACTCAATTGGGGGGGGGAAGAAGATAACAGAAAATGTGGAAATGGCAGAGGTACTTAATGACTTCTTTGTTTCAGTTTTCACCAAGAAGGTTGGTAGTGATTTGACATCTAACATAGTGAATGTCAGTAAAAATGAGGTAGGATCAGAAGAGGCTAAAATAGCAAAAGAACAAGTTAAAAGTTACTTGGACAAATTGGATGTCTTGAAGTCACCAGGGCCTGATGAAATGCATCCTTGAATACTCAAGGAGTTGACTGAGGAGATATCTGAGCCATTAGTGATTATCTTTGAAAAGTCATGGAAGATGGGAGAGATTCCAGATGACTGGAAAAGGGCAAATATAGTGCCAATCTATAAAAAGGGAAACAAGGACAACCCAGGGAATTACAGACCAGTCATCTTAACTTCTGAACCAAGAAAGATAATGGAGCAAATAATGAAGCAATCAATTTGTAAACATCTAGAAGATAAGGTGACAAGTAACAGTCAGCATGGATTTGTTAAAAACAAAACATGTCAAACCAACCTGATAGCTTTCTTTGACAGGGTAACAAGCCTTGAGGGTGGGGAGAGCAGTAGAAGTGGTATATTTTGACTTTACTAGAGTTTTGATATTGTCTCACGTGACCTTTTCATAAACAAACTAGGGAAATGCAACCTAGATGGAGCAACTATAAGATGGGTGCAAAACTGGTTGGAAAACCATTCCCAGGGAGTAGTTATCAGTGGAAGGGCATAATGAGTGGAGTCCCACAGTGATCAGTTCTGTGTCTGGTTCTGTTCAATATCTTCATCAATGATTTAGATAATGGCATACAGAGTACACTTATAAAATTTGTGGACGATACGAAGCTGGGAGAGGTTGCAACTGCTTTGGAGGATAGGATTAAAATTCAAAATAATCTGGACAAAGTGGAGAAATGGTCTCAAGCAAATAGGATGAAATCCAATAAGGACAAATGCATTTAGGAAGGAACAATCAGTTTGCACACATACAAAATGGGAAATGACTGCCTAGGAAGGAATACCGCGAAAAGAAATCTGGCAGTCATCATTCTGGGATGTCTTAGCAGGAGTGTTGTAAGCAAGACACGAAAAGTAATTCTTCTACTCTACTCCGCGCTGATTAGGCCTCAACTGGAGTATTGAGTCCAGTTCTGGGCACCACATTTCAGGAAGGATGTTGGCAAATTGGAGAGTCTAGAGAAGAGCGACAAAAATGATTAAAGGTCTAGAAAACATGACCTATGAGGGAAGGTTGAAAAAAAAAATTGGGTTTGTTTAGTCTGGAAAAAAGAAGACAGAGGGGACATAAGAGTTTTCAAGTAAATACAAGGTTGTTACAAGGAGGAAGAAAAACTGCTGCTCTTAACCTCTGAGGATAGGACAAGAAGCAATGGGCTCAAATTGCAGCAAGGGAGGTTTAGGTTGGACATTAGGAAAAAGTTCCTGTCAGGGCAGTTAAGCACTGGAATAAACTGCCTAGGGAGGTTATGGAATCTCCATCATTGGAGAGTTTTAAGAGCAGGTTAGACAAACAGCTGTCAGGAATGGTCTAGATAATACTTAGTCCTGCCATGAGTGAAGGGGACTGGACTGCTGGCTGATGAGTCTTGCCCACATGCTCAGGGTTTAACTGATCGCCATATTTGGGGTGGGGAAGGAATTTTCCTCCAGGGCAGATTGGCAGAGGCCCTGGAGGTTTTTTGCCTTCCTCTGCAGCATAGGGCATGGGTCACTTGCTGGAGGATTCGCTGCAGCTTGAGGTCTTCAAACCACAATTTGAGGACTTCAATAACTCAGACATAGGTTAGGGGTTTGTTACAGGAGTGGGTGGGTGAGATTCTGTGGCTTGCATTGTGCAGGAGGTCAGATTAGATGATCATAATGGTCCCTTTTGACCTTAAAGTCTATAAGTTTATGAGACTAGATGACCTCTTGAGGTCGTGTCCAGTTCTATGATTCTATGGGAGATATGACAGAGGTCTATAAAATGATGACTAATATGGAGAAAGTGAAGAAGGATGTGTTATTTATCCCTTCATACAACACAAGAACCAGGGGTCACACAATGCAATTAATACTCAGCGGGTTTTAAACAAGAGGAAATACTTTTTCACACAGTGCACACTCCACCTGTAGTACTCATTGCCAGGGGATGTTGTGAAGGCCAAAAGTCTAACTGGGTTCCAAAAAGGATCAGATAAGTTCAGGGAGGATAGGTCCATCAATGGGTATTAGTCAATATGGTCAGGGACAGAACCCCATGCTCCGGGTGTCCTTCAACCTCCAACCTCTAGAAGCTGGGAATGGATCACTTGCTACAGGGAATGAACAGAACAGGGCAATTGCATCTGACACTGGCCACTGTCTAAAGACGGGATATTGGGTTAAATGGACCATAGGTCTGACCCAGTGTGACCATTCTTATGCTATAGCTCCAACAGAAATTATGGACTTGATGCAGTTCTTTGGATAGTACAATGCAGGAGTCAGATAGATGATCAGAATGGTCCCTTCTGGACCAAGATCATGTTGTTTGTAGCATCTATTTTAGGAGAAATCTTTTAACTATCCCCTGATTTGCTCTCATTTTAAAATGCTTTTAACACTTTTTTCACTGCTCAAAGTACTATTGTCACTATAAACACACCAACTTATAGAATGAATACTCTATCACAATATATGCCATCTTTTAAAAACAGCACCAAATAACCAGGTTCCTTTAGTTTGTAAAATAAAACAGTACAAAACCAAAAGGAAATAAACAATCCCACAATATCTCCCCTTCCCTCCCAACTGGTGAGACCAAAGAAATAAAAGGCTTTTTTTTTTGCCAGTATATTTTAAAAAGCTCCCTGAATCGCTAACTAATGGCTCAGAAGAGTGCCTATGTTCAATTTTAAAACATTGGAGTCTAAGCAGAATCACAGAGCTTACCATCCCTGCACACTATAATATAGAAACAAAGAACATTTTGATTAATTTTTGTCAACCTAATATGAACTGGCTAGCACATTTAACAGCATGAAGCTGTCTGTAAGAGTCACAATGCATGATTTACCAATTTTGTGAACAAACAGGAGTATATAAATTCCCAGATTCCTTTCACTGGTGCTAAACCTGTTAAAAAAATGTTCTTGTCATTTGACAGGAAAAAAAATCCCCAACCACACTGCCCACAGAAAGTTAAACGATCTAATGCCATGCGTATGTTACTCTTTCCTACTCTGGAAAGGCAGCCCTTACGGAAGTCACAGCTATCATCTCCCTTAAGAGGCAAACAGCACGAAAGCAGGAGTTTCTGCGACCCAGCAAACCCCTTGTGGCTAAACGGGAATCACTCCTCTCAGAGAGGCGGGGGGAAATGAAGGGAATGCTGCGCGTGAGGCTTCCCGCGCAGAGTTAGGGACACAAGCGAACGACGGCAGCTGCCGGGTTAGCGAGCAGAGACCGGCCGCGGCGGCAGGACCGTGTGTGACACGCTGGTGAGCAGCCCCGACTCCAGCTGGGCCGCCACGTCCCCGCAGCAGCGGGCCCCGTGCACACACCGCCTGCACCACAGCTGGGACCTGGGCCCACCAGCGCCAGCCCGGCTCCGGCCCCCCGCCGCGGCGCAGAGAGGCGTGACCGCCCCGCCGCCCGGCCCCGCCCCGGCCCCCGCCATGCCCACCCCGGCCCCCGGCCCCGCCATACCCCCCCCGCCGCCCGGCCCCCCCTCCCGTCCCGGCCCGCCCCGCCCGGCCCCCCGCCATGCCCGCCCCGCCGCCCGCAGCGCGGGCAATGCCGCGGGCTACCGCGGCTCCAGCCCCCCGCCGCGGCGCAGCGAGGCGTGACCGCCCCGCCGCCCGCCCCACCCCGCCCGGCCCCCGGCCATGCCCACCCCGCCGCCCGCAGCGCGGGCAATGCCGCGGGCTACCGCGGCTCCTGCCCCCAGGGCGCAGAACGTGACCGTTGGGCCCCGCCCGGCCCGGCCCGTGCCCTGAGCAGCGGCCCAGGGACACTAGCGGCGGCCCCCGTCCGGGAAGGAGGGCACCGGCCCCCCCCCGCAGGCCCGGCCCGGCCCGACCCGACGGCAGCTGGCGCGGAGCCGCTCCGGGACCCGCACTCACATGGCGGCGGCGGCAGGGGCGAGGCTCCGAGGGGGGCTGGGGAACCGCCCGGCAACGCAGGACGAAGCTGTGCGACTGGCCCCGAACCGGAAACCGCCGCCACTCGCGCAGTCGGCTGCGGGGATGTGACGGTCCAGGGGCGGGGATTGGCCAGGCCCCGCCCACCGCCCGCTTGTGTAACGGCGCGCGCGCTTCTGCCGGCCCCCTGCTGCTGGGGGCAGGTGTGTTGGGGCGGGGCTTAGGGGGCAGGTCCCTGTGTGTCCCTGGAGGGGGAGGACAGGTTGGGGGAGATTCCTGGGTGTCTCTGGGGGCAGGTTGGGGGAGGTTCCTGGGTGTCTCTGGGGGCAGGTTCCTGGGTGTCTCTGGGGGGGCAGGTTGTGGGAGATTCCTGGGTGTCTCTGGGGGGGCAGGTTGGGGGCAGGTTCCTGGGTGTCTCTGGGGGCAGGTTCCTGGGTGTCTCTGGGGGCAGGTTGGGGGCAGGTTCCTGGGTGTCTCTGGGGGCAGGTTGTGGGGAGGTTCCTGGGTGTCTCTGGGGGCAGGTTGTGGGGAGGTTCCTGGGTGTCTCGGGGGTAGGTTGTGGGGAGGTTCCTGGGTGTCTCTAGGGGCAGGTTGGGGGCAGGTTCCTGGGTGTCTCTGGGGAGGACAGGTTGGGGGGGATATTCCTGGGTGTCTCTGGGGGGGGCAGTTGGGGGGGAGGTTCCTGGGTGTCTCTCGATGGGGGGGTAGGTTCCTGGGTGTCCCTGGAGCGGGGGGCAGGTTCCTGTGTGTCCCTGGGGAGGGGGCAGGTACCTGTACCTCCCTAGGGACAGGGTGAGGCAGGTTTCCAGGGCAGGTGACTGTGTATTTTTTATCAGAGGGGTAGCCGTGTTAGTCTGGATCTCTAAAAGCAGCAAAGAGTCCTGTGGCACCTTATAGACTAACAGACGTTTTGGAGCATGAGCTTTCGTGGGTGAATACCCACTTCGTCGGATAATGAAGTGGGTATTCACCCACGAAAGCTCATGCTCCAATACGTCTGTTAGTCTATAAGGTGCCACAGGACTCTTTGCTATGTATTTTTGTGGCAGGGTGGATTTCTGCATGTTCCTGTGAGAAACTTGTCACTCGCTGGCGCTCTGAAAATAAATCCATACTGAATTAGCTCCAAAGTGCCATGTCGCACCTATTGCCTCCTCTAAGCAGTCTGTGGGTGCTTGGCTTATCGGGCAGTCTCCATAATCCATAAATGGCTTTTGCCTAGGGCTATAAAAGTTACTCTGGGTAGTGGGGAAGGGGGACTGAGACCCATACCAGGGCAACCTGAATCCTTCCATACCTGCTACTGGAGGCCAGGCTTGACATCTTCCATCCAGCTGCACCAGGTCATTTCTGAGGAGTGGCTACTAGGAAGTGCCAACAGATGGAGTGAGGCCTCATGGGCATAGAGGAAAGACAGAGTTATGCTACAGTGACATTGGCCTTTGCACAGCTATGCACCTGAACCTTACATCATACTGATGCCTAAACCATTCTCTTACCTCTCTTATTTCCAGCAGTCAGGCCCAGACTCCATCCTCTCCCAGTACGGCAGCTGTTGGTGGACATGCCTCTAAAGAATGCACTAGCAACAACTGTTAATTTACTGACGAGTCACAACAGCAAAATTTTCTCTCGTGGCCTGAATCTTCTCAAAACTGCAAATGAAGAGATTGTTCATGACGCTTGTGCTGTAGGTAGGCATCTGTCGTCATTCCAGGATACTGGCTGAAGCTCTCCCACTGTATTAATTCATCGTATGCATTATTCTTTGCCAACTGTCTAATTCAGAGCTAACTCTTCTCTTGATCTACTGTATCTGTTTATTTAGTCATTCCAACTGATTGGATGTGCATATAAATGCTAGGCTACTGTACTGGACTAAGATTCATCCCAGTAATCACTCACCTTACAAAAAGGGTGCGGACAGGACTTCAATCCTCATTGCAGTCAAAAGAAGACTTTTACATTCTAAGAGCACATCCTATCCTATATGCACAACTACAAAATGGGGAATAACTGTCTAGGTGGTAGTACTGCTGAAAAGGATCAGGGGGTTATAGTGGACCACAAACTGAGTATGTTGTCAATATGATCCAGCTGCCAAAAGACTAATATGATTCTGGGGTATATTAACAGGAGTGTTGTATGTAAGATACAGGAGGTAATTTTCCCGCTGTACTCGGCACTGCTGAGGCCCCAGTTGGAGTATTGTGTCCAATTCTGGGCACTATAGTTTAGGAAAGATGGGGACAAAACTGGAAAGCATCCAGAGGACAGCAACAAAAATGATAAAAGGTTTAGAAAACCTCCCCTATTAGAAAAGGCTTAAAAAAAAACAAAACAAAAAACAACTGGGCACGTTTAGTCTTGAGAAAAGAAGACTGAGGGGAAAAACCTAGTAATAGGCTTCCGGTATGTTACAGCATGCTATAAAGAGGACAGTAATCAATCTCCAGCTCCACGGAAGGTATGACAAAAAGTAATGGGCTTAGTTTGCAGCAAAGGAGATTTAAATTAGATGTTAGGAAAAACTTTCTGACTATTAGAAAAGTTAAGCTCTGGAAACACCTGTCAGGGATGGTCTAGATTTACTTAGTCCTGCCACAATGCAGGGGACTGGACTTGATGACTTCTTGAGGTCCTTTCCAATCCTACATTTCTATGATTCTGTGATCCCTGAAACATATAACTTCAGGATTTTCCATGCTCTTTTATCAAAATTTTTTTTTTTTGCATTCTATCAAGCTTTTGACTTCACTGTAAGCTTTTCATTACTAGGTTATTTAAAACAGACAGTAAAACAAGGTGGGTGCTTTTTTGTTGTCTATTTGAGCTGGTTTGTTCAGTCATTTTTTAAGAAAGAGTAAGGGATAACTCTTGGATACTGGCCCCTAATGCTTCACTCAAGAAAGCTAATATTCTAGGTGTTATATGAGGCTGAGAAAGTGGCTGAGCACATAATCACCATTATTTATTTTGACAGCACCTACTAGTGTACTAGGCACCTCCTAATTCAGTCAAAAGATATGATTCCTGCCTCAAGGAGCTTACAGACTAATTTTTAACATGACACAAGGAGAAGTTAATAAGAGAATGGTAGAGGAGGAAGGATGGGTCAAGATCAGTAAGAGAACAGCAAAGAATCCTGTGGTTTCATAGAGAAGGCTAGTGCACAGCATGAGTAAGCAAAGATTTTTTTGTTTCCTGTCTACGTTCTATCTGGGGAATCCAAAAGTGCTTTATACCTAATTGAGTAAGCTTCAACATCCCATTGCGCAGTATTATCACCCTTGTTTTATAGCTGAAGAGGCTAAGGGACAGACAAGTGAAGTGACACACAAAATCTGGAGCATAGCCAGGCAAGTTGCTGATACACTCCTGTATTGTCACTGACTTTCTAAAGTGTTTTGGAGCTAACCACAATAGGCAAATAGTAACATAAAATCAAATTCTGATTCTAGCTGAAGGGCATGTGGCATCCCTCAACTTCAGGCCACTACCTCAAAAAATTGGTGGGTGCTGACTAAGGGAGTCCAGCTACCACTCATGAGCTTGACTGTGCAATTCCTCAGAGTGAACCCAGACTGTCAGCTCAGGAAGTGAGGGATGAGGTTGGGACTTTAACTCATTCACTTTCTGGGACAAACTAGTTGTAGCTTTTACTATTGACCTCTACATTTTTCTTGTGCTGGATATGGATTGTAATGGGGTAAAATGTTCAGAGGTGCCTAAGTCCCATTCACTGCATCATTAAAGGCCCATTCCTGTTTCTGGTGATGTTAATGGCAAAGCTTTCTTTACTATAATGGACACATGACTGGACCCTGCATTCCCCCTATGGTGGTTGGCAAATTTAGGGTAAATGTAGAATCCAAATGCCACACTCTGACCTGGAACTGTTCTTACTTTGATAACTATCATATGTTGAATGGGTTAATCATGAGATTAATGACACACACTTTTACACAACAGATTTTGTGTGTGTGCGCTCTAATAGTTTTATAAAGACTGGAAGAATTATTTACTATATTACAACAGTATCCAGCTCTGCTTCAAAGCCATTTATATGCCTGTTAAATGCATTAACCAGAAATTAATTCTGCATTGTTATTAAGTGTGACTTAAGAACATAAAAATGGCCATACTGGGTCAGACCAAAGGTCCATCTAGCCCAATATCCTGTCTACCGACAGTGGCCAATGCCAGGTGCCCCAGAGGGAATGAACCTAACAGGTAATGATCAAGTGATCTCTCTCCTAATCCATCCATCACAACCCTCTGACAAACAGAGGCTAGGTACACCATTCCTTACCATTCTGGCTAATAATCATTAATGGACTTAACCTCCATGAATTTATCCAGTTCTCTTCTAAACCCTGTTATAGTCCTAGCCTTCACAGTCTCCTCAGGCAAGGAGTTCCACAGTTGACTGTACACTATGCGAAGAACTACTTCCTTTTATTTGTTTTAAACCTGCTGCCCATTAATTTCATTTGGTGGCCCCTAGTTCTTATATTATGGGAACGAGTAAATAACTTTTCCTTATTCACTGTCTCCACATCATGATTTTATATACCTCTGTCATATCCCCCCTTAATCTCCTCTTTTCCAAGCTGAAAAGTCCTAGCCTCTTTAATCTCTCCTCATATGGGACCCGTTCCAAACCCCTAATCATTTTAGTTGCCCTTCTCTGAACCTTTTCTAATGCCAGTATATCTTTTTTGAGATGAGACCACATCTGTATGCAGTATTCAGACTTTTTGGATTTTGTTTCTAAAGGCCTCATGGAACTTTTAAAATTATTTTATTCTGTCCCTCTGTGTAGAGTTTTGGAATTTATTAGACACTGCCTCATGGATTCTGTTGGAAACTTGGGACTTAGTCTCTGCCCTCACAGAGAGTACCTTATTTAAGAAGTACAGAAAGTATTGTGCTCTCAGAAAGTTGAAAATAGCTAGATGAAATGTATTTTATTATATATTTGTGTTACAGTTGTGTCTAGAGGTCTTGATCAGGATTGGGGCCCCATTGGGATAGGTGCTGGTCAAATATTTCTTCCTACTTTCTTGTGTCCTATTTTTTCTGTTTTATTCAGTTATAAAAATTGTGCATTTATAATCTTCCTGGATATAACATTTCATTGCTTTTTTCTGAAGGAGCATTGTTGTTTAATGGAAAACTCACTATTCCCCTGGTCAGCATTTTGTAAGTGCCCACAGAATTGCACTTCTCAGTATGACTCCGATACTTGGGAAAAATGGCCAAATTCATCCCTAGTGGAATTTATCATAATATAAATTGAATAATTTATTTGCTCAATTTTGAGTTATTTTCCAAAAACATTAGACATCTTTTTTACTGGTATTCTATCATCTTACACATTTGCTCAAATAATTCACAAATGTATTTGTATGATGATTTATTCCAAGCATTTCATGAAGTATTTAAAATAAATTATGATAGATTCTAATCTCAGCATAAGGCTCTGCTGAATTTTATTAGCTTTAGAGGAGGTAGAGCAGTGGTGGGCAGCCTGTGGCCCGCACACGGCCCGTCAGGGTAATCCACTGGCGGGCCACCAGACAGCATTTACATTGCCGCCCGCAGCTCCCAGTGGCCGCATTACCCATATGGACCACAGGTTGCCCATCACTGAGCTAGAGAGGGGAGGAATTTGCCCCACAAATTTAAATACAGTTGGATTTAATAAGCTTCAGTGAATTGCATCCATCTTACTAAAAATTGTCATTTGTGACTGAACAAGAGGGGAGCCCAGAGTCAGAGAAACTGGTTACCTTTCTGCTGTAAAATCTGGTTTAACTGACATAAGAACATTTCTTTCCCCCTGAGATAAGGAAAGAAAAAAAGGGAAAAGGAGCATCACATAGCATTTGCCTCCTGCTGCCAGACTCGGAAGCAAGACGCCGGAACCACTGAGTTGTACCTGAGTCTCCCAGGTGGTAGGTGCCGAACACTATGATGAGAGTTTTTGAGCTGAACTTAGAACATCTTAAACTAAAACAATAAGCTGTGATAGGCAGTGCATTTCTGAGTAATTATAATGTACCTTGGGGTTATCATGAAGGCCTGAATCTGAAGGCTAAGTCAGTTTTACTACTTGAAATGCAAATATAGCTCTGAAATGTACTGGTGTACTGGAACAATTTACTAAGGGTTGTGGTGGATTCTCCATCTCTGACCATTTTAAAATCAAGATTGGATGTTTTTCTAAAAGATGTGGTCTAGAAATTATTTTGGTCCCTTCTATGAAATAAGCTTGATGAAGAACATAAATTAAAAACCACACAAAAAAGTCAGGCCTGTAACTATATAATGTACATCATCAATACCCAGGCTGAGAGGTCCAAGTGACTTCCAGTTTTTCACTCTTGTTGTTAATTTTGATTAGATAAGTGTTTCCTATTTCCTAGCTTCTCTCTTTTGTTAACTATAGATTTTAAGGACCACATTCTCTTCTCACATGAGTACATGGATCCCATTGAGTCCAAGGGGAGCTGTACACACACTAGAAGCAGAATTTGTTTAAAAAATTATGTCTGCCTTTGAAATTCAGTCAGTTAAGAGACTATGTGAGTTTACAAGTAGGTCTTCTAAATGTGTGACAGAGATCCATACTTTACAAGGATATATATAATTACTTGAGGAATCTTCAGCTCCTTCTTGATTAAAATGGAAGAGAAAATGTTAAAAGAAATACACTTAGTATGGGGAAATTTTTTGTTTTTAATTTACAGCAGAAAGAATATAAAGCATTCAGAAAACATTTTCCATATTTTAAGGGCAATTCAAAACATTTTGCATGGTTCCAGCAGCTGAGTTCTTCAACAGATCCATTGATTCAGTGATGCTTTACATGCACAGTTACAAAAATAAAACTTACAAAAAAGAGACATCTATACTAGTTTTACATGCAAGTCTTGGGGACCCCCTGTTGGGCACCAACTACTGTGTGGAACTGCTGTAAGCGTGCAACCATATAGGGAGTTCATGTTATATTCTTTATTTCTTTCACACAGTATTACTTATGTCAAACGTATTACACAAAGGAGCAATTCCATATTCAGGAGGCAGAAGAAGGTCCTGCTCCTGGCACTTGGGAATCCCGATTATCCAAGAAAGCTGCACTTACGTATCTTCTATCAGAAATAAGTTCCACAGTCAAGAAAGGGGTAAGCAAAAAAGCTTTTTCAATGGGAGAGCATTTTTAGTGGTCACATTCACTAAAAGGTTACAACCCTGTTCAGCAAAGTACTTAAGGATATACTTAACTTTAAGCATGTGAGTAGTCCCATTAAGTTAATGGAACTACTCATATGGCTAACATTAAGCATGTGTGTAAATATTTTGCTGTATCAGGGTCTTTATCAGTAGATACACCACCAGGCCCATGGATCTGGAAGGGTAACTTGAAATAGCTCTGTATTTTACTGAAAATTTAAGTACAAATATAAGGGGTTAAAATGTTTCCACTGAGGTCATTACTCTTGTTAGGAAAAGATCAATTATATTTGTCATAATGCCAGTCAATGGGACAAACATTTATGTTTCAAAATGTCAGAATATTTCCAGTATTAATACAGAGTATTCCAGTTCATTCCAAAGGAGTTTATTTTCAAATTCCGTTCCCATTATTTGTGTGTGAAATAGTTAATGTGTAAGGTTCCGTTTCAATAAAATATATGGAGATTATGAGGCTGCCACAGTGTGGGAGCCAGACAATTTTTTTTTAATTGAATCAGGTCATAAAGCAGCAGTTCACAAATGTACAGAGTTCTGATAAAGAGCTATATAGCACATATATTGTAATTCAATGCTGGCAGTGAAAGGAAGTAATTAAAAACCAGGTACAATTATAGAAAAGGCACCAAGAGCACTGACCCCAGTTTTTTGCCACAATCTTTGTGTTTACCCTTCTTTTAAAGACACCAGTTTAAAAGCTTCTCATTTGTGAATATTTGTAGGCTTCACAAAAAGCCTGGAGTTTAAACATTTTAGTTGGTGGCCAGGATCAAGTAAGAGCAACTATTCCAAAACTAACCATGTAAAATTTACACCAACCATTTGGAAATTTTAAACTGGTACTAGCAACATAAAGTCACAGAAGCAATTTCTGATTTCAGCTACACTTGTGTAAATCCAGAGTAACTGCACTGACTTCAGGAGATTTACTCCTGATATATACTAGTGTAATTAAGATCAGGCCCCTATTGTCTAAACTTCATGACAATTTTTAATTAGTATGTCAATTTTAAAAGTATCTGATTTCTTTGGCTCCTCACTATGTGGAAATAGCAATATACCATGACACCCCTACAAGACCAGTTTGCATCTTTTAAGTTTTACTTTTTATTTTTTTAAATTTTTGTGCATTTTTATTACATTTTCTGACTTCCAGCAGGAGATATGAAAATGTGAAACATATTTTCTACTTTCATACTATTTCTTTTTTCAGTTTATGTTCATTCTAAGTGTTCTTTATTGGAGTGAGTGTATGGTGTTAAGCTAGATACGTTTTTGTATTCTTATGATTATCTGCTTTGCAAAAGTAACTTAATTTTCTTAAGCAATATTAGCATTCACATTACTTGGCACCATTGGCAAAAAATTAAAATAAAATAAAATAAACGTCCTGGTAGCCAAAATCAAATGTAAACATATCCTTTTTTAGTAAAGTTACTCTGCCTTTTTTCCTAAGTCTAAATACAGTAGCTCTTTTTTTTTTGCAGTTTAGTCATGCTTTAGCAAAATGTTCTTCTAATGAACATTTAAAATAAAGTTTCTTATAGTGAAATAAAGTTTTTGTTTCATTTTACAGACCATAGCCACTAATGCTTTGCTTTTTTCATTTCTTTTTTCTTGAATTCATGCACATATCTCTGTTTTAATATATACAATATGTACAAACAATACATCCACACTCTTTTCGCTCATTCAGACAAAACTATACAAATAATAATTTTATCTTGCCAAGTTATTGACCCTTTGTGAATAAAATATTTAGTAATTAATCAATATATTCCCTTTCAAATATTATTTCTCATTTTCCATTTCTACCTTCTATATATACAGAAACTGCCCAGATTTTGATGAAATAGCCAAAATAAGAAATTTACTGGCCAGGATGGAGCACCACTCTGATCTTTAGGTGGTATAAATGTCCAGGCAACATATGTACGTGACTGCTCAGAACAACAAAATTACTGTTTAAAAAAAAGAGCGCTACATACGGTACAAACTGTTTTAAGTAAATAATTAAAAGTAAGGCCAGAAAATAAAGTGCTGAATATGAGAATAAGTACATGACACTTGAAATACTTGCAGGTTCTAGAAAAAATACCAAAAAAGGAACTTTTAAAAACTCGCTCAAGCTGCTCTCTTTATTTCCCATGCATTACCCGTTTGCCTCATATGCCAACCCACTCTGTAAATTTCCAGGGGATGTATTAAAAACCTGCAGATTTAAAAAGTTGCATTAAGTGTGCTGTAGAGAGATTCAAATAAAAAGAAAGGACAGAAGTGCAAAGGAAATGAGAATGCATGTACCCAATAAAGATTTACTGATCTAAGCCCCTCCACTGACTCTTGAAGCTTCAGTTTCTTGGAGATGATTGACAGGTGCAGGAATAGCATTCTTGTGTTGCTTGTGCATTCCCACCTTTTCTTAACAATATTTTTGGTATAATATTTGTACAGTTCCACACGTTTTAATACAGCCCTATGTGAAAAGGATAATTAATCGCTTCTTTTGGAGAGAATGAAGCAACTCACAAATTCCTCCTGGTGTCTTTTTTCCCATGATCCAACAGAAGATTGAGTTCCAAGATGTCTTGCTGAACAAATTAAAAGTTGTCCATGAAAGTGCAAATGCAATGACCAAAACATTACTGTTAAAATCCTGCAGCTGAGATTCCCAGAACTGCAGTGGGTTTTTTGTTGTTGTTGCATGTCTCTGCTAAAAACAGAAAATGAAAACAGTCTGAAAAGCAATGTCACATTGCTACGGGATGCTGCTGTGTATCTTCAAGTTCCTTGGCCTTTTTCAATTCTTTCACTCTGAAACAATAAAAAGGCCCTCTATAACATTTCTATTCCAAAAGAATTTCAACAGGCAAAAGTCAAAGGGATCCCTCGCTACAACTTCCAGTATGAAGTAGCCATCTCCTTAAGAAAACTCAGCAGTACAACTAAGAAAGAACCTCCTGATATAGTAAACAATTGGGAGCCAGGGAAGAGGAAGAAAAAACTCATTCAGAAGGAAGAATTCACCTTTTGCAACCCATTTCTGGACATCTTTATTTAATACCCAAATTCATTCTACTATCAAATCATCTTATCTAATTAATTGTCTTTTATGACTGCTTTTCATCAATTGCTTTTCTGCTGCTGCCTCATGTACCAGATAATTTGAGCAACATGCACTTTCTGTGCTGCCCCTTTTTCACTGAACATGGGCAGATGCTGCTGCATCCAGCATTGTGGCGAGAACAGATTTATTCCAGACTTCCATAGCAAAGTTCTACTTAATTTATACAGTACCTTAGGTTAATAGAATTTACATGTGTGTATGGACTTTATACTGGCATCAGTGTAAGCAGATACGTTACTTCAACTTATTGTCTCAGTCTGACTATCAGCATCTGCATAGTCTGGTTACTTGTAGGATATATTTATTTGTATCTTCATAATCTCCAGTCAGGGACACAGTCTCTCCATGGAGTACTAACTCTGTAAAGAGCATGCAGATGCTACAGTTGCAAGAACTTTAGAAATGGAAGTGAATTCATTGATTTATGTAGCACCTATCACCATTGGATCTCGGTGCTTAAGCTGTAGTATATTAGTTAAGTAAAACTATGAAAGTATGGGAAATTTAAGACTAAACAAATTAAATGACTTGTGTCATGCCTGGAAACCCATTAAGGCCGCTACTTGGCTAACATAATCTTGATTTTTGTTGCTATGTCACTTCACCGAGGCTTCCTTAAAGTGACTAAATGAACAACTGCAGACATCCAGAATTGATCTAGGCTATCATACTGTCAAGGCTTTATCAAGTTGCTTAGTAATGAACCCAGCTTCAAGGGAGAGAGTTTGGGGTCCCAGTCATCATTAGGGAGGGAATGAGTTGTCAATGCAGTTCTGTATACCTCTGCTTTTGTCTCCACTATGTATAGCTCAGTCTAACTCTTGGTCAAACAAAGCACTCAATATCACAAAAAAGCTGCATAGTTTTTTTGTCCTGGAGTTGAGGTAGCTCTTTAGGACTATATAACCCATATGCTTGTGACTATTTTTTATTACAATATACACTACTTAGTAAAATAATTTTAGACATTCTAGCTAGTCATAGACTCATTTCTATGAAGCATCAAAATGCATTAACTCCAGTTCAGACTGAACAGCATGTTAAATCTTATGTCAGAAGCAGTGTGTATTGCAATAAGCTACTATATACAGAAACACATCTATGTGAAAAAAACCTGCCTGACTCTGCATGTCCTTGCTCAGTTATTCTGAGGGTAGTTTTCCCCCAAAAGGTTGTGATTATGACCCAAAGTAGAAGGATTTAGCAGAGCACATCCACAGTTGTTAGTATATTAACTTCTTAAGCAAATTGACCTAGAGACACTACAAGGGGATAAATTCAGAGGTGCTTTCAAAAGTATTTCAAGTTTCACATCTGTAAGCAGGGCCGGTGCAACCCATTAGGCAACCTAGGCGGTTGCCTAGGGCACTAGCATTTGGTGGGGGTAGGGGGTGGAGGGACCTGGGGCAGGGGGGCGCGGGGAGGGCCCCCTGCAGCAAGTAAGGGAGGGCGCGCACCCCAGCTCACCTCTGCTCCGCCTCCTCCCCTGAGCATGCCGCCTCGCTCTGCTTCTCTCCCTCCCAGGCTTGTGGCACCAAACAGCTGATTGGCACTGCAAGCCTGGGAGGCGGGAGATGTGGAGCGGCGACAGCGTGCTCGGGGAGGAGGCGGAGCAGAGGTGAGCTTGGGCGGGGAGCTGCCGCATGGTTCCCTGGGTTGGGGGGAGCTGCTGCGGGGGGTGCTGCCATGGGGGGGCGCCTCAGGGCAGAGCAGGGGAGCTGCCGTGGGGTGGGGGGGCACCTTAGGGCGGAGGGCTGCCTAGGGGGAGGGAGGGCGCAAGGTGGAAGTTTTGCCTAGGGCGCGAAACATCCTTGCACCTGCCCTGTCTGTAAGTGGGCATAAGGGCATCCAGCTAAATCAATGACTGTAACAGAGCCCTAGGTTAGCCTAATTTAGATGCTATGGGGATAGAACAGAGGCGCTTAGCAGAAAGAGCAACTAAGTGCAAATTAAAGTAGGTATCCACCACTACATTCATGATCTTTTGGCCCCTGTGCGAAGGGACTCCTTTATACTTTCATATTGATGTGTAACCACTACAAACTTACACATCAGCTCTGAATTTGGCCCAGTGACTGTATTTTCAATTTTCAGCTAAATCAGAGCTGTAGCATTCAGGACATCCTGTAAGCTTGTGACATTGCGGGACATGGGCTCCAGCAATGAATGAATGGATCACACGGGTAGTATGCATGCATTTAGAACATTACTAATTGTCTTTATTTTACTGAAGTGTTTGAGAATTCCATGCTTGGGAGGACATAGAGTGTGGATATTGCTGATCAAACATGAAAATAGGGTCTGCAGTATTTCATCATGTGTGGCATGACTCTGAAGCCCTGGCTACACTAACAACATGAACTATGGCTGAAAGTGGCATCTCACTCCCACTTTCTAACACAGTTTTGACTGACACTAGGATTTAAACCATTCCAGTACAGATTCAGGGAGCCCCATTGCTATAAAACAATGATTCAATTTTGTAGTGTAGTCAAACTATCATTGCAGTGAAAGATATGTCAAAAGCTAGCTTTTCCTTTCTGCTGTAAGGGGGGTAAGGTGAAATCCTGCTCCAGTGAAGGCAATGGTGAAACTCCCATTGACTTCAATGGATCCAGAATTTCGCTCCAGTTGCCTGGGAGGAATTCTCCATTCTGTGTCTTATGGAGGTTACTCCCTATTCTCTCTTTGCAGCTCACTGTGGTTCTGCTAATTGTCTGGTGGTCCTGTTCTTATATTACAGGATATACGTATTCAGAACCAGCAGAGGGAATTTATAATACTGTACTTACACACAAACACAAACTCAGAATATTCTTAATTTGTTAAAACTTAAGATCTCTTTCCGTGCAGCAGGAAAGTGAAAAGTTACTTCTCCCGAGATGTGCACTAGTTCACATTTTATGTTGAGACTAATCACACATATACAAAAGATATCACCTACAATGCAGGACAGGTAGTGCAACTTGTGCATTTTTCAGTTGCACCTCTTACTGTAATATAAAATTCACCTGTTATTACTATAGGTCTCATTGAGAACATGCACAATTGGTAAGCTGTGGCTCTTACTGATACATGCTGTATCCATGTCTAGCACTTCAACATGCAAGTTCTACACTAACAGATCACACTTTTGCTGGAAAAATGCAAGACATGCTTTGCTGGCAACTTCAACCTAGGACATGCAACATCTGTACTGGTGCATACCTGTTTAACTGGAATATGCATGCTAATGCAAGTTGATTACTGTAGCATTCAATATTTGCACTAGTACAGATCCTGTTCACAAATATGCAACACCTTTCTTGGTCAAATGAGTCCTGTACTAGTTACTAGGTTTGTAGGCTTGTACAAATTTTGGAACTGCAGTGTTGATTGTTGCTTAAACACAAGAACATACCATTCCTGAGTTTCCCAAATATGAAATACAAAACAATGGTGTGTTCATTAGTGAAAGATGCTGCAGTGTGCACAATTACATTCACAGACCGCATGTGCTTCACAACCTTGTATTCCACAGTATTTGGAAAATGACTTAAAGATGATGCCAGTTAATACTTTTTTAATTTGTTAAATTTTCCCACATAGTCAATAGCTGTGTGTGCAGGTGAACGGGGAGGGGAGGGGGATAGGAGAGTGTATGTTTGTACAGGTAGTCATTTGTTTTTATAACGTACTGCATCTTAATACAAAGAATATGCCTAAACAGTGCCAAAGTTGTGGTGACACAGACAGCAATCAAGAAGATTAAACCTAAGGATGATGTTTTATCTTTAACTCAGACTTAGAAAAGCAGGGCCCAAGTGAAATATCCCAATACAAGGGGGTTCCTTGGCCGACATAGAGCTACTAGAATGGCTCTGCCTGTGCTCTTCGTTGCTCCTCAGTAAAAGGGGTCTGGCTCTAGTGGAGTAGGCTCTGGCTGTTCTTGGCTGGCTCAGTGCAGCTAGAATGTAAACTGAAGCACCTCTGAGGCTGCTCTTTTTTATAGTGGGACTGGGAAGGCCTGTGAGTTTGGGTGGAACAGAGATGGCACAAAGATCTCTCTTTTCTCCAGCCCCGTGCAAGAATAAAGAAACAGAATCAGTCACAGTCTTCTTTAGATCCAGTCTGAGCTGTTTTTTAAATTATGTTTGAGACAAAACATATACACGTTTTTCTTATGTAGAATTTAAAATATTTATTAATGACCAAATAGCTCTGAATTGCTTTCAAGTGAACTTGAGTTAATGTTTTTTAACTGATTATTTTTTGTCCAGTAGTTCATTCAGAAGTCTTGCCTAAAAAGTGCACAATGCAAGTCCTTCAGAAACCCTCCTGGAAAGTAGTTACTCTTGTCACCAGCAGCAGCCTTTACTCCAGTTTAATACTTCCATAATTAAACAAAAATCATTTCTTGATCAGTGCCAGTTTTATTTGGTGATGTTTTTATAGTGATATAAGCTAGAACAGAAGAACAGGCCAGCTATCTTCCATTTACTAGCACTCAGTGTAAAAAAAAGTACAAACTAAAATTTCAGAATTGAAACAATGTGATTCCAAGATGGATTCCTGGACAAATTATAACCCCTGTAAATAGAAATTCATAATAGCAGTGCTGCTCACACAGCGCACAAGAGAGCGACAGCTGGTGCTGCCTTACTGCAACTAGCCAAGACATTCTCTGCACCTTGTTTCATCTCTTTCCACTTTGAATTTCAGGTGGGGAAGGGGGCTGAGGTCTGTGGAGGCTCCCTTCCTTTGCCAGCATTAGCAACCTGCCAGGAGTAAAAAATTGCACCAGATTTTTATAAAATGAAGGCGGCATTTGCCCCAGAAAATGACTGCTCTCCGCGTGGATTATTCATCTAGATCTGAGCAGACTCCGAATACTGTGTCTGCACCTTAAGTCAGGGCAGCCATGGGCAGAAGTAGCACAAGGCCAAAGTTTTAGGTGGGGGCTGTAGCTTGTCTCAGCTCTATATGCATGTTCTCATTAGTTAAGGGCACTTTTGAAAGTGCCTCTTAGTGCTGTGATGTGGCTGACAGGGCTGTTCAAGTGAAGTTCTGCTGGTGCTGAAATGTGAACTCCGTAGTCTGAGGCACTGGAGCACTGCCCCACATGTAGCCTTCATCAAGAAGAGCTGTTATGCTGTTGCACTGGCCCATGTGAAAGGTGCACAGAATTGGGAAGAAGGTGAATTTATTTTCTCGTGTATCTGTGTGAGGTAGGGCCCCAGTGTCAAAGGCTCCACTGGAGACCTCTGAATCACACATTTTGGCCAGAGGCCATGCTGGCCACCTCCAGGTACAGGGTCATTCTTCACTAGTGAGTGAAGGGCAGCTGGATTGAGTAAACCAGGGTGACTGGGAGTATCACTGCCCCCCCTTTATGGTGTTCTAGTAAGTTAACTGTGAGGTTCTTTTAAATGTGAAGAACAGAGCTTTTGAGCTGTGACCCTGTGAAGTGTAAAGATCACAAACAAACCTACAGCTCCTAAAGTGCCCCAGCTAGACAGTTCTCATGACCTTTGGATTTTATTACTTATTCAAATACCATTAAGGAAGTTGCATTGGTATGTGCTGAAGCAATGTAGTAAGCAACAGCCCTGAAAGCCAGCAGCAGTTTGTATTGTATTTCCCTCAAATTTCAAATGAGAATTTGTGAGCAAATGAATTAGGCCCACTTAGAAAAGTTACAGCAGACGATAGCTTCATGGGTAAAGCGTAAGGCAAAGCTGTTTCATAAAAATTACTCTATAATGCCGAGCCAGGGAAATGTTCAATGAGTCAGTGAGTTTACAGCAAAAAAGTTCTGGCAATGCTGGAGGTCAGTAATATAAAGGACAGGGTGAATTAGAGCCACAGAAGGCTTTTTAGTCAGTTACCTGTTGCTCTGAGAGCTGAATTGGCTTGTGTGAAATTTAGGAAATGGGAGCTCTTGCCTTTTTCCAGATATCTCATTTGGATTGCAAAACAAAAAAGACAGAAAGGCCCAATAAGAATGACACCCCAGAGCATGGGGCCTGCAATTTAACACACACATTTGTGCTCCAAAAACATTCAGCCCCTGCAAAAGGTAAACGAAACAAAATTACTTTGGAAACTTTCATTGCAGCCACCTTGACACACGCCCCACAAGACATTTTTCTCCCATTATCCTTACATTGGATTACTCAGGAGAGGGCTTTGCCCCCTCCCCCTAACATTTCGCCCATTCTTAATGTTACTACAAGACACATAAGAAATTGGGTATTTAATGCAATGGCTGCTCCATATCATACATTTCCTGCTTTTATTAAAAGAACCTTGGTGCACAAGAGTGGGAGAGGCTGTATCTGAACTGCTGGGGGAAGGATTGGCCTGCAGAGAGCAACAGAGTACATTTTATGGGGGTTGGTCATTCAGGTATGAAATAAAGAAGTTGTACTTACCAGAGTAATTGACATCACATGGTACATATGCCCTCCCAAAAGCAGAGAACCACACATAACCAATGGGATGAAGTTTTTAAAAGGCTGCTGCCATAAATGAATTTATTCCTTTTATTATTGCTTGTTTCCTATAGCAACTTTGCTTGTTCTGCCCAAGAAAACAGGCTAGAACCTTTGTTGTAAGCAGACAGTAGTTTAACCGGTACAGCAGTTCAGGAAGACCTGATTGTTATGAATACTAGCTCCTCAGAGTTATGGGAGAAGGGGGTCACATCTCTCTGTGAGTGTCTTGTAGCTGCACCCTGCATCTGTATTCTGAACAAAACTTGCACGTGGGAGGTTAATAGGAAGTTTAAACAAAGGAGCAGGTCAACCTTTTATATGTTTAGGAGAGAGCAATAGAGATTCAGCATAGCTGAAGTCTCTCCAAGGTTCCTGTGGGATGAAAGGAGCTACTAATTGTACGTTATTACCACCAGTTCCTTCTGAAATAGCACGTTATCACTGCTGCAGTAATGTAGCCAATTAATAGTGACTAAATAAGGCCCTTTGAGATCTGCAGCTTTCTTACATAAATCCCACCCAAAAATCTTAACCTGCTCTGGGAAATGTGTTATATTTAATCCAGGTAATTCTTTGGGAGAACACCTTCTTCCCTTCGCCCTTTTTTTTTTTTAAATATTGAAACCTCATAATATAAACTAAAAATTAGGGCCGTCAAGTGATTAAAAAATAATCACAATTAATCAAGCTGTTAAATAATATAATACCATTTATTTAAAAAATTTTGGATGTATTCTACATTTTCAAATATATTGATTTCAGTTACAACACAGAATACAAAGTGTACAGTGCTCACTTTCTATTTATTTTTAATACAAATATTTGCACTGTAAAAAAACCAAAAAAAATAGTATGAGTTTTAACCTAATACAAGTACTGTAGTGCAATCTCTATCACGAAAGTTGAACTTACAAATGTCGAATTATGTGCAAAAAAAACTGCACTCAAAAATAAAACAATGTAAAACTTTAGAGCCTACAAGTCTACTCAGTCCTACTTCAGCCAATCGCTCAGACAAAAGTTGGTTACATTTGCAGGAGATAATGGTGCCCGCTTCTCGTTTACAATGTCACCTGAAAGTGACAACAGGCGTTCGCATGGCACTGTTGTAATCAGTGTTGCAAGATATTTATGTGCCAGATGCGCTAAAGATTCAGATGCCCCTTCATGCACCATTCCAGAGGATGTGCATCCATGCTGATGACAGGTTACACTCGATAGCAATCCAAAGGAGAGCAGACTGATGCATGTTCATTTTCATCATCTGAGTCAGATGCCACCAGCAGAAGGTTGATTATTTTTTTTTGGTGGTTCGGGTTTTTCTGAAAGCATGCTCCACACCTCGTTCCTCTCAGATTTTGGACAGCACTTCAGATTCTTAAACTTTAGGTCAAGTGCTGTAGCTATTTTTAGAAATCTCACATTGGTACCTTCTTTGCATTTTGTGAAATCTGCAGTGACAGTGTTCATAAATGAAACAACATGTGCTGGGTAATCATCTCAGGGTTTAACTGATCGCCATATTTGGGGTTGGGAAGGAATTTTCCTCCAGGGCAGATTGGCAGAGGCCCTGGAGGTTTTTCGCCTTCCTCTGCAGCATGGGGCACAGGTCACTTGCTGGAGGATTCTCTGCACTTGAGGTCTTTAAACCACGATTTGAGGACTTCAATAACTCAGACATAGGTTAGGGGTTTGTTACAGGAGTGGGTGGGTGAGATTCTGTGGCCTGCGTTGTGCAGAAGGTCAGACTAGATCATAATGGTCCCCTTCGGACCTTAAAGTCTATGAGTCGATCTGAGACTGCTATAACATGAAATATATGGCAGAATGTGGGTAAAACACAGACCAGGGGACATACAATTCTCCCCCAAAGAGTTCAGTCACAAATTTAATTAACGCACTATTTTTTTAAACGAACATTATCAGCATGGAAGCATGTTCTCTGGAATGGTGGCTGAAGCATGAAGGGACATACGAATGTTTAGCATATCTGGCACGTAAATACCTTGTGATGCCAGCTACAATAGTGCCATGTGAACGCCTGTTCTCACTTTCAGGTGGCATTGTA
Source organism: Mauremys reevesii (assembly GCF_016161935.1). Lineage (NCBI taxonomy): Eukaryota > Metazoa > Chordata > Testudines > Geoemydidae > Mauremys > Mauremys reevesii. The sequence goes on along the minus strand of NC_052643.1, from coordinate 19,963,530 downwards.
AATAAGAAGCAGGCAGCAGTAGCTCCCATAAATTTAAACAAACTTGTTTTTCTTAGCGATTGGCTGAACAAGAAGTAGGACTGAGTGGACTTGTAGGCTCTAAAGTTTTACATCATTTTGTTTTTGAGTGCAGTTATGAAACAAAAAAAACCATCTATATTTGTAAATGACACTTTCACGATAGAGATTGCACTACAGTACTTGTATGAGGTGAACTGAAAAATATTTTTATCATTTTTACAGCACAAATATTTGTAATAAAAATAATATAAAGTGAGCACTGTACACTTTGTATTTTGTGTTGTAATAAAAATCAATATAGTTGAAAATGTAGAAAAACATCCAAAAATATTTAATAAATTGCAATTGGTATTCTATTATTTAACAGTGCAATTAATTGCAATTAATTTTTTTAATCCAGTCTGTGTACAAGTGTTGGTGCACTGTGTGGTGTGTACATGCACACACAGCGTTTGTGTGCATGTTCATACATGCACATTTACAGCAATAAAGAATGAGTAGTTGTTGTACAGTCTCTTATGCTTCAGCAAAGTCGCAGGTGATACACCTTGCAGCAGCTCACCACTTACATTTTCCAAATATAGAGAAAAAATAGTACAAGTTGAGAGTAAGAAGCAGAAACTGGTTTGTTGTGAAAATGAGAACTGGGCACTTGGAATGATTTCTGATGCATCATGCTAAGATGTATTTACACTCCCCTTGTGCACATAACCCATTATTCATTGAAAAACTGGTTGATTTTAAAGTCATTAGTCACGGGCTGTAATTCCCTGATTCACATTCTTTAATTATTTGTATTGCAGTGGAGCCCAAAGGTCCCAATCAAGGATTGGGCCCCACTGAGCTAGGCACTATGCAAATGTGTACAAAGACACAGTCACTGCCTCAAAAATAACAAGACAACTGATATATGAGGCAGAGGGAACACAATCTAATTGGACCATTTTTACATACCTATATCCATTTGCAATATATTTTCCCTCAGTTATTATAAATGAAATGCCAAGTCTCCCCTGTGCACCTCAAACTAGACATCACAGAGTAGTTAGTTCCTTATGTGTGTCATATTAAAGGTAGGTCTTAAGAAAAATCTCTGAACATCTGCTGCTTCCTTACTATCTCAGATGTCAGGGATTGTTATATTTTATTTAATTTATATAATATACATGAAGCCATTTACACTATAGTATAAGTAGATTCCTTTGTTTTATTTGGAAAATCATGTGGGCTAAGAACTATCACTGTAGATCTTAGTGGTAGAGGGAGAGATGAGCATTGAATGGGAAATGGACAAAAAATCCACTCATGTCTGCTGTACATTAAAAGGTGGAAAGTGTTAAATCATGCTCCCCATACATTCTTGTAACAGAACAGAATATTTAATTTAGACAATTTCTCATTAATTTCAGCTACTTACAGTGAAACTTCAGAGCACTTTTTTTAAAAACATTTGAGGAATCGGTGTTTTATTATATATCAGACTGATGCAGAGAGACAGTGAAATCATATACAATTCAAATAAAAGCAAAGCGATTGATGTTCCTGGCTGCTTTTTGGTCATGTAATCAAGCCATTTAAATATTTCATACCAGTGACTAACTGCAAGAGATTTGAATCCCATCCATCCTACTGTTTATAGCCTATGGAGAAACCTGCACATGTACTGCACCTTCAGAAATTGTTTCCTGTAGTTTCTGATATGCCCTACAATCCATTTAAACTGCAACAATAACAAGAGAATGCTTATGTTAAATAAATTCCATTCACAGGTAGCACTGAACTCTCTAGCCACTGCAGAGCACCACACTAAAATCCCAAGGGCAGATCCTCAGCTGGTATAACTTGCCATAGCTCCACTGAAATCAATGATCTGTCCCCCGAATCTCTCTCCCTTCAAAATTATCTGGGTCTTTATTTTCATTATTGAATGTGATGAGAAGGTTACTCACCTTGTGCAGTAACTGAAGTTCTTCAAGATGAGTGTCCCTGTGGGTGCTCTACTCCAGGTGAAGGTGCGTCCCTGAGCCTTTGCTCAGAAAGTTTTGCAGTAGTGCCAGTACAGGTTGCGCATGCGCAGTGCCTACCTAGCATGCTGTTGGCGCCTCAATAGCACATACGCGATCCAGACTCCTCAGTTCCTTCTCTACCCTGGAGTCTGCCCCTAACTCCGAAGTAGAAGGGAGGTGGGTAGGTAGTGGAGCATCCACAGGGACACTCATCTCTAAGAACCTCGGTTACTGCACAAGGTGAGTAACCTTCTCTTCTTCAAGAGAGATGTCCCTGTGGGTGCTCCACTCCAGGTGACTGAAGAGCAGTGCCCGCCTAGGATGGTAGCAGCTTTGGAGTTGGCAGAAAAGCAACTGATAGCATAGTTCACCCAAGTCGAGTATCTGCCTGAGGGCCTTGCATGACAGCAGACTGTTTAGCAAAGGTATGTTCAGAGGCCCAGGTGGCGGCCTTGTAAATGTAATGGGAATGTTGTGCAGGAATGCTACTGATGCCAATATGGATCTGGTAGAGTGCATCTTCATCCCTGCTGGAGGTTGTATGCCTTTTAATTGACAGCATAATTGAATGCATCTGGATATCCATCTAGAGATACTTTGAGTGGATATGGAGTTACCCTTAGAACTTGATGCTATGGAGATAAAAAGCTTCGGTGAGACTCTAGAGGGCGTGGTCCTGTCCAAGTAAAAAGACAGTGCTCTCCTAACACAGAGGGTGTGCAAGTGTTTGTGAGAGGGGTCCCTGAAGAGGGAGTGGGAGGGTGGAGAGCGGAGTAGAGACAGGAAAGGAATGGTATAGCCCAATCTGATGATTTCCAGGGCCAATTTGTCTGTGATGATAGCCACCCAATTGGGATAGAATGGGAGCAAATGGTCTCCAGAAAGCTGGCTGGATGGTGTAAGTGCTGAAACGGGTGAGAGGTCTTCCTGACCCTCGACCCAGACTTCACATTTGCTTATTGGAGGAACTAGGTTGAGATGCCGATGGTGGTGGAGGGCGTTGTCGCTGTGGTCTCTACCTCTGTTGTTTTTGTTGGTTGCATGGTCTTTGGTGTTGCTGTGTGTAAGACGGGTATCTAGGTTGTGGATACAGTTGATGACTACAGCTGTAGCAGTGGACCTGGCAGCTGTATCAGCAGCATCCAGTGTGGCCTATAGAGCCATGTGTGAAATCATCTGTCCTTCAGAGACCAGACATTTGAATTGTTGTCTGTTTTCCCTCAGGAATGTCATTAATAAATTCCATAAATTTGCCATAATTCCTGTGGTCATATTTGGCAAGTAATGCTGTGTAATTCGCCACTCGAAATTGTAGTGTAGAAAAAGAGTATACCTTGCGGCCAAACAGATCCAGCGTCTTACTCTCCTTATCAGAAGGAGTGGACCAAAAGTGTTGTTGTTTGCTCCTTTGATTGGCCGCTTTCACTACCAGCGAGTTTGGTGCTAGGTGTGAAAAGAGGACCTCAAATCAAGGGAACATAACGTTTTTGGACCGTCCTCTTTCAGGTTAGGGGTATTGTAGTTGGAGTTTGCCACGCTGTCTTAGCAGGTTCCATGATGACCCCATTAATGGGCAAAGCTATCTTGGAGGAGGCAGATATCTGCAAGATATCAGTTAAGTCATGCTGAGTTTCCAACACTTCCTCCAGAGCAATCTTAAGCTCATTAGCCACTCTTTTGAACAGGTCCTGAAAGTGGATAAAGTCTTTTGCAGTGGTTGGTGGTAGAGGCATAATAGCCTTGTCTGGTGAGGAGATGAATTATTATTGGTTGGAGAGGTGTCTGGAGCCGTGTTCTCTTGTTATTGAATCATGGGCTCCTCCCTTCTGTCCACCGCTACAGCCTCCAAAGGTGTAGGTGAGGGTCTGGTGTCTTCCCTACGTGGACTGTGGCACCTGCTATGGTTCCTTCTATAGGGACCCCTGGGACTCCAGTATGGCCAGTGACCGCAGAAGGACACTGGTGGTCCCATCCATGGGCGACCATACAAGGTGGTAGATCATGAGAATGAGGACTGTGGTGGTCCAGCAATAATCAGGGTCCCAACCAGGGAAGAATGGTGTGAGGAGAATACCCCTTCAACCTTATCTTCATCCCTGGAAAACAGTGATGGTATCGGAGAGAGCTGATGGTGCAGTACTGTGGACCCCGGTGAGACATTGGTGCCTAATAGAGGGGATTCTGGAGTTGGGGAGACCACCAAATCTTTGTGATGCAGGAAACGGAATTGTGCTAAGAGCATCAGTTCCGAGGGCAGGGTGCCAACTGGAGTGGTGGCGCAGTGCGCGGAGTCAGTGCTGAAGTAAATTGAGGTGGCGCCGTTGTGTTAGGAGCATTAGCCTGCAGCATGGGATTAGGAGTGGGTGTTGGTACTGTCTCCTTTGGTGCTATTGACGGTGCTGTGGTGGAAGCAGGCAACTTAGAGCCATTAACCTTGGCACCTGAGCGGCTGGTGCTGGCTGCGGCTGCCGCACAGACGGTGCTGAGCCGCGGAGCAGCTGGCACCAATGAGAGCAATTTGGTCAGCAAACGTTTTGCAGTGGTCTGCTCTCTGTGAGGTGAGGAAGCTGGCTGCTTTTTCACCATTTTATTTGTCCTTAGAGGAGCCAGGCCAGTGGGAGCTGCGGGAAGCAGTGGGTTGCAGGGACATGCTGGCTACCACTTCCTGCAGCTCTCATTGGCTGGGAATGGTGAACCGTGGCCACTGAGAGCTGCAAGGAGCCGTGCCTGTGGATGATCAGTATCAGCAAAATGTGTCTCAGCCCGTAATCAGATTACCCTGATGGGCCGCAGGTTGCCCACCACTGATCTAGGCGGTGAGGAGACTAGTGACCTTTGGCAAGAAGAAGATTCCTGTCCAGGGTCAGAGGCTGATCTGAGGGACTTTTCCATTAGGATGAGTGTAAGCCTCAGGTCTTTATCTTTTTCTGCCCTAACTTTCAGTTTATTACAATGGCCACATTTCTGGAGAATGTTAGATTCCCCCAGATAATGGACACATTGAGCATGTCCATCTGAGATAGGCATTGCCCTCTCTGCACACCGTGCATCTTTTAAAACCTGGCGGACCAGGCATTTTCCTAACTACTTCTAATTAAGCTACAGGATATAATTTTTCTTTTTTTGAAACAGGCCGAAAGCGTAACAACTGAAACTTAACTTATCTAAACTAACCTAATTTACTAATTTAAACTACTATCTATTTGAAAAAAATGAAGATTTTCAATGGGACTGCTGAGCTCCGTCTCAGGCCGGGGATGGTTGAGAAGGAATTGAAGAGTACTGGTCGCGCATACACTATTGAGGAGCCAACGGTGCGTGCGGCAGGCACCGTGCGTGCATGACCCGTACGGGCACTGCTGCAAAACTCTCAGAGCAAAAGTTCAGGGACGCACCTTCATCTGGAGTGGAGCACCCACAGGGACATCTTGCAAAGAAGAAACCTAGCAAATGCTCCAATTTCAAGTTTCCATTTGTGGATCTTGACAAAAGAATAAAGAAGTCTTTACATAGAGGGCACTTCTTTCTGATGCTGATATTTGTTTACAGAATGTTCATTATTACATCACAAGCATTAAGGAAACTATCAATGCGGGCTCTTAAGAGTGCAGACCACGAAAGATGTATCGATTGCAAGTAATCTTGAGTTTGCAGCATGCATGTATTCTTTTAGGAAAGGCACGATGGCACAATTTCTTTGTTCTCTCCTCTATTCCTAACGTGTGCCCTCTCACGCTTTTCTGTTCAGCTTTGAACCTGACTGGCTCATTCTGAGACATTAAAGTGTAAGTCTCATCATTTTATTATTTCAGAACAAAAGTGAGTAAATGTTAAGAATTTCAGCTACAAATCCAGTACTTTTGTTCTGTGTTACCTGCATGCATAGCTGGGAAGCTGGAAAGATATCTTTCAGAGCTTCATAGCCTGTCCTATAGGAAGAAGTGCAGTTTGCATGAGAGCCCCTTATGCATTCTGCAACAGTTGAGCAAGTGAATTTAGCAGGTAACCTATGCTGCTGCTTGTCTGCAGGTGAAGGGAAAAGGCAGAAGGTGACAAGGAAAGCAGCAGAGGACTGGAGTGGTAACTGCTAATTGTATGGGGGGACAGGGGAGTTAAAGAGCAATTCATTGAAGAGGATGAGGACTGTGAAAGGCAGCAGCAAAACTGTGATGGTGGGAGAGGAATTTGGAGGGGAAGCAGCATAGCTGTTTGAATAATGAATTGTTAATTTGCAATTATGCTCATCTTCACTGCAGTCTCATAACACAGGTCTTTGTGGCAAGCAGCACACCGATATATAGCTACAAACACCTGCACAGGCCCAATACCTACCAGCCCCATGCCTATTAACTCAGTTAAACAGACATTAAATAGGAAAAATGGCGAGGTCCCCCATTTAATTCAGGACAGGACAGCATATTGGTGAGAAACAGAGTGTCCCAGCTTCCAGCTAGTAGGATTCCAATTAGGGTGCTGTCTCTGGACCCTTTTCTAGGTGATAAGTCTAGAACCCTCTTCACTTCCCACCACTGGGAGGAAGGGTAAAGCCACCTCCCTGTTTCTTCCCAAACTCCAACATTTGGATTCTTTTCTCCTAAGTTTGCTGTTTCTCTGAAAAGTACCGAGCATCTTCAGAAACACAGATGCAGTGTTTAGTTGCTGCTGGGAGAGGGGAAAAGAGTCTCCTTTCCTTAGCCTCTCCCACTACTGCTCAGCAAGAATGAACTACTGCTCAGCAACAGTGAAACTGACAAGCTTGTAATGGAGCATCCTGGTAGCTGTTCAGAAAACCATCAGGCAGCAGTGACACTGTGAGGAGACTGGGAGTCAGGATGCCCATGTTCTGTTCTAAGTTCCAGAAGGGAGTCTGTGGAGAACAGCAGACTGGGGGGTCTGAATCTTATTGTCCTGCACCAGGTGCAGTCATTTACACCAGTGTAAAGTGAATATAAAATGATGCTATTCTGATTTGTGACATTTTACACCAATGCAACACACTATCAGGCCTTAGAAGGCAGAATTCTTGGATTATGTTCCAAACTCTAATAGGAGGATGGAGTGCCTGGTGCTTTGCTTTAGTCTCTCCTACTGAGCACATGACAAGGAAATTATTTTATTTTCCAGAGAGAAAGTGAGACCAACTTGTGGTTTGCGTATGCGCACACACGGCAATTTAAATATATTTCTGCATAAAAAAAAGCTCATCACCTTTACTTATATTATTCATCCTTGCAATTGGTGAATGCTGATATGTTGAAAACAAATGTGTGGTTCTAAAAACAATTTATTGTGATTTCTCCTTTTCAGTATGAATAGCTCAGGCTAATATTTTCAAAGGGGCTGTGAGGAGCTAGACACCCAACTCTCATGTCTAAAAATCCCAGCCTCAGTCTGCAGAGAACATTAGAATAGCAAACAACAATGGACTAATAATCCTTTAGTAGGGAGTATGGCAGAGAAAAGGCTATAATATTGTATGCTTTCTCTAATTAGCCTGCAAGATGTGTAAAGCACTTCGCTGTGAACTGGACTTCGTTTCCGGAGAATAAACCAAACTGTGCTGGATGATAGCTTTGCAGAGTAACAGTATCTGAAACTGTCTGTGAATGGCAACAAGATTCTCCTTCCTTCATCAAGGTATCACATCAGAGAAGTCAGATTCAGAGAAATGGCACAATGAAAGGATTTGGGTCCACCTGAGTTTAGAACTCCATTTCATAGGATTCTTACTTCAGATTTCATGAGGAAAGAAATCAAATGACTCTTCCTATGAATGTGAATGAAAAGACATTTGCAAGTGCCAGAAGTCTCAGGATTCTGTAAAAATTTCAACAACTAGATTTTTTGTTAGGATCAATTAGTAAGCCAATAAGAGACGGGGCCACACCAGACTCAGTAATAGCGGGCAGAAGTTAGGGTTAATTCACAAAAAATTACCTTGCCACTGGTAGAGGGCAATTTACAGTGATACTTAATTTATAAGATATGTGTGTGCAACTGTCTAATTAACCTCCCCACTAGACATTTATAAAATATGACCATTGCAGCTTTTTGCCTAAGAAAAATAGCCTTTGTCCTCTGCATTGTCTTGCTGGGTGCTTTTATACACACATTGTTTGAAAGCAGTACTCCTCTGCATTACAGGAACATAATGATTGTGGTTCTTCCACTGTGGTAACAAATCTCAGCCTCATTTTTGCCTTTTCATGGACAGCACCCAGTTTGTTGTATCACTGGCTTGATGAAAATTTCTGTCCCTGCACAGGGGATCTGTACAACTGCAGCTCTCTTATTCAGATAATTATACCACCACCAGCTTCTCCCTTCTATTTTCACTTCTTTCTCATTTTAAATATCAGCTGAGAAAGGAAAAAACCTGGGCAGCCAGGTGTGTAACTTACCTAATACTGCTTCCTAGGAAGAGGAAAACTAAAGCCCAACCATTTTAGGAAACAGTGAGGAGAGCTCCTTTTCATCCCTACAGCTCAGTCAGAAAATACAAAAGGAAACCCATCTAGTGTAGGCTAAAACAATTTAGGAGCTCGCTGAGATTATGCTAAAATCTAATATTAATGCTGCAACATTTTAATTATGAAGGACGTCATTACTCATTTAGCAAATGCCAGTGCAGACCCATTCCAGTTTTAAAAAACCTGTTAACAGCCATTTTGGATACTGTAAAGTTCCCACCAATACCACTTTCTAAGCATGCCCAGTGATGGATATAAAAGTCCATTTTTTCCACTTATTCATGCATTTGTAACATCTACTGCAGAGTTCTGTCCTGTTGTGAAAAGCAGCAGTGTTAGTAATTGCAATAGGGTTAGTTTAAACAGTATTTTGTTTCATATAATTAATGGATGTGAAACTTACTGGCATATCTAGGCTGCAGCCCCATGCAAGCAAGCAGAAAGCAAAATATTTAAAATGGAATAGAGAGAGAAACTGGCTAGCAGGCAGCTAACTCACCCTTTTGTACAGCCTATGGTCCACCAGAGGGCTTCAGATAGCAAAACAATACCAAAGAGCTATTAGCATACACATGGCATCAAAGAAACCTTACAATAGTTTCGCTTCAATGGAGGGAAGACAAAGTATTTCTGTTTGCCTGGAGAGAGAAGGGCCCACTCCCCAGATGCTGCCTGTGTGATTCCCTCTCTTCACCAGGCAGCAGCAGATCAGAGTTCAGAACATTTTAGGATAGTAAAGTGTAATACAAAGTAAAATGAAAACAGATAGTTGTTCTGGTGGCATTTCAAGCCCAACCTATCTTCCCTTGCATGATAGGCTGTCTTCTATCTCAGTCCTAATTTCACTGGCTACAACAGGACTATAATACAGATGATAATCACAGCCTAGCAATACTACAGAGATACTTCAAGAAGATAAAATTTTAAATCTAAACCAAAGGAAAAGAAAGGGAATAGAATGTTATCAGTTTACTGAAAGTTGACTGTGTGGATTGCAAGTGGGTGTCGATTCGGTTAAACCAGGCCCAGTTAGAACTGACATTGGTTCCACCTTTCCCTGTAGCTCTAAATCAATATTATTTACGAACCATTGACTAGCTGAGGATGGCTGGTGAGTCATGAAATCTGCAAGCCTTTAATTCTGGTCTCACACACGGACACTGTGCTGGAGGGCAGGTCAACAAGCAGAAGGTATTACTGCAACTTTTAGACTTAAAACTAAGAGTCAGTCACTGGCTAACGGGCCTGAGCATTATCCACATTCAGAACTATTCAGCTGTGCATCTCTTGAAAGGCCTGTGCTGTCTCATGCTCTATAATAAACACTTTCAAGGTAAGACATGCTGATACCATGATAGGGTAGCATGTTTTTCTTCACATTCCTGGGGATACGTAACAGATGGACAAATAGATATTTTTCCAAGATCTATAGTAATCTCTGCATATCCTACCTTAAGAGTTACTGTCACAGATGAGTGTACAGAATTTGTTAATGGGGGGTCTATTTTTGTCTACATGATGTTTGCCCATATTCAGATGCATATATCTTAGCAGAGATGAGCCCCAGCTCCAAAAAATCCTGCCTTCATCCAACAATGCACACTTAATTGAAACTCACATTTCTTTCTTTCTATCCTATGCAGTGTTCATGTATCAGTTACTAAGGTAACCAAACCAACTGTAGGTCTCATGAACTGACCCAGTGGCATCTGAACTGTTGTCTCTGATACTGCAGTAAGTGAAAGTTCATGAATACAGGAAGCTCCAACTAGCACAATTCTTAAACACACTGGGTCAGATCCTCAGCCGGTATAAATCAGCTTTGCTCCACTGAAGATCTGAGCCAATGAGTAGATCTAACAAACCACGAGGGGTACCTTAGAGCTGTTTTTGGATATGGACAGAAAGTGGCTTTTCATAATTTACTTAAACAGATTTAGACAAAGTATCAGTCAGATGGTTACCAGGAGAAAGCCCAAGGAAAGCACGTAACTGAATCTTGCATAAAGGGAACAAAATAATCTCTTAGCAAGAATTATTTCCAGGATCCAGTTCCAATATCTAGATGTGGCCAACAGAACTAGGTTAAAGCAAATTTTAAAAAATTTAGAATTAGCAAATGTTCACTCACAAGCTACACGTTTAAAAATTTCTGCAGCTGAAGAATTCACTGGCTTTACACTTAGTTTGATGGGTCTGTGCCAAGGACTGGCTTGCTTTCTTCTGCTTTTTTCCCCTCCCCTATTTCTAACAAGTCTCACTTTCCTTATGCTGCTAAGCTCTCTCTCTGTTCCTTTCTATCACTCTTTTCTCTCTAAGGTATTCATAGTGCATCAATCATCACAATATCTCGTGTGCTGATGCGAATTTTCAGAGGCGAAAGAAGTAGCTCCGTCATGTCATTTTAGAGAGACGGAGGTGCTGCTAGTCACATTTCCCACCCCACCACCCAGAACATCCAGAGCAGTAAGTCAAGTCTATACTTCAGAACGTGCTGGTTCACCCCCTGAAATTGGCACTGGAGCTAGGAGCCTTCTCCTATTGGTGTGCTCACTTTTACATTTCTAAGGGAATACAATCAAATTTACTCTAATAATTTTATTAATAAATCTGGTACATTCCCAAATTCAACACAAAAAATACTCAACATCCCCACTGTGCCATTCTGTGTGTGACCTTTTCAGACCACAGTTTTTATGCTGAATCCTTATGCTGCTTCATTGAGTAATGAGATTTTGAAACTTTTGTTTGTAATTTTCTCCAATGCCAGGATGCCTCAAGGTAAAAATCTTTTGTAAATAAGATTAGTAATAAGAAAATATTCATGTTAAACCTTTGCAATTGCCCAAGTAAAGCACATGCACATTCTGCAGTAGAAACACGTACATAGCACACAAAGGATGTGGGCATATTTTCAGTTTAGAAGGGGAGCATAGTAATTTAGGATTTATGATCAGCTCTTCCTTGGAAATAGGAGACAAGAATTTATTTTTGTTTAATTCCAGCCAAGAATTAGGGATTCATTCCAAAACAACTCTGCTCTCTTGCAAAGCAGTGCATTTGCCCTCTGAACTCAGAGAAGGAATTGCTCTCAAGATGGTACATGAGTACAGAGCAGTGAGCTACAGCCAAAGTGCCTGAGGCAGGAAGAGATTTATTCTCTTGGTCACAGTCAATTTCCCGCCCCTCCTTGCTTTTCCCCCCCTAATTCCTTCTGTCTCTACACAGCTATAGTGACCCCACCTGACTAGGTATTGCAAGGAATTGAGCCAAAGGCATAGGAAAGGTCTCCTCCTTCATGGGCCTGAGGTACCTATGAGTGTGCAGAGCCTTACTTTAAGGAAATGAGCAACTGAGAAGAGGCTGATAGAAGGAGAAGGGTCAAGGACAGGAGAAGCTGCCAAAGCTGCACATCAGATAGGCCAAGGAAGAGACTGGCCTGTTGAAAAGCCTGGGAATGGTGATGTAGTCCAAGTATTTGGCTCACTGGTGGGAGATTCTGCACTATGGCTAATTTTAGGGGACCTTTTTTGTATGTGCAAGTACATTTATGGGGTGTCAAAGTCAGCCAAATACAAGAGTCCCTGGCAGCAGTGCTCCATTGGCCATAGGGAAGGGGGCACAGAGCTTCAATGTGGACTGCCCTGCCTTTTAAGAGATCTGAGGGGATCTACAGTTTCTGAGTTCTGTACCTGTTCTATGGGGGGTAGACCTGTATGGAGAATGATCAGGTGAACCTTTGAGTTCACTCCTGCCTGCCCTGTTGTAGTGAGGGACAAGCCAGCCATCCCCTGACAAAATGCTGTGTCAACATCAAGAGCACTTGGCGCTAGTTAGAAACCTAGAGTAGCTCCTCTCTTGGGCTGTATCTGCTGCTTGCCACATGAACCTGCAGGGCAAGTTGTCTGCCCACTGCTCGGGCTACACCAACCTCATCCCAGTCAGTATCTCTGACCTCATACAAAGATGACTATTTCTAAAACCTTGTACCAAAATACTAGTAACACCATGTACTTCCCTCCATTTCGGAGTTTAGTTTGCTGAATCAGCACTGGCCTAAACTAAACACACTTTGGTTTGACTCACTTCCAAGTATTTTACCTTGTCTTACTGGACAAGATAAGCGTGTGGTTATTATGGAGGAGGCATATGCAGAAAGATCTGAATTCATTTCTACTAGTCAAGACAATGTTCTGGCTGACAAGTTAATCACAAACAAGATCCTTTCATTAACTAATGAAAGCAAGTCACCTCAACACAGTATAGTACTGTTATGGGAGCTGCAGCTGCCACATGTTGCAGGCAAACAATTGAATCAGTGTTGTCCTGAGTTCCTGGTACTGTTAGGAAACCCTTCTTGCTTTGTGTATATATTCTCCAATTTAATGTTTATTTAGACATGTGGCGTGGCTGACAAATGCACTGACTTGTTTGCTGTTGAGTGTCTCCCCTCCTAGAGGGCTGTGGGGCTCAACTTATCTAGATTATAAACAGATTCATCCATTGTGACTCCACTACATGTATACCTGTGTCTTAAACAGAAATGCTTCCAAGGTATAGTGGATGCTGTGACACGCTGCACGATGCGGCTACGGTGCAATGAAAAGTCTGTGAAACAGTTAGGATATAGTCTGGGGGGGTGGGGGTGGGGATCTATCATTCAGCTGAACTCTCCTCCAGGGCTCCTCAAGCCCAACTTCAGTAAAGGAGCATAACTAAGAGTTTCTTTCTTCTGCTTCCATTTATCACAGCCTTTTACCATATCTGCAACGCAGCTGAATGTGTCTTAGTGACAGTCCCAATCTGGAGATTTTTTCCTAGGTTTTTTTGTAAGCAGCTGGGCTTTGTTACTTGATGATAAGAGAGATTTGCAGTGATTCTAATCTGTTCTATTCAGGTTCTTATAGTGAACTCATTGCAATGCTCTGGGGATGGCCTAGAACTGACAGGTAAGGAAAATCCATATAAAAGTGATGTCATACCTGTGGCGGCAGCGTCGTAAAAACCGCATGATCTTGCGAGCAGCTTGATCCTGCTTCTTGGTGAGCAGACTGCTTCTAAACACAAACAAAGGAACATCAGGGCATGGGCAATATTGAGGAGAAAGGGTACTAAATAGGAGAATAATCATTCTATGTGTACTGTGCATTTCTCACCTGGCTTACCTGTAAAATGTGGCTGTGTTAGATACCAACATACAAACAGTATAAGCCCTTAAGAACCTTACATGCTACCTTTATTACATTTTCCTCTGCCTCATCTCATTTGTTGGAGAGTAAAATTCTTATGACCTGCATTTACTGTCCCTTAAATGCTCCTTAATTTTAAAATTGATTTTTATGCATAGCTGGTAATGCTGTCTTGAGTCCCTAAGATGCTTATTAATTTGCTTTCTGTATGAGGACATTCGCAATCCAAGATGAGAGAATAAACTGAATGAACTATTCTTTCTAACACAGACTTATGGAGGAACCTCAAAGCCAGCAGAACTAGCACACATGCTACTATGTTCCCGTTAGCTAATCCTGCTGTGGGGATCTCCTTTCGGAAATCAGGATGCTGCTCTCATTTCAAAAGGATCATCATTCAGTTTTATTTATTTTTTGCTTTGGGCTTTTCACTTGTAATGCCAGTGTCCATGATTCACAAACTGCATCAACAGGAATAACTATTAGAAGAATATCTAGGTTGTTCCTGCACTTCTGTTCTTGCAGGACAGCTCAGTTTGACTGAGAGCCTCCTTTCCTCTACATGCTAACTTAGCTCTCCTCCTCTCTTTCCTACAAGAGTACATTTTCAGCTCTTTACCACAGACCCACCTAAGTTTCTGTTGTACAATGGCAGCTGCTCGACTTTTTTGTCTCCTCTTCCCACATTCTTTGTAGCTGCGATAGTACTGCTGGATCAGCACTGCGGCTCGTCGGCTCTGCTGGAATTTTTTCTGTTCATAATAGCTTCTGAATTTGCTCTGGATAAGGATGGCAGCTTGTGTCATCTTTTTATAAAGTGCATACTGCAAGGGAGACAAAGAGAGGCTAAGGCATTCCAGCAGAAAGCAGGCTTCCAAGACTCTAGCCCCACTGGAATGTGATGGGGGAGGATACTCTCTCTTCTTGTTGCTATGAGTAGAGGCCAAATTTAATATCTTCTCAGTGCCAGGAAACTGTCTGAAATATGGCCCGGTGACAAAGTGGTACAGTTGTAGGGTCTAGTCTACACTAGAAAAATTAGTACCTATAGTACAGCTTCTGCCAGCAATGGTGCAGTCGTGCTGGGGGAATTTATTTATTTATATTTCTAATTGGTAACAATGGTGTAAGTACTAATATAGACATGGCACAGATGTTTTAATTTTTGAGTCATTAACACCTGTTCTGATCTTGTGTCCAGTCTACAGTAGTAGGTACTTATATTTCTAGTGCACATACATTCTAATACAAAAGTAATCCAACTGCAGAGGAACTGGTATTTTCTCTTAATAGGTACAGCAACATTCACCATTACAAGATGCCAAATGCCATGAGATAAATAAAGGTCTCTGGTTCTTTTTCACACACAGCTGTTGCTGTGTCAAAACTTGCACAAACAAGAGGGGACTATGTCTAGCTAGCAGACTATAAAAAAAACAACGTAACCTACTAAACACAAAGTGTTGATAAATGCACAAAGTATGTTTAAAAAAACATTTTGTCTAATACTTCTCAGTTATAAAAATGTCACTTTTAAACAGATCATTTAAAAACTATTTTGCTTTTCAATGTTCATGCCATTTGCAGTTCACGCTGGTCAGGCAATGAAGACAATATTTGGGTTGTTCATATTGTTTACATCCAAATAAAAACAATATTTTGACTGAAATAATTTTTGATACTACTAAGATTTTCTCAGAATCATTTGTATTAAACCAAGCCTAATGTTGGGCCTAAACTATTTGAGAGTACCCCTTTAATCATTATAAATGAGAGTGATATTTCTGTGTTTTATAAAGTTATAACCCCATGCACTGAATTTGCAAATTTGCACTAGTGCTCACATACACTAAAAGTCCCCCTCCAGTACTGGGTTATTTACAGACCAGCAATCTTTTATGCCTTTAACCTTCCATCTGTAAAACTTAACCAGTGAAGAGATGCTTTCCATTAGGGTCCTTCTGAGACATGCCTGAACAATTGATGCGCTCTATTTCTGGCTAGTTCCTGTGTGAAAGATTGCTAACCATGGGCAGAATGCTCCTCATTCAGAACCTCATGGATTAGCTCCCTGCACTGTACACTGCCCAACATCAATGGCCTGGTCTATTAACTGAACATGGGAGTTGTACTACACTGCTCTCAGCTATCGCATTCTGTTGAACAGATTTCTATAATAACGGTTACCTTGCATAATAAAAGACATATATTACCCAGCCTTCTGCAGAACAGTCAGTAATGAGGGGAGGAAGCAACTCTCTAAAGGCAAGAATCGCTTTTACATTTTCTCCCTTCAAAATAACCAATGCAAGATGGCCCTCCCTGGTACATGGAAGTCATCTGCATTCAGGAATATTTAAAATTGCGCACAATTTACTTTCTAAGTGGTAAATGCAGACCTGGAGTGATATGTGAAGGCCACATTTAGCATGCTGAACTGATGTGTAGAGCAGACTTTTACTGTGCGCTGGTCTTCTTTTGAAGAATATGTCAAAGTGTTAAATATCCCCAGTTTGCCAGCCTTTGACTCACTGCTTATCCAATTACAGGAGAGATGTGACTCATGGGCAGCAGCCATCTCTATATCTAACAGTTTTATACCATACTTCAGAGAGTTCTCCCTTCTTAAAACACAAAAAAACCATCATATCATGGAGTAACACCAACATTTACCAAATTTCACTCTTTGGAACTGAAGCAGTTGTTGGTTGCTGGTACATTTTGTTGTCATTTTTTATTTTTTTTAAATAAACTCTTAATAATTAGATGAACCAAAGTTTAGTTTTAAATTAGCTATTTAAAAATAATTCACTCTCAGGCTGATCTTTTCTTTTCCAATTCTGAGCCCAGAGAGGACTTCTGTGGCTGAGTTACAACACCCTGAACAGAGGACTAAAAGTGGAACAGTGACACTCTAGCTATGTCTGTTTAAACCTGCAGTCATTGATGTAAATAATACAGGGATTTAATATAGTAATAAGTTATAGGAGATGAGAGAATCATAGCTCTAAGATATCACTCAAGTCTGCATCCAAACTTGTGAGATCCACTCAGCTGTCTTGTTGCCTATGCATTAAAAATCTCTGTCCAGCCAAAACTCCCCCCTCCACCCCCACCCCCACCCTCCCCTCAGGCTGGTGGGAGCTGGGAGAACAAGGGAAACAGTAGTTAGCTTCAGTCAAGTGAGTATCTCCAGCCAGTCTAGGTGCATGATGACAGAGACGTTCACCTTCCTTGACAAAATAGTGCTTTGGCCCAATATGAAGTCTTTGGTGAAGGAGGAAGCTGGGGGTGGAAGAACAGTTCTAGGAGGACACACCCATCTTCATATTACATTAAATCTCCCCTGAAAGAACAACATGCACTCTTGTGTCTTAGGTACCCTGAGAGCATTGGAAAACACCCAACTGATACTGGCTACGGCCATGGTCAGGGTGCTGCACAGGTAAGAGACAGGCTGTTATGCTCACTGCATATTGTCACAGGACAATTCTAACAGGACACTGACTGTATTAGCAGTAACACACAAGTTGCACTGTAACTGGGAATTCAGTGCACAGGTTTTTAAAACTGAAAATTAAAAATACTCATGGATACAGACAAAGCATTGATGTCATTGTTTGCGTGGCTGTTCAGATCAATATTCCCTCATGTTGTCCATGACCATGGAGGCAAATAATGGAACCTAACAGATCTCAGCAGCACTGGGAGCAATTTAATGATCCAGAGCACCACGGACAGTAAAGGTTCTTGTTGCTTATAAAGATAATGTTAAGAACAGCTGCAGAGCAAAATGTTTCTTCATTAAGAATTAGCATTGATATAGTCCCCTCATCTCAGCCCTTCACTGTTCAATAAGTGTATTTAGAAATATTAAGTGTGCTTCTATATTAACGTGATGTGTTTCTGGTAACACCGCACCGTCTCTGTCCTACGGTGGGGATTTGTGTTTGTCACAGAGCAGTCTAGCTGACACATACATTCACTGCTGGGCATTATCAAATTATTTCACTGAATACCAGGTTTTCCTGGTTTGTATTGAATGTGAAAGTTTGTAACTCAAAGGGAACAGTTTCCAAAGCAGTGTTTGTTGATTCATTACCTTCAAGGCTATCCAAGTAAGCTTAGGGGAAAAACAGAAAATACAAAGTTAATGTTAGAGCTGCAAATGAAGAACTGAGAAACAAAAACCAAACACCTGACCAGACCATCTTCTCCCAAAAGAAATGGCTTCGGGGTCCAAGACAAACCTTGTGAAGCAATATTTGAAAGGGAATTCACACTATGATTATACGAAGCATCACTCCAGAATGTCACTCTACGGTGATCTAACACTAGTTAGGTTTTCCCAAATAAATGTTTCTAATTGAATGTTATGTAAGGGCTTCTCTTCAATATTGTCATCCTAGTTGTCAGTCAGTCTGAGTTGTGGGGAGAAGTGTGTTTGAACTGGTGCTAATGGGCTCCTCATTGTTCCCATAAAAAAAAAAATCTTATTTCCGGGTCTGAAAACTCAGCCTAAAACTTGGCTCCAGACGAAAGTGTGCTGAAAGGTTTCAGTCCCAGGACAAATTATATCAAATGAACAACTGGAGTTTTCATATTTTAAAATTTGACATGTGTTTTTCCCCTCAACCTCTCCAGTCCAACTCGTCTTAAGCACAAAACCATCTTAAATTTCACAATGAAATTTGGAAAGCAACTAGTAAGAAGTACAATTTAATCACTTTGATAAATAATAATATATTAATGTACAGGTAAATATGAAATACAGCTTGTTCCTCACTCCAAATGTGCAGCTATACACACACAGTTGCTCTAGTTTCAGACCACGTCATCATTGAGAGATAAGTTACAGGACTATTTGATAACACTATATATAACAAACCAGGGAAAATACAGAAATTAAAATCTTCTCAAGGAAACAGCTTGTGAAATTAGATTTATGATGTGATTTTTCTGCGCTTTTGAGCTTAATCATAACACATTCTGCATATTGATCACTGCATATTGAAAAGCACTTTGGAGGTTCTCTCTTTGCGCCAGTTCCCAATATATGTAGAATCTGCTGCCAGTATTCACAGGTGCACATTATTTCACAGAAACTCAATTCTTCACTTACCTGTTTGTATTTTCTGTAACAACGCTGAATGACAGCAGCAGCCACTTCCTGCTGTTCTCGGAGAGGACGGCCCTGTAACAAAAAGTGAAGAAGTTATGAGTCAGCATAAATCACACTGAACAAACAGAAGAGAGGATGAAAGGTAATGGCTCTCGGCAGCCTGAGTATGACCCCCGGTTCACATTTACCATCGCAGCACCCTCCTTTTTCTAAAGAGGGGGTTTCTATTAGTAATTTATGAAGATGATGGAACACCCCCAATCTACAAACAATGAGTTTGACAGTTTGCAGGAGAGAATGAAAACAGGCAGCTGAACAAAGACTTTGATGTGTACTTTCCTGCTATGCTTTGTGGATTGCCATACTGTTGCAGAGGAAGCATCGCCACATACTAAAATATGGACTCATCTCCCTTTGCTAGCTTGTTAGACAAATTTCAGCAGCATGAGAGCGCCAGGGTAAGAATTAACAGGGTTACACAAGACACACTGGGAGAATTATTTTGTCTAAGAAATATATAGTCTACATTTGATTTTCTAATGGATTCTACTTCCACACGCCCAAGGCAAAGAGGTGGGATGCTCCTGCTACTTACCTTGTATTTCCTGAACACTGTCTGGACGAGTTTGGCAGCTTCATAGAGTTCTCTTTGCTCATGATCAGACAGAGTTAACTGTGCAAACTCATTCTCTACCCTTTCGCTGGTGGATGCACTCAGAAATTCTGACCAATCTGCGGCTGAAGGAAGGCTGGGTTTCTCAAAAGCTATTTCACTGACTGGTGAGCCTACTGGGCTCAAGCTGGTGTTTGAAGAAGGGGTCAGGGGTTCACTGTATAGACTTCTGAAACGAGAGGCACACAGGGAACACTGTTACAGAGAAGCAGGACTGGCATGACTAGTAGCTTATTACGTTTTTATGTGCAAGGGCAAAGTTACCTCTCCAAATGACACTGCACCACCCAAAGCCCCGGGAGGTACATGCCCTGTGACATGCTGAATGTACCTGACTGCAGTGGAATTTGCAGGCTGAACACTGGCTTTGGGATTCTGTTCCATGATCTGCGATATTATTGCCCCCTCACCTTTTACATGACTCATGTGTAGGATGGTTTCACCTCCATCTTTAAATGGCACAGAGCAAATTAACCTCTGGTGTAACTCCACTGATTCCTCCCAAGAATGGATTTAGCTCACAGTGAACTGAATGCTCCACGTATATTACAGCGTAATTTCTCTGTTCTTTCTAATCATTATTTTGTCATTATAAAAAGGTTTGTGTGAAAGGATTTTTCAAAACAAGCAACAAATTTGTCTCTATTGAAACCCTTAAAAAGGAGTTGATCTTTCCACCCTGAGCAGAGCAGGTGTCCACCCTGGGTCAATTTACTTTCTCTCCTAAGTTTAGATTTGGTACCAAGGCTGGAAAAGTTTTCTCCACCCATCTTCTAATGCATAGTATTCTGGGAATTCAACGTCTCAGGTCGATCTTGAATTCTGCTATTTGTTTGCCATGAACTCACCATATGAACAGCACAACTGCTTCAGCCCTTTCCATGCACCTGGGCCATAACCAGAGCAGGGCAAGTGGGGCAGCTGCCCAGGGCGCAAAGCTGGGGGGGGGGGGCGCAGAAAAACGGGGCAGAGACATGCCAAAATAACCCTGGCAGGGGGTACAAATATGCTTGCATGCCCTGGAGGATAAAATGTCTCGTTACAGCTCTGTCATGCAGATATAACCGTGCCCAAACACAGAGTGCGCGTCTGGGAAGAATTAAAGAGCTCAATTTGTGCAAGTAACTTGATTTCTAGTTTTTAATCTCAGAAATATTTCTGGGATCAGTCAGAGATACAAATGCAGAGGCAGAAGCTCTCAGAGGTGGCTGAGCTTCTCTCACTGTAAATAGCCCAGCGGTCTCTCCTGGGAATTGGGCAGCTCTAAAAGAAGTGGAGTTAATTTCTTTGCTGTTCAGATAAGGACTGTTACATTCAGATTAGGATTTAACAACAGACTAAAGTCCATTTTAATCTTTGTGAATGATCCGGAGTTTCTGACTCCAGTGCTGTGAAATGAGTTTCATTAGGGCTGCCTTGTCTTCTATTTCTTTGTGCTGCTGGAGGCCCCAGGGTTCATGGCCTAGCTACACTCTGCACTGCGATCCAACTTCAGAACTTCATGTGACTGCACATACCATTTATAATAAAAGGCAAGAATCCCAGCAGCTCCCAAAGGGGAATGTCAGAGGACATAAGAAATTGGGTAAAGTGAGACAGGCGTGCAACTCTTGTGGGATGTTACGCTGCTCAGTTTTCCCTTTCTGATGCAGAGGGCAAGGGATTAATGTCGCCTTGCTTTCCCAACAGGAGTCTTCCCGTAGCCTCTAACAAGACACAAAAATTCTCATGACATCTGCAGCAGTTGAGTTCATCTTCAGTGTGTGAAATTATGATGGAAGTTACTATTTAGAACAGACAGTCTACAGAAGTTATCTGCAAAATCAGTGACTGTGTGGGATTAATATTGCTAATCATCATACCCTGACAATCATGGCTGGGTCAGATCTGGAGGATTCTGTAGCTGAATCCATCAGCATTTTTAAAACACCTGTCACTAGGCACTTGCCATGGATTACAGATAGACACTAAAACCCTCCATCCTACTTTTGCTTTGGCACTTGGCTTCTGCCTTTGTGACCAGTGCTGGGGTTTATCTTCTGAGCCATATTTTGGGAAAATGTGTTCTTTCCCCTTTCCTGCCAGCCCCAGTGAGGAGAGGGGAGCTTTGCAGCATAACATGAAGTTAAAAGAAACTCTTCCTAACATCCTCTGGGATGTCATCCAAGAGCCTTCCCATACTCGGTACCATAAAAAGGGGCAAAACATTATGGTGGTTCTTTCAAAAGTTTACAACTGAACACTGACTTAACACAGCTTTGAAACTTTACTGTGCAGAACAAAAATGCTGCTTTCCCTTTATTTTTTAAAAGTCTACGTTTAACACAGCACTGTACTGTATTTGCTTTTTTTTGGTCTCTGCTGCTGCCTGATTACGTACTTCTGGTTCCAAATGAGGTGTGTGGTTGATAGGTCAGTTTGTAACTCTGAGGTTCTACTGTATAACTTTAAACCTCTGTACCTAGTGTGTTTACAACCTTTCCCCTTTCTTGCCAGCCCTAATAAAAACACTCCCTTAGCCATGTGCCTGAGTGGTTACTGGGACCCACCATATCTAGTCCCTTCAAGGCCAACCTGCTGAAGCACTTACAGCTGTTGCCTCTGAGACATGGTATGCCAGGCACGCTATTGGCATCCAAGCAGTCGGGGTACAGAATAACCCCAATAATTACAGATGTAGAGCCAAACAGACTCTGTTGTTTAACCAGCTGGACTTTCCTTGTGGTCTCAAACAAGAATCTGTTGGTCTGAAAGCATCTGTTTTATTGCAGGGGTTTGCACTTTTCCGTCAATTTACAGTTGTATCTAACAAAGGAAAGCGTGAAGGCAGTTGCTATATTGCTTGATGTTTGCATGTGTGAGACCAAGTGTGCCTGTCCTAGAATTACCTGCATTAAACCCAATTAAAAAGCAAAACCAAAGGTCAAAGAACACACACACACACACAAAATATCAGACCAGCAAATCTGCAGTGGAATGGGGACATGTCCAAGCCTGTCTTGTGGTTAATGTTGCTGACCTTATCTGTGCAGCAGTTGGTATATGATCGACATCAGCAAGGTAACTGGCCAGCCAGCTCATCGTGGTGCTAATGGCAGCATTGTCTGTCCTCTCCACCAGCGGTGACTCCATTGGCACAAAATTCTCCCGCTTGATCCTGTCAGGCGTTGCTTCAATGATGTGCTCTGCAAGTGTCATCATGTTCACCTGGGAAGGGGCAGACAAGAGCAATGTTTGCCAACTTCCTGCCAACACCTTTGTGGTGAAACAATTCACAGCTTTACCCGAGGATGAGGACAAGGGCTGCCCAAGTGTGTGGCAAGTGAGGGTTACTCACTGGACCTGATCCTGAATAGCTCATTCAGGCAAAAATGCCACTGGCTTCAGTCTAAGGCTGTGTCTACACTAGAGAGCTGACAGCAGCACAGCTGCACTGGTGCAGCTGCGCCGCTGTAAGATCGCCAGCGTAGCTGCTCTATGCTGACAGGAGAGAGCTCTCCCCTTGACACAATAATTAATCCACCCCCCAACGAGCGGCAGTAGCTTTGTTAACAGAGGGCTGTCCACACCGGCGCTTAAATCAATGTAACTTATGTTGCTTGGGGGGCGGCTTATTTACGCCCGAGTGACATAAGTTATACCACTATAAATGATAGCGTAAACATAGCCTTATGACTGAGTTACAGTTTTTCCAGACCCGAAGGCCAGTGTTGGATGGCTGGGAGGGGACTGTGAATAACTTGTGATCATTAGGAAAGAGAGAAAGGCTCTGAGTGGTTTGCACTGGTTATGCTGTCACAACAAAGAGGGATAGAAATTTAACAAGCATGGATTCTCCTTTACAATTCTAGAGACCTCCACAGACTGAGGCCTTTTTTCTGACTGATGGAGGAGAGACAGGAGACCGAAAGCATTAAAACTCCATATAGCGTCACTGCTGCGTACTTTCTAGTACCCAGAACATACCTGTGTTCCCATGAAAGAGACAGTGGAAGAGAACACAAGTTCAGAGTTCATGCAGTTTGTGCCACTTTACCGCCAGCCCCATTCCAATTAACTTCCCAGACTGGTGGGGGTCTCCCTCTATATTTCTTCCCTTATTGCTCCCTTAGGTATTTTTTAATTTAGAAATAAATATTCATGTTTTGTATTTCACTCTTCCTTTTGCTAGACTTGCCTCCTTTCCCTCTGGTTTCTATATAGTATCTAACACTATTGTATTGGAATGCTTCCAAGCATCAGGTGATCCTCTCCTCTAGTGAAGAAAACAGCCCATGATGCAGGTTTGGGACATCGCTCCCAATGTTAAATATTTGGTGTTGGCAACATTCAGCATGACACCTCCGTTCCTATGACTAGGGCCCGTACAGTTGTTGGATCTGGGAGGCTCAAATAATTCAGAACCCAAGGCAGTTCCAGAAACATGAATGCATCTTTTGCAAACACCAAGCACAGTGGTCCCCAACCTTTTCGTCTGGCAGGCGCCAGATGAAGGACCATGGCAGCGTTCGAGCATCCGCTGAAATGCCGCTGAATTTCCGCTGCATTTCGGCAGCGACGCCTCTCGATGATGTCGCTTGTCGGTGGCAAGCTTGTCGGATGCTCGACTGCCAGCCAGGACGCGGGCGCATTTAGATGTGCCCGCAGGCACCACGTTGGGGACCCCTGACCAAGCAGATCCATCCCTGCTTTGCAAGGGTTTTGTTTCCCTTTATGACTTTGGCTGTGTGGAAGAATCTCCAGATGTAGTGGGTGGGTATATTTCTGAGGTTCTGCTCTCTTGGCTGCCACTTCACTCACCACCCCTCGTTAGATCAGAAAGCATATATAATCTTCCTCTCCTAAAAATTAAGCTACTTATTTCTCTCCTCTCCCCACCTTCTTTTTTTTGCTGGGTATTATTTTCTCCCCTACACCGTATCTTGTATATTTCTCTTCCCAAAACACTATCCATATAGTCTCTCTCTTTCCTCCTCAAATCTGGAACGCCCTTTCCTTCACACTGCAGTGATTTCCTCTTCAGCCCATGGACACCACCTTCAGCTCTGCATAGTCATTGTGGCTGCTCATTGCTGCAATGCTTCTTCAGTGGTGGTGCAGGGTTGGTATCATGCACAGGTGAACTCAAAGGTGTTCAGCAGCCAGGCTGTTACCCCTGTTGCATGAACAAGGACATTAGTCTGTAGTTCCAGCACTCAAAATGCAGCTGTCTGAGCAGAACAGCATCAGAATAGCCTGCGTCTGTAGATCATAGAATCATAGGACTGAGCGGGACTTCGAGAGGTCCCCTGCACTCATGGCAGGACTAAGTGTTATCTAGACCATCCCTGAAAGGAGTTTGTCTAATCTGCTCTTAAAAATCTCCAATGACAGAGATTCCACAACCTCCCTAGGCAGTTTATTCCAGTGCTTAACCATCCTGACAAGAAGTTTTTCCTAATGTCCAACCAAAACCTCCCTTGCTGCAATTTAAGCCCATTGCTTCTTGTCCTATTCTCTGAGGTTAATAAGAATGATTTTTCTCCCTCCTCCTTGTAACAACCTTTTATGTACTTGAAAACTGTTATGTCCCCTCTCAGTCTTCTCTCTTCCAGACTGAACAAACCCAATTTTTTCCAATCTTCCGTCTTATGTCATGTTTTCTAGACCTTTAATCATTTTTGTTGCTCTTCTCTGGACTTTCTTCAATTTCTCCACATCTTTCCTGAAATGTAGCGCCCAGATCTGGACACAATACTCCAGTTGAGGCCTAATCAGCACGGAGTAGAGCGGAAGAATTACTTCTCGTGTCTTGCCTACAACACTCCTGCCAATACATCCCAGAAAGAAGTTTGCTTTTTTTGCAACAGTGTTACACTATTGACTCATATTTAGCTTGTGATGCACTATGACCCCCAGATCCCCTTCTGCAGTGCTCCTTCCTAGGCAGTCATTTCCCATTTTGTATGTGTGCAACTGATTGTTCCTTCCTAAATGGAGTATTTTACATTTGTCCTTATTGACTTTCATCCTATTTCAATAATGACATATGCAAAGTAATCCACTTAGGAAGGAGATGTGACCACCTGGAATCTCTGCAGGAGCTCAGCTGCAGCACTGGCATCTCTTGTGTCTCCTCCACTCGTACAGGGCTAGAATGCTTCTTCCACCTCCTAGGGTTGCCAGGCATCCGGTTTTTTACTGGAATGCTCAATCGAAAAGGGATCTGGGTGGCTATGATCAGCACTGCTAAAAAGTCCAGTCGGCAGTGCAGGAGGGCTGAGGCAGGTTCACTGGCTGGCCTGGCTCTGCACAGCTCCCGGAAGTGGCCAGCAATTCCCTCTGGCTCCTAGGTGGAGGTGTGGCCATGAGGGCTCCGTGTGCTGTCTCCGCTCCGAGTGCTAGCTCCGCAGGTCCCATTGGCCGCGAACCGCTGATAGGGGCCATGCGCAGAGCCACCTGGCTGTGCCTCTGCCTAGGAGCCGTAGGAAAATTCTGGCCACTTCCAGGAGCGCCACCCACAGTCTGCACTCCTAAACTTCTTCTGCACCCCAACCCCTTGCCCCAGGTTAGAATCCCCTCCTGCACCCAAACTCCCTCCCAGAGCTCGCACCCTGTGCCCCACACCCCAGAACCCCAATCCCCTTCCCCAGCTCAGAGCCCCGCCCCCACCCCCTGAGTCCCTCATTTCTGGCT
Organism: Mauremys reevesii; assembly: GCF_016161935.1. Lineage (NCBI taxonomy): Eukaryota > Metazoa > Chordata > Testudines > Geoemydidae > Mauremys > Mauremys reevesii. The sequence continues at coordinate 19,937,374 of NC_052643.1, read as the reverse complement.
CCAGCTCAGAGCCCATACCTCCTCCCATACCCTATTCCCCCCGCTCCAACCCAGAGCCCTCACCACATTCCAAACCCCTCATTTCTGGCCCCACCCTCGAGCCCTCACCCCCTCCCTCAACCCAACCCCCTGCCCAGCCCAGTGAAAATGGGCGAGGGTGTGGGAGAGCGAGCAATGGAAGGAGAGGGATGGAATGAGCGGTGGCGAGGCCTCGGAAAGTACCTGCCATCGACATTAGTGGCGATGCCAACAGACTCTGCCTTTTCCTTATCCTTTGGACCATGAACTTACTGCCCACTACATAGAAACAGCACTTCCTGGAGTGACTGATGGGAGGTGCTGAGTTCAGAGCACAGTCAGCTCTCAAGCTTCACACAGCCTAGCTTGAGGTGGACAAGAAACCTTTCAAACAACAGGTAAAAAAGCAAGAACCATCCCCTCCTCTCTGCTGCCCTTCTGTATAGAAGATAGCACAGCACTGGCTACCCAGAGCAGGGGCCCTTAGCACATTCCTCTGCTTTGGTTCCATTCATTTCAAGATAGAAAATTCCATTATAGCTGGCAGAACTTTTCAAGGGAGCAGACTGTCCAACTAATACAGTGCAATGCAATGCACAACCCTTCATGCTAACCGTCACTCTCACAGCAGGACTGAAAGGATATCACTTACTGTCAGAGGGGAAAGTGCACAGTTTGCAAGAGCCATGAACTTCTGCAAAGCATGCTTTGGGGGCCCTCTAGCTGCAAGAACACCTCCCACCACAGCACACAGGTCAGTCAGGTGCAGTCTCAGAGGCTGGCACCGAGGGATGTATTTGCCTCAGCTGGCCTTGCCACCATGTTAGATATGTTTACCTGCAAGTCATCCATGTGCTGTAAGCAGTCCTCATTCTCCACACTGTCCCTGTAGGAAAGTAGCTCCCCATCCACAATCTCCCTGTCAGCCATCATCAGCACATTCATCTGCTCTCGTTGACGCAGCCGGTGGGCTACGGTGTCCTTCCCCAACGCAAGCCCCTTCTGGCTTCCCGTCATCTGCACCGCAGACACACCAATATAAACGTCTTTTGGGTTCCACTTTATTCCTGCCTGGCCACCAGAGCCCCGATACCCAGCAACTTCTGGGATGTGCTGGGAGAGCTCCCTGCCATAGTCCCTTATCCCTTCACTGGGGCTGATTGTCTCAGAGATGGATTGCTTGGAGCTGGAACTCTGCTTCCTGACACTTGGCTGTTCCAGGCTCAGTGCTGTGGAAAGCAGCTTCTCTTGCCGTGCCTGGAAATACTCGGGGTTCAGTTTATGTTTTTTGGGGGCTGGGTAATCTTTCTGACTCTCACTGCTGTAGTAGTTGGAGGGCTCAGACCTTGGTCGTCTTAACTCTGGAAGCAAAGAAACCATCAGTCAGGACTGAACAATAGACGTGATAACTGCTGAAAGTGCTCCTGTCGTCTATACCACCTCCCTCCTCCCAGGAGTGCAGGTAACAGTTCAGACCATGCCTTGGACATGCAGGAGAAGTGACTGTCATCCTGGGAAGATGCTAAGCTGAACCACCCCTATTCCTTTCCAAATAGCTAGGATTTTGTACCTTTCGACACACTTTTACACTTGCCAATGCTCCTGCAAATACAGGGAATGCGAGAGAGAGACAGGGAGCTGGGAGCAAAGAAACAGGGCAGAGATAGAACAGCTTCACTTAACATCCCCTCCCCCTCCCCCAAGTAAACTGCCTGCTTCAGGCCACTATGAGTATGTCTACACCGCGGCTGGGAGCTGTGATTCTCGGCATGGGCAGACAGACTCACACTAGCTCGGCTTTAGCTGCATGCTCAAGAGAGCAGTGTGGACACTGCGGCATGGACAGCGGCTTGGGCTACCCACCTGAGCTCAGAACCAGGGGATTGGGCAGGTTTGGACTTGGGTGGCTAGCCTAAGCCGCTGCCCATTCCACAACATACACACGGCTCCTTTTAGCATTCGCGCTGTGCTTGAGTTAGTGAGAGGCTGTTTACCTGCACAGGGAATCTCTCCTCCCAGCTGCAGTGGCAGACATACCCTGCATGTCGTGTGTTAGCACGGAGAAACCTACAGCCAGGTTATTTTTGATTTTACCTGTATTTGAACTGGACATAACAGTGACACCCTTCTGAGGCTCTTGAGAAGTAATGATTTCACTTTGCCACTGGGCAACCCAGCTCTCGGAGCTGGACTCCCCACTCGAAGGGCAGTGAACTCTGGGATTCTGCCCAAGCTGCACTTGCTCATCTCGCTGTAGCTGCTCCAGACACTCTGCCAGCTTCACGTGACCCCGGGACCGAGCAATAGCCAGCGGCAGTCTCCCAAGAGAGTCAGGGATAGAGATGGCCCGGTGATCCCACTTATACAGCACAATGGCTGCATCCCTGTGGCCCAGTGCACACGCCCACATCTGAAAGAGAAAAGGACAACTGACACATCTGTAGGTGCTTCACTCTCAGATCACTGACCAACAGCTCTTATCAGCAGAGCTTGGCAAATGCTTCAGCACCAAAGGAGAGCTTTTATAAGTGTCACATCTGAATAAGAGGTCATTATGGAGGACTAGACAAGTCCTACTCTCTACTTCCTGGGAGAAGTAGTTGTCTGTCCAGCTATAATAAATTAAGGTGAAATTTTCTTATTGAGCAATAAGTGAAACTTTCATACGGGCATAAATCTTAACGATGCTGCAGAGGCAGAAGAGCTCAGCTGCATACACGTGGATTATAGACAGATGAGCACGTGAGCAGCAGGATTAAAGCTAGGAAAGGGCGAAATGCAGGGGTCCTTACACTTCACATGAATTTTGTATTTGGCTTTCAAAGGACCGAGTGGCCACATGGGGAGACATCAGCCATGCCAGGCTGCTTTGGAACTCTGCTCACAAAGGGGATCAATGAGCTGTGACAAGGTAGGAAAGGGTCAATCAGAAGCAAACTGTGAGGCAGGCTCATGGACAGCTGGGACTTGTATTTAATAATCATGCAAAAATCCAACACCTAGGACAATGTTAGAGAAGCAGGAACCTAGAACGACCTCTGTACAAATGTTACAAGCAGCCAGCAACTGCCCAGTTCTTAGTAAGAAAGTATTCTCGGGACCATAACAAATGGGCAAGTTTTAAAACTCAGTGTCTGAGACTGTGCCTAATATAGTGTGTGAGCTAAGAGAATACAAATGAGTATCAATAAAGGAACCTGGCCTGGTGTCTCATTAAGGTTGGCAGTAATATCTTTGCACTCAAACACTGCTTGTTGTCAATGTCACAGAGGCTTTCACTCTTTTAAAAGCGCGCGCGCGCGCCAGCGCGCAGCGCGCGCAGCGCGAGCGCCAAGTAGTCAGCGCCCAGCGCAGGAGAACTCCCCAGCGCTCTCCGTCTGTCACATCCCTGTGGGGAACTGGACAGGACAGGGGAGTACGCAGCGCGCCAGCGCTTTGAGCACACACTACACTGGCGCTTAGGATTTGCATTTGCTGCAGAGGGTGTGTTTTCACACCCTGCTGCAGCGCTGCAAATTTGTAAGTGTAGCCAAGCCCAGAGAGTGCAACTGTGCACGTTACAGCTTTATGAAAGCTTATTCCTGTCTGTCTACTAACTAAAGAGATGGTTGAGCACATACACACATGCACCTGTCTAAACAAGCCAGCAGGTACAGGACCAGCTCAGCCCTGGTGTAAGAGGTTTGACCACACTGAACCCCAAGAAATGGCACCTGCTTATACCAGAGTTGACTCTGGCCCATAAACTTACTCCTTCTTCACAATGGCCTTGAATCACTGCTTACAGTTGTCCATTCCAACTTTTCAGCTTGTATCAATGATTAACACACTTAAGACTTGAATACTTGTTTTTAAAAATAAGAAGAGAAAAATACTCTACACAGCACTTGGCATCTTGGGCAGCAGCATCCCAGAAGAGCCAAGAGTTACAAAATTATTTGCTAAGACACTGTCTACACATTCTGTAAGAGTTATATGGGTGTGACTAGAAGTGTTACTGTAAATCAGTTTAGTCAAACCAGTGCACACTAGGGGGTTGCACTGATTGAACTAAATGGATTCTGAACCTAGTTATATCAATGAACAAACTGTGGGTAGTCCAGCTCTGACAGTGTTTGCAGTGTCGTTGTAACCATGTTGGTCCCAAGATATTAGAGACACAAGGTGGGGGAGGTAATATCTTTTATTGGACTAACTTCTGTTGGTGAGAGAGACCAGCTTTTGAGCTTACACACGTCACCTGAAAAAGAGCTTTGTGTTAGCTCGAAAAGTGAGACAGACAAGCAACAGAAGTTGGTACAATTAAAGATATTACCTCACGTACCTTGTCAGCCCTAAGAGCGTCACTCCAACTTCTCACAGGGGATATGCTCATCTAAAAAGTTACCACCTGGCTTTGGGAATTAGTTTTCATTTGGACCTATTCTTGGTTCCATGCATGTTGGATGATTTGGATTTTCTAGGTTATCAGGAAATGTAACTGTGAGTTCACTGGCTTTGACACAATAGGATGATTGAGACCTCCACAAACTGGAAAACATGTAAACAGACCAACTAGTAAAAAAAGACATAAGTTCTTTTTCCTCAAGGCAGCAAAGCAGAGATGCTTGGGCAAAACAAGAGATCTGGAAACAAGAAAACCCACCCCACACTTCTCAAAAAATTGGGATAATTATTTTGGTTTCTCTCAGAGCAAAACAATTTAAGACTTGCTAGAGTCATGTTGTTATTTATACAGCATAGCAGTATGCAAGATACATCTACTCCATCAGACTGCAAAAGTTCAAGAGGACTGGGAACGGCAGCAAAGAAGGAGCTCATCAGCCCCCCCGAGGAGGATCATTCTACTGTCTCAGTGGACTGAGTCACTGGCACAGAAAAAATGCTCTGTTACTTACCAGTGGCGTGCAGGAGAAGTGATCCACGTTCAAAGGGTCAACTTCCAGTTCCAAATCAATGCTGTCTGCATGCTTGGTGCTGCACAGGAAATGAGGGCAGGAATGATGTTCTGTAGCTTGGTTAAGATCCTTACACAAAACCACAGCTTTACACCCCGAGGCTTGACCACAAAGAGAAGCGCTGAGCACACCTGCATGCCTGCAATGCACACTTGCTATAGCTGGCGGCCTGGGCTAGGGAGGAGGATGGGCTAGTGGACTGGGATGAAAACATGGGTTCCATTCCAAGCTCAACCCCAGATCTCCTGGGTGACCCTAGACAAGTCACGTGACCTACCTCATGCCTCTGTTCCCCACCTGAAAAATGGGCATAACCCTTCCCTATGTCACAGCGGTGCTGCCTATAACTCCATTCAGCTATTACCGTGATGAGGGCCAACAAGTATCTAGACAAAGAGTTCAGGATCTGCCTCACAGACTGGGGCCTTCAGCTCCCATAAACTCTGGTGACAAACACTGAGGCTGTTAATTTACACCGCATGCACACCCCTACAGGCTGCTCACAAAAAAAGGGCTAAAGTAAGTGAAACACTTAACAGTACAAAGAGGGGAAGGGAAATAGTGGCTCCAGAACAAATGGATGGGGATAATCTAGAGGGTTTATTGGGATCCACAGTAAGTCAAGTTTAAAGCAGCTTCTGTTTATGAAGTGGAAGATGGAGACAGGCCAGCAGTGAAAACATCAAACATATACCACTAATGTAACGAGTACCCAGATCTTCCACTTCCCAGGTGAGCACAATGCCAGCTCAGGCCAGCACATACATGCCAACCCAGGCAGGTTACGAGCTTCCATGTAAAAGGCTGAGGCACTTGGCCCTGGGAAACCACAACAAGGGGATAATTTTATCCCCTAAAATCAGAGAAGAAAGCTGCGTGACAGACTGGGGATTTGTCTGTGGAAAAGATGAACTCCATCTTGTTTTGTGAATGCCATTTTGTTCCAGGGGCCTCACTTTATTGTAATCTCTATTGTGGATTAGAGCATCCATATTGTAGTGGGGGCTTGACACCTAGTTAAATGATGTCATCTATGAAGCTGACACATAGCAACACAGTCCCATCAACTGGTTGTCTCTCAAAGGCAGGCCAACCCTAGGAACATTTAATTCTCTACACAGTAGCTCGGATGGGAGCAGAGGCTGGGGTTTCTCAACCTGGACATGTGGCCAAAGAGGTCAGAGTTTACATTTAAGGGGGAATCTGCTGTGTGAAAGGAGGTCATGATTGCCACATCAGAAGAAAGGGCTGGAGGAGAGAGAGGGCAGGAGTTCAGGACAGTTTTTTCTAATAATCTGTAACTCCCCAGTGCTTTCAAGAGTAAAGTTTGTCTCATTAAGAAACCCCTTTCCTAAGACCGTGTTCCTTACTTGCCTGCCATGTTGTCCCCAAAGGGATTAATTGAGAGGCTCAGAGCATCCACAGTAAGGTAGATCTCAGAGAATGGATGAAACCAGTTGGGTGTCTCAGGAGGGCTGGAGCACTGGTTCTGATTGTACTGCAGGACCCAACTGCCCAAGAATGGTGTCAGACATGGGGGATGCTCCTGGGAGTGCACCTGAGAGCCCCAGCATTAGGAATAATGACCGGTCAACTATCCAAACCCAGGGGGTTTAGATGCATGTGGGATCCAGCGGTTGGGTCCACTCACAACAGACTGGTACCCATGCACAACGGGGGCCTGGAGCAGGTTGCAACAGGCAGCTTCCTCTGCAAAGTGCAAGAGAGACCCAGAAACTCAGGCCAACCAGAGTTTATACCTGCTTCCTGCAGCCTCTACATTGACAAGTCAGAAGTCTGAAGCATTGGGTCTTACCGCCATTTGATGAGGGTCTGGATCAGTGTTGCATAGCCCTGAGCAGCAGCAAGGTGTAGCAAGGTCATTCCTCGGAAAGTCTTGGAATGGATCAGGTGTTTCGACTTTGTCCAACAGGCACGACTCATCATCTTCTCGCACACCACCACCACACGGCTCTCAAAGCAGCTGCCCAACGTCCCGGTCCCAGACACACACTGCAAGCAATATGCACATCTCAGAAGCTGTCATCTGGGAGGGTCGCTTGGACTCACATCCTGCACAGGGCAGGACTTGTTAGGCCATTGTGGGCATTTGCTTTTAAAAATAATGAGTGATAGGGAAGTGACAGAAGGGGATGAATGTGACACGAGGAACAAGACAAAAGCTGACAGGTTCTTTCGTTTATTTGCACTAACCTGTACTTACAGTCAACTCTATAGGGTAACTTTCCACATTAGGGAGGTCATTGCAAGTGGCACACTGGGAACAAGAGGGTGCCCTTCTCATGGACTACCTGAGCCTAGGAGGAGACGCTGGGCATTCCACTCCCACCAAAGCCAGTGCCTCTCAGAACCAGACCTGGAAAGAGTACTTAAACAGGGAACAGCAGCAATGACCAAAAGCCATGAGCCAGGGCTGGTCAACAGCTGTGCAGAAAGATTCTGGGGAAGCAGAATTGCAGGTGTTCTGCCATATCTGTGGATAAAGATGACTTCAGTCACTTGTATCGCACCCCTAAGAAAAATTAAATCACAAAAGGGACTCTTTAACAGGAGGTAACGTGTGCGTTACTGCCCACAGCAAAACTGTAGCAGTGCCGACAGATACTGTGACTGCGAGGTCTCTGGAGCCACAGAGATCTAGGAGTCTGAACAATTAAAAAGCCCAGATACTGTGTGCTGAGTTCAAAGAACTCCTGTTACGAGTTGCTTCTTCACTGCTACCCAAGGCACCATTCTCTCTGGTCACCCAGAACTCCTAGACCAGCTAATGTCTTTGATTTTCTCAGTGATTATCAGGTGACAGGCCCCAAAATATGCAATTATTATCAAGGAGTTTCCTGCCAGCCCCTTCCCTGGTTTATCTGTTCTGTAGGCTGGAATGTGCTTCCAAAGACAGAAGCTGAATAAGGGGTGCAGTGCTGACTCGATCAGAGCTATAAATGCTGGATGTCCCTCACAGACCAGAGACTCTGAAATGGAACTGCCCAGCCCTATATGCTTAGGGCCTGGATTTCTGTTCCACACATCTCATCAGCTGGGCACTTCCCTCCCTTCCTCCCCCCCGCCCCCCAAGGGCTCCCCCATTGCTGCTGTGCTCCTCATCCTCAGGGTACATTTTAAAACAGACTCCAAGTTACAAGTGCTAATGGAGCTCTTTTTATGTGGCTAGCGAACCTCCTCCACCCCATGCCCCCCACCATGATATAATCCCCTCCTGTCTCATTGGACTATGTCAACATTTAGATGGGAGAAGTCCTAGGTAATACTGCAGGTAGCATATTGATGATTCAATAGGTGACTCTTCCATCTGAGCAAGTACTGAACCAGTGCAACAGCTCTGATGTTAGGCAGCTGTAGGAGGTGCAGTCTTTAGAATGAGATATAAAGCCAGCTCCTGCCTACTTCTGGACTGTAACAATCCCATGGCATTTTTTTGCATAACTAAAGCGGTTAGCTCCAGCGCAATGGTCAAATTCCACTTCTGGTAACTTCTTTGGTTGCATTAAGTTCCCCAGCAGCTTTATCTGCTGTGGCTCCTACAGTGTTCTTCACTTCCGACCCTAAACTACCCTAAACTACCACGTTGCTGTGTGCCGTTAAACAGCAGCCATGTTTGACCCCTCAGGGTGAATGTACTGATCTCCGTTTGTGATTTGTATTTCAGTAGTTATGTTTGTAAATTGCTTTGGACCCTTGCGAATCGAAGGTACTTTTGACTGTCAAGTAAATTTAAACAAAATGTAAAGTTTAAAATTTAAAAAACCCTGAACTCAAAAGGAACCCCTTGCTCAAAGGCCAGATCGTCTGATAATGTCAACACTTGTTTTGTAACGTGCCTAAGTATTGCAGCAGCACACACTGACCTGCTACCTCTTCCATTCCTAAACACAACTGGGAGTGTTCAGGGTGCAAGGTGAGCTTTAATTTAACCTCCTGGCTTTGTCACTGTGTGACAGCCCAAGCACATAGCATGTGCTAGTTCTCTTCCTTAAAGGAGTTCACACTGAAATCCCTTTCTAGAAGTGCTAGAGTTAACTCAAGAGATTTGAAGAGTTCCTCTGGGAGTCATTATGTTATATTGTGTAGCTAGTTAGTTATAGATCTTTTAAAATAGGTATTTATGTAATTTCATATTTAGGTATTTTTCAGATGAGAATTAGTGAAAGCAACACTCTCCCATGCCAGTTACTGGGAAGGGATGTTTTAATAGTAATGGATATAATTAACCCAAAATGCTGCTTCAGAGCAACAGACGACCTGTAGGGAAATGCACATTTGAACAGAAATACTGGGAAGCAGAATAAAGGTCTTATGAGAAATAATGAACCCTACAAAGAAGATATTTCAGTTAAACACCTCAGCTTCCCGGTCATTCTAAGACACCAAAGCATGCCCCTATTACATGCCAATCAGTTAACTCAGGATCAATGTGTATAAGTCTTTCGATACAAGATATAACAATATATCCAACTTAAAAGCTGCACAGCTGATAGCTTTGTTTTCATTAATAATAAAACTTTGTCTTGGTTCAGCCTTTAGCTTCACAAAAAGCGTATGGATACTGAGACACCTCAAGTCTACCAGCCAGTGATAAGTCCCTTGAAGCAAGTTATACTCAATTACATCTGTGCCACCCCACTGACCTGAGTTGCACTGGTGTGTAACACAGCAAAAAATGGCCTCTGTTCAGCAGGCACCAGTATCATAACATTGCTTTTTTGCTTTAAAGGCAGGAGCTGTTTCAGTGGACGTTAAGAAATGGAGCTGCTCAGTGGGAGTGCCATGCTGGCTAGGGAGGCAGAGTGAACCTAGGTGTTGGCTTGTGGAGATCTCCCAGATCTGATTGGGGTGGGAGGGAGGAGGAGAACGGGCACCCTAGAGGGGGATGAGTGTCTACCTGCTAGTGGGTTATTGTGGCTGTTTGATACCACTACAGCCTACCCTGCTGCTGTCCCTGGCATGACAGAGACTGCCTGGCTGCTTGGCTCCTGGGACCAAGGCCACTACAGATGTTGGAGACAGTGTATTTCTGTTCTGCAGTGCGTGGTTCTAGGATACTTATTAAATAACTATGGAAATGTATGAGGAATGTGGTTCTTTCATATTACACTGCACTATATTACTAACAAAGTGATTTGTCGTTCTGATTAATCACACAGAAAAGAGTTAGTCCAGATAGTTTATGAAGACAGTGGGGTTGCGTATAGCAGCTTGCACCCTCTGTTACAAGCACACATCAAACAACTACCTGCCCTGGGTGCCATTTCCAACCTACTACATGGTCCCCAGCGGGAGCTAAGCTGTCATTCTAGCATTCAACTAGTATGTAACACGGGAATCCGGTATCACTAACAGGTGTGAAATATTTAGAAGCCTTCCTGAGCGTCACACTGACAGAAGCCTCATGCTTCCAAAGTCCCTTCTTCTTGCATCTGTTGGGCCAGCCACTGCCAGGTCGTCTTTATTCTTTGATGTGTGCCCATCTCCAAAGGAAGGCTACAGAATTTGGGTTTCTATGTCACTAGAGCAGGCTTCCACGGACCATAGAGATGCATCTCTTAATGGATTCACAATCAATCCCTAAAAGAAGTGCGAACCACTATTTATAGGGCTGGAAAATATGGTGATTTTGAGAGGAGGTTGTAATTAAAAGGCTCTCAAGAGGCAAATGGTGTTTAAAAGATATCTCCCTCACCCTCCAAAAAGCTAATTCCAGAAGGAACGTGTATAAAGCAAAACTGACTCAGTGACGAAGGACTCATACTTGCGTCTGGGTTCCTCCATTCCCGCTCCCGTTGCCCCCGCCTCCTACTCCTTGTTTGTGCTGCTGGGATCCCGTCATCTCGGCCATTCTCCTTTCCATCTGCTCAAGTCGTTCCAGGATTGACATCCTGAACTGATTATCTAGGTCAAAACAGACAGAGTTATGACATTTCCACGACATTTCCAAGACAAATGCAAGCTTTTGGTGACCTCCTGCACAAAATCACCAATGGGACCTGGCACCAGTGGGAGATGCGCGGAAGGCGAGTTCTGTTTTGTAATTCATACGGTCAGAAGCGGGATCCTGGAATAATTCCCTGTCTCAGACAGACTGTGTGATCAGGGAAGCTGGTGAACATCTCCAAAGCAAAAGGAAGTAAAGATTAAAAACGGTCAGAACTGGAGATTTCTTGACAGAACTCTGGGCAGTCCTCGTGCTGCACTCGGCACCCACCTCCTGTTCAGGTGGGGGCTGTGGAGTGGAGTTGCCCTCCTCACAAGAGTAGAAGGGCACCTCCTTGCTACTTTCTGCTTGTTATGTTCAAGTGTCAAACAATTCAGTGTCTTGGCTTCCTCAAGTGGTGGGGAAGAGAAGGTAGTTGATATTTTATGACTAATTTACAATTGTTATATGTGAAATATGCAAGAGACAGATATGGCTTCACCTTCGCTGTCCATCTCCAAAAGCTTATGGCTTCCTATCGCGCTGACCCCCTTCCCTGCAACAGCTGGCTTTGGGCAGCCCTGCCATCGTCCCCATTTTACAAAGGGTGATTTACCTGGTGAGAACCATGAGTGAATGATTGCTACAGAAACAAGATTCCCTCGGGCTTTTTATTTCTCTTGGAACAAGGAGCCAGTAGAGGAGCACATTCCCTTCTTCCTAGGCCTAGACTCAGATCCCAGCTCTCAGAAATTAACGTGGACAAAGCCCATAAAATGTGCTGGTTACCTGCAAACTCATAAGGGGTCAGTAACAATTACTTTAAATGCTACTGAAAAGTAGGCAGTAGACAAACTTCCTCCACTCCCCCAGGCTGGCGGGAGCTGCCAACTACGGGGATAGCATCTGGGCACATCAAAGAGTCTTTACAAAATGCTTATTTTACTTAGGTTTGATCTCTATGGGAGCTGGCAGGCACCACTGGTTACTCTCCTCCTCCTGAGCTGCAAACCAGTATGACGAAGCAGCTACTAGGGCTAAAATCATGGAACATATTATTTACCCTTTCACATAACAAAAGAACCAGGAGTCTGCCAATGAAATTAATAGGCAGCAGGCTTAAAACAAAAACAAAGAAGTACTTCTTCATACAACGTACAGTAAACCTGTGGAACTCACTACCAGGGGATGTTGTGAAGGCCAAAAGTATAACTGGGTTCAAAAAAGAATTAGATAAGTTCATGGAGGATAGGTCTATCAATGGATATTAGCCAAGATGATCAGGACATGACCCCATGCTCCGGGTGTCCCTAAACCTTTGACTGCCAGAAGCTGGAACTGGACAACAGTGGATGGATCACTCAAAGTTGCCCTGTTCTGTTCATTCCCTTTGAAGGAGCACTGGCCACTGTCGAAAGACAGGATACTGGGCTAGATGGACCATTGGTCTGGCCCAGTATGGCTGGTCTTATGACCTAAGAGATGGAAGCCAACATAAGCATGTTGCTTCCCCAAGATTATTAAGATAAACCTGTCCTGTGCCCCGTATCTAGGTCAAATCAGTACAGTGAGAAGAGGTGGATAGCTCTGGTCAACTGAATGTCTATACAGACTGGTCTCCCTCTCAATACTCTCATTGGTTGTGCATCAGTATATCTGTAGTGCATAAGGTCAGAGGTCATTCAGAGTTTTCTGGACCTTCCTGCATTAGCTGCTAGGGTCTGTTCTGGCCTCAATGGAAGTTATGTAGTTGCATCAAGGACAGAAATGATTAGCGACTATTTCTTCCTGACCCACATCAAATCTTCGAAGCCGCGGGACCAGCAGACCCTCTGCAGGCAAGCCGCAGAAGGCAGCCTGCCTGCCGTGCCTGGGGCGGCAAAATGCCTAGAGCCGCCCCTGCATGTGGTGTACCTCATCCAGTGCACTAAATGCCCCGGGAACAACTATGTGGGTGAAAGCACTACGCTCTCGAATGAACTCGCACAGAAAAATGATAAAAGATAAACACACCATATCCCCTGTGGGCAAACACTTTTCATGAGTATCTGACCTCTCAGTCCTCATCCTCGGAGGAAATCTGCACACCTAGCTTCGGAGCTTAAATTCATAACTTTGCTAGACACTAAGGGCATGTCTTCATTAGTAATGTTAAAGTGCTGCCACTTTAACGTAGATGTGTAGTCGTGGCACCAACGCTCCAGCGCCGTAAAAGACCCACCTCCACCAGGGGAGTAGCTCCCAGTGCTGGTGCACTGTCTACACTGCCACTTTACAGCACTGAAAGTTCAGTGCTCAGGGTTTTTTTTTCACACCCCTGAGAAAGTTGTGGCACTGTAAACTGGCAGTGTAGACAAAGCCTAAAAATCATGGTCCTAAATAAGGCTCTGGATTTACAGTTTATGACAACAATCTGTAACCCGCTAGCCCCCCCTTTGTCCTATGACTGCAGACAGATTAACTGGCCACTTCACCTTGAATGGTCTCTTACAATGTGCTAATTACTTGTGCTAAACAATCTGTTTCACCTTTGTTTAATTGTGACATTCGGAGTTTCTTTCCCTGTCCTGACGAAGAGCTTTGGGTAGCTCAAAAGCCCGTTTCTTTAACCAACAGAAGTAGGTCCAGTAAAAGATACTCCCTCCCCCACCTTGCTTCTCCAAATGAGGAGACAAACTTCTGTAAGAAGCAGGTGACATTTCCACAGCCTGCTCCCAAACAGTGGTCAGCGCACAGCCTCTCCTTAGGTAGTGTTTTTCCAACACGGCTTTGTTCTGGCAGTACTGCAGTGTGCTGCAGTGCAGTCCATGTCATTTCCTCCTCCTCCCCCATTTCCATGCAGAGCACGTACACTGCAGAGATTGAAACTACCTGACATCACTGAGCCAGCTCCTTCTCACCACATCTCTGTGTCAAACACAGCTATGTCTGTAACTTGCTAAGAGCCAGAGAGCCACATATTTGCTGCAGAGGTTAACGGCTTTCCACTGTCTGCATGTTTAACACCACTCCCTCTGGCTGTACAGCCAGCACCTTCATTTTATTAACTGCTCAATGAACAGTCTCATGAAGATCATTCTAGTAGCATTTCTCTGAGCCTCCAATTCCAAATAGGAGAAAGTAACAGCCATTCAACACAGGAAAACATTTAAAAAGCAAAGTGTTGAACAACTTAGCGCAGACAGCTTTGACAAATCACCCCCTGGCTCCCTGCATGTAGCTATACAGAAGGATTACAGTCTAATCCTACAGACAACAACTGCATGAATCAACTGTTCAGGTGAAAGCTGGATCAGGTTATTCTGACCCTGAAGATCTCACACTGTATTGGAGTTTCAACAGAAATGTATTTTTACATGACTGGTTTGTCAAAAATAGCAATTTGAGCCCTGGGCTTTTCTGCATGCAGCTAATTATCCTAGGTTCTACACTATCCTTCAAGAATTTATCTTGTGTCTTTTTAAAAAAAACAACTGATCCTAACCCATCCCTTTCCTGATCCATCAGATAAAGATACTTGGCTCTTCCGTAATATCTTTCATCTGCGGACTGCAAGCACTTTATCAAGGGGATGGGCAGTCACTATCATTATCCCCATTACACCGATGAGGAAACAGACATGCAGTTCGAGATCCACTTAGAGAGCCTCTGGGCTGATACTGTTGTGCCCCTGGATTTTTCCATAAGAGAGAGGAAAAGCATAGGAGACTTTCAGAAACCTTTGTCCTACCCAGGTAAAAAGCTAGGGCTCTCCTGACCTCTACTGTGTGTAATACAGCCTCCCTGCTGTCGCAGAGAGGCTTGGGGTAGAAAATTGGAATGTGAATCAATTGGTTCACGTGGAACAGGGAGGTTACCTTTGGGATGAATTTTGGATGTGGCCTGAGCACAACCTTGTCCTGAGAGAATACTGTGTAGAGGGATGTGCCATCAGAGCCGCCGTTTCTCCTGGCCGAGGTGATTGCTATTCTCTTATAGGTCTGTTAGTCTAGAAGGTGCCACAGGGCTCTTTGTTGCTTTTTACAGATCCAGACTAACAAGGTTACCCCTCTGATAGATACTGTTCTCTTTAGTGTCTCACCAGGGCTCTGGCTAGTTGTGTTCATCGATGGCTGCAAAATACTGGTTAGTTTGTTGGCAACTCAGAAGCATTAAATTTCCTGAGTACGAATTAAACCTTCCAATAGCTCTAGGTCACTGACAATATTGATATGAAACGAGGTCCACTAGGTATCATTAATAGTTAACAGAGAACCCTGGGTGCCATTCTCCACGCAGTCATTTTTCCAGATGAATAATTTTGTCATTTCAATAGCCTCAATAAAACTCCTACCTAGTGGAAACTTCAAAATGCCTTACGTGTAATGTCGTTATAATCAGGCCGCAGGCTCATGTGGCCACAGACAGATTGAAATGGCTTGTTAAGAATCAAGGTTCCAGTACAGTCTGATCAACCTGCCGTGTAGGCTTCTTGCCTTCTGCAGTCTCAAAGGTCAGCAGCCCATCTCCCTCTGATTGTACGAAGGCAGCACCCAGCTGCCGAGTTCTAGGAATCTCAGCACAGAAAGGTATAGCAATTCGCTATTCTGCAAGGGAAGGTACCAGTTATTTAAAATAATAAGTCACTGCGACAAGGGGAGGAGCACTGAGACCACTGATTTCCTCCTGACAACAGAAAGGAAATGACAGGCTGCTAACTACCTGCGCTGGGATATGGATGCAGTCGTGGTTGGAGGAACATCGTCCCTATACCTAAGCAGAGCTTTAGTATTACCTGCCTTACAGGTCACAGATCTCCTGTTTGTATTACATGGAGGACCTTGTGTGTACTTTTGTTTTAGGAGGAGACAACGGACTCAAGAACCTTTGTGATAGCAGCCCCCCACATTCCATATCCTCAATGTACCCAAGACAGCCTAATGGAACTCATCATACTTCTAATTATAGCATAAAATAAGAACATAAGAACAGCCATACTGGACCTGATCAATGGTCCATCTAGCCCAGTATCCTGTCTACTGACAGTGGCTGGAGCCAGATGCTTGAGAGGGAATGAACAGAGCAGGGCAAATATCCAGTGATCCATCCCCTGATGTCCAGTCCCAGCTGCAGGCACTCAGAGGCTTGGGGATGCCTAGAGAATGGGGCTGTGTCCCTGACCATCTTGGATAACAGCCACTGATGGACCATCCTCCATAAACTTATCAAATTCTTTTTTCAACCCAGTAATAAAATATAAAATATTTAAAATAAAAATCTAGATTTCTACAAGTTTTACCTTTAATGCATCTCTGTAACCTCAATCTCACTGACAATTTTAAAAGAAGATTGGGTCCAGGAAGATGACATACACCAGGAAGTCTCACCTCACATGTTTGAATAAGCTGACCACTTTGCCAGACCAGTGCTGCTTCCTGCAATTTGGAAGCTGCATTAAAAAAAAAAAAAAAGGAAGGGTGATGCTGTACCCCTAAATTATACATTTTATCCCAGTTCTGCAGGGGCCTAACAAATTTGTGAGATTTCATGTAATACATTGTACAGACCAATATGCCAACTCTAGGCACCATGATAACGTTAGTTCCTCTTAACTTTGAACTACTTTGATTGTGGCAGTCTGTCTCACAACTTCACTAGTTCTTTGTTATAAACACAATTCATCCAATGTTAAGTGTAACAATAATAGCATCTATAACACAGAAATGAATGTTTAAGTGTTTTTCTTTCCTCTTTAATGTCTTTGAGTTGAACAGGTTCAGGAAAAGGCAAAGTTTCCACAGATAATAAGCAGTAGCAAGTATGCATTCACTGAAAGATGCCAAGAGAACACATTGCTTTGGGTAAAGAGCTCTGCCCTGCTCACTGTAACTAACCAGACATAACTTTTCCTCTCCTTGTAGCTAATTTAGCTTTAAACCAGTGTATTTCTCAACCATTTTAAACTTTTCTATATGTAAAAAGGTAGTTGCAATAGCATCTATTAAAAATCAGCAAGAAAACATCACATTTTCTGCTCATACAGGTTCTTTTATTTATTGATGACCCAAGTACTGAAGATTTGTTTGGCAGACCTCAAAATGTTTGGGATACAGATGTATCTGTTTTTGTACTGTATCAAATACAACTGAGATCCATAAATAAATAATCCCAACAAGAAAAAAAATTCCCCAGAGCCATGATTTCAATCCTAATCTTCACAATGGATACAGAAAAATATAAGATAGTTGGAGGGAAGTCCCAAAAGATGATAAAAACTGGTCCTGTTCTGCTGACCCTTCAGATACAGTTGTGAGACATTTAGTCAAAATATTACCAAGCCAAGAGCTGCAAAGGAGTTAAGCAGCAATGCTCAAGCATTAGGCATTTTATTTGGAGCTCTGATGAAAACCTTTACTGTCCTGCCTCCCCTTCAAAACAATATCAAAGCCGTGAAGCACTAATACAAACACGGGAGAGAGAATCGAAGTTAAAGACAACTTTGTCAACATTTAATATAATGTATCCTGCATTTCTTCATGAGTGACGCCGCCTGACAGGATCTGCCACAACACTTTGCATCACTCCAGAAGCTCAAGTCCACCAATCTTGTGCCACTTCCTATTTTGCTATTAAAAACCTCTCCTGTCTTCATCACTTCAGATGTTTCTGTAGAGTTGCCTGCTCAGTGGGCACTAAGAACTTGGAGACCATGCTCAGGTCTGTTATACTCCTGGAATATCACAGGACTACACATCTCACAGTACAAAAACCCAACAGCATACACATTAAGCTGATAAGTGAAGCTATGCATCTATTATATCACGATGCAGTTCTGAGTACAGCTACTCAGGCAGCCATGTATCTCTTTGAGAACACAGCAAAGGCAGGCAGGCAGGGACAGGCTTGATAGCTAACACTCCCCAAGCCTCTTTAGTGCATCCTAGGTCTTAGTTTTTGGACTTTAAACATTTTAGTCTTTTAACAAAGGCAAACTGAGTTCTTCCACTGCTCTCACCCATCTCAATGAGACATCTGGCTAAAATTTTACAAGAGAAGCAAGGAACTTGATATATTTTCTGAAGATTCACTATCTCACAACAGTCATTACAGTCCTAAAACGCCTATTCTCCAACCTCTCCACTTTATGTGGGAAACGGCACTGGCATACCAAGTTCCCCTTTGTCAAATCTGTTCTCACTGTGGTTTGTCATTCTTCTGGAAAAACTAGAGCAGACTACAGATTATAAAGTCCCACAAAGTTCTCTGACAGGGATGATTTACTGTCAAAGTCTTGGCATATTAAAGAGAGCTCCTCACGGGCTTAATAGTACTGCAGAGCAATACATGCACTTATGCTTAAAGTAAACCTCAATGGAAAACCATGAGAACAATTACATTTTGTATCTTCCCTTTCTGAGGTTCCCGAAACCTCAAATAAATCTGTGCACTCTCTCTGGTCCAATAAAGTCTCCGTGCTCTCAGCATCCCACATGGGTATTGTTTTCCATCATACCATATTCTAAGTTTCACTGGTTATAACTAGGCTTGGCAGAATTTGATTTTTTTTTAATATATAATTTTGATGGATACAGATGCTTATTTTTAATCATTTTTTCAATTTTTATCAATTTAAATTTTCAGAATTGCAGGAAGTGATGGGAGAGGGAGTCAGACAACTGGGGAGGGGGGTGTCAGACTATAATTATGTAATGACAGTAACCATTGCGATTCAAAAAGTTAAAGCTTTATAACAAACAGTTAAAACACAAATTGTCAACATCACATGTCAAAATATACATAGTAAATAGCCTTAAATCAAAATCTAGTAAGTTCTCAAGAAGAATTTGTCTTACTTGGCCTAGCTGTACATTTCAATTATCATCAATGGAAATTGGTTGGTTTATATGTGAACAGTGTAAGAGACATTGCTGGGATGATTTAGTTCAGGGGTCAGCGGCAACCTTTCAATAGTGGTGTGCCGAGTCTTCATTTATTCATTCTGATTTAAGGTTTCGCATGCCAGTAATACATGTTAACGTTTTTAGAAGGTCTTTCTATAAGTCTATAATATATAACTAAACTATTGTATATAAAGTAAATAAAGTTTTAAAAATGTTTAAGAAGCTTCATTTAAAATTAAATTATAATGCAGAGCCCCCCGGACAGGTGGCCAGGACCTGGGCAGTGTGAGTGCCATTGAAAATCAGCTCAGGTGCCGCCTTCGGCACGCATGCCAAAGGTTGCCTACCCCTGATTTAATTGGTGTTGGTCCTGCTTTGAGCCGGGGGTTGGACTAGCTGACCTCCTGAGGTCTCTTCCAACCCTAATATTCCATGATTCTATGACATTTCTCAACCTTTACAGATTAAAACTGAATCCTTCCAAGCCACAGTGCCACAGACTTCAGCATGCGTGTCCCTTCCTGGTCCTCTTTCCTTTTGGGCTTGGTTCCAGGCAGGGGAATTTTTGCATGTTCTCTTTTTTATGAGTGAATGCCAGGGTTCATTCTCTCTCTGGATCACAGTGTCTCCTGTCCAGTTAGGGGTTCAGCAGTTTCAGTCAACATGTAATTGAGTCCCTATTTGGGATACCAGTTGTTTATCCAAGGTATTTAAGCTATCACCCTGGTATCTAAATGCTGAGGTGGCACCCATTTTCTAAAATAAATTAAACTGAAATGGGGTCAGTTCCCTTCATCTCCTCATAGACCCCAGCGCTGGACACTGCTAGCTCTCCCCTGTTTTTTCGGGAAGTTTAATCTCTCTGCTGAAGCACTTATTTTCTTTAACCTTGACAAAAGTGGTTTGAAATTACTTTCCATTATTTATGAGTATTGCCACCAGGCCTAGTGGCCCATTGTGCTAGGTGTTGTAAACATACATAATGAGAGACAGTCCTGCCCTAAAGAGCTTTTCACTGACAGCTTGTTTTATCTGCTGGAAACCCTAATGTGTCTGGTTTCAGAGTGGCAGCTGTGTTAGTCTGTATCAGTAAAAACAATGAGGAGTCCTTGTGTCACTTTAGAGACTAACACATTTATTTGGGCATAAGCTTTCGTGGGATATAACCCACTTCATCAGATGCACGCAGTGGAAAATACAGTAAGGAATAAATATATAGCACATGAAAAGATGAGCGTTGCCTTACCAAGTGGGGGGTCAGTGCTAACGAGGCCAATTCAATTAGGGCGGATATGGCCCATTCTCAACAGTTGACAAGAAGGGGTGAATAACAACAGAGGGAAAATTATTTTTTCTAGTGACCCAGCCACTCCCAGTCTTTATTCAGGCCTAGTTTGATGGTGTCGAGTTTGCAAATTAATTCCAGTTCTGCAGTTTCTCGTTGAAGTCTGTTTTTGAAGTTTTGTTGTTGAAGAATGGCCACTTAAGTCTGTTATTGATTGTCCAGGGAGATTGAAGTGCTCTACTACTAGTTTTTGAATGTTACAATTCTTGATGTCTGATTTGTGTCCATTTATTCTTTTGCGTAGAGACTGTCCGGTTTGGCCAATGTACATGGCAGATACATCCCAATGTATCTGAGATCCTTGAGGAGTTCTGACACAAAGTCTGCTCTGATTCACACTCTTTTCATGCATTTTCATCCCTTCTCACTACATTCTTTGTTGGACTCTAGATATCCTTAGAGCAAGTGCTTAACTCTGGGATCAAATACACATATTGGGGCTGAAATCTACAAGATGCTGAACTGTTTCTGCTCCTATTGTCTCTAATGGGAATTTGAGGCACTTAAAGGCTCACAGGATTGAGCCTTTGGTGAATGAATGTAGTTCTAGGAGAATGAGACCAAAAAACAGGACCTGGAGAATCCAGTGAAACTTGTCTCACTGGAACTTCTTAGTAGGTGATCAGTTCCTTTCACACTAGAAGGTGCTCTAGGAATGTGACCCCATAGCCAAGTGGGGCTGTGCAGGTATTTTACAGAAATAATCTGACTTCACCATTAGACAGTAAATACATAATTATCTATTTCTTCTGCTGTTGAGCATAAGAGAATCTTGGTTTTTGATTCAGAAGAGAACAGGGCCATCCTTAAGATTTATGGGGCCCTACGCAGTATCAGAGATTTATTTGCAAAAAACTTTGTAGTAAGGGTGAGTCAGCAGTCTTGCTGAACACAACATTAAATATTATGGAATACACGATGCAGCTCTTCTCTGTTTTACATTTTCTTAATCAGTATTTCTAAGCTGATTTTATATTTTAAATGTACTCTTAAGCCTTCATAAAGTAATCAGTCCAGATTACTTCATATTTAACTCAGTGAAACAAAGACATTATTTTAAATTAATCAGTCACAGAGGTTTGGTGTGTTCATAACAATGTTCATTGCTTTCAGAAAGAGGGAAATTAATTTACTTTGTGTGATCTCCATAACAAAACACGTTTATGAAATTTCACCAACTTTAAAAAAAGTTTCCAAAGATTTTAGGCATAACAAAGGATTTTATATCTCACTAAGGTACTGATTTTGCAGGAGGGTTCTCTTAAAACTAGTTCATCAGATAGTCAGAAGTAAAGAAAGGGAAACTCTTTCAGTCCAGCTATCTGGCAGGAAAAGGGTGTTGCCCCTTTAAGGGCTCTCTTCAACTGGGCGGTGGGGGGTGGAGGTGAAAGGAGAAAGGGATGGACAGAAAGGACAGGAAGACTTTGGAAGAAAGTTTTTTTTTTACTACAGTAATTAAAATTAAAATGTGTATTTTAGATAAGCATGGTCTTTTGAAGGATTTATTTAAAAAACTATATGTCTGAAGATCCCAGCATTTAAGGCTAAAGAGGATTGTGCATCTAAAAATCTATGCAAGGATTTTTTAAGAGATGTAATTTTATAACTTCACCAACTCACTAATGAAATATTTTAAAGCAAATTTTAAATTAAGGTCCTGTAGACTAATATGTTCTGTGTAAATATTACAGTCATGCACAACTGGTTTTGTCAGTAAATTCAGAAAATGACAGTATATACCCCGGCTTTGGCAAATGCCTGTTGAATGGCTTCATTACCACTTGAATGGCTCTTTAACCATTTCAATGTTATGCTTATAGGTCTGTCAGGCTTTTTCACTTTTAGGGCTTGGCTACACTTACAAATTTGCAGCGCTGCAGCAGGGTGTGAAAACACACCCTCTCCGGCGCTGCAAAGCGCCAGTGTGGTCAAAGCCCCAGCGCGGCAGCGCTTTGAAGTGTAAGTGTAGCCAAAGCCTTAAGTTACTAGATCCCCTCCAGAGTAAGGGCTTGTCTACACTGGTAATTTACAGCGCTGCAACTTTCTCGCTCAGGGGTGTGAAAACACACCTCTGGTGGAGGTGGTTTTATTATGAGCACTGGGAGAGCCCAGCGCTCTGCCGTGACCACACAAGCCACGTTAAAGCGCTGCAGTAAGCACT
Organism: Mauremys reevesii; assembly: GCF_016161935.1. Taxonomy (NCBI): domain Eukaryota; kingdom Metazoa; phylum Chordata; order Testudines; family Geoemydidae; genus Mauremys; species Mauremys reevesii. Next base: position 19,915,065 of record NC_052643.1, on the reverse strand, counting down.
GGGATCAGGTAAGGCTGTGGCTACACTTAGCACTTCAAAGCACTACCGCGGCAGCGCTTTGAAGTGCTAAGTGTAGTCAAAGCGCCAGCGCTGGGAGAAAACTCTCCCAGCGCTGTCCGTACTCCACCTCCCTGTGGGGAATAACGGACAGCGCTGGGAGCCGCGCTCCCAGCGCTGGGGCTTTGACCACACTGGCGCTTTGCAGCGCCGCAATTTGCAGCGCTGGAGAGGGTGTGTTTTCACACCCTGCTGCAGCACTGCAAATTTGTAAGTGTAGCCAAGCCCTTAGATGGTGAAAGTACATTACTGTCTAACTGCCTATTCCAATGCCTGAAAAGAGCTGGTCACATCCTTCCTGTTGCTAAAACACTTTACTCTTCCATTTAAAAGCAATTGCTGTAGTTGCTACAGGGATTCTGTGGAACTGTGAACTGGATGAAGGTTGGCTGATAGACACTCATTAAGTTATGATCCATGTTATGAAGAAGGTTGAGAATGGGAAATGACTGCCTAGGAAGGAGAACTGCAGAAAGGGATCTGGGGATCATAGTGCATCACAAGTTAAATATGAGTGAACAGTGTGACGCTGTTGCAAAAAAAAAAAAAAAAAAAGCAGCAAACATTATTCTGGGATGTATTATCAGGACGGTTGTAAGCAAGCCATGAGAAGTAATTCTTCCGTTTTACACCGCACTGATTAATCTTCAACTGGAGTATTGTGTCCAGTTCTGGGTGTTACATTTCAGGAAAGATGTGGACAAATTGAAAAAAGTCCAGAGAAGAGCAACTAAACATTATTAAAGGTCTAGAAAACATGACCTATGAGGGAACACTGAAAAAAATTGGGTTTGTTTAGTCTGGAGAAGAGAAGACTGAGAGGGGACATGATAAGAGTTTTCAAGTCAATACAAGGAGGAAGAAAAACTGCTATTCTTAACCTCTGAGGATAGGACAAGAAGCAATGGGCTCAAATTGCAGCAAGGAAGGTTTAGGTTGTACATTAGGAAAAAGTTCCTGTCAGGGTGGTTAAGCACTGGAATAAATTGCCTAGAGAGGTTCTGGAATTTGCATCACTGGAGATTTTTAAGAGCAGGTTAGCAAACACCTGTCAGGGATGGTCTAGATCAGTGCTTCTCAAAGCCCGTCCGCCGCTTGTGCGGGGAGAGCCCCTGGCGGGCCGGGCCGGTTTGTTTACCTGCCGCATCTGCAGGTTCAGCCGATCGTGGCTCCCACTGGCCACGGTTTGCCGCTCCAGGCCAATGGGGGCTGCGGAAAGCAGCACAGGCTGAGGGATGGGCTGGCTGGCTGCCCTTCCCTGCACAAGCAGCGGCCCGACTTCGAGAAGCACTGGTCTAGATAATACTCTATATCCTGCCATGAGTGCAGGGGACTGGACTAGATGACCTCCCTCGGCTGTAAGAAGCTCTGTGGCTACTGCCTGTACAGTGACCCCCCACACACACTCTTCTACAAAGGTTTGGCACCCTTGCCCTCAGCTCTGCCCTCCCCGGCTCTGGGTCCAGCACACAGGCATTTAAAGTGCCTTGGACTGGCTGGAGGGTGGGGACCACAGCGCCTCCCTGGCCACGAGCCCTTGGGCAGTCACCCGCTCGTAAGGGCGGCCCTGCTCCTGCCCCAAAAGTGATAACCCCGTATACCATGTCCCGCTGCTCTCTGGCTGTCCAGCTCTGAAGGCAGTGCCTCCGTCAGCCGCAGCACAGAAATAAAGGCGCAACACAACCCCCCCCCCCCACACACACACCCCACAACACTCTTTTGATCAGGACTCCCATGGTTATAACCATGAAATTTCAGATGTAAATATCTGAAACTGTGAAACTGAGGATTTTTAAAAGCCTATGACGATGAAATTGATCAGTGGACATGGAGAACAATTGTTCAGTGTCCTTTTTATAGCCCATAAAATATTGGAAGACTTATCAGGTTGTCCCTCAGTCTTCTTTTCTCAAGACTAAACATGTCCAGTTTTTTCAACCTTTCCTTGCAGGTGAGGTTTTCTAAACCCTTTGTCTTTTTTGTTGCTCACCTTTGGACCCTTCAGTTTGTCTTTATTGAATTTTCGTCTTGCTGAATTCAGACCACGGAGCTTGCTGGGGCTGGCTTGTTGCACATTCTTCCTAAATTGTGATGTCCAGAATTGGACACAATACTGCAGCTGGGGCCTCACCAGTGCTAAGTAGAATGGGACCATTACATCCTATGTCTTACATACAACACTCCTATTAATACATCCCAGAATCATATTAGCCTTTTTTGCAATTGCATCACATTGACGATTCATTCAGTTTGTGGTCCCCTGTAACCCCGAGACTCTTTTCAGCAGAACTACCACCTAGACAGTTATTCCCCATTTTGTAGTTGTGCATTTGATTTTTCCTTTTTAGGTGAAGTACTTTGCATTTAGGTTAGCTATTAGGAAAAACTTTCTAACTACACAGGTAATTCGGGAACAGGCTCCCAAGGGAGGTTGTGGAATCCTCATCACTGGGAGGTTTTTAAGAACAGGTTGGACAAAAAACCTGTCAGGGATGGTGTAGGTACTTGGTCCTGCCACAGCGCAGGGGGCTGGACTTAATGACCCTCAAGATCCCTTCCGACCCTACATTTCCATGATTCTGTGAAACGCCCTGGGCAAAGGAACCGGAACTCAGCCATTGTCCGGACGGAGTGCGATGGTCAGCCCTTCAGCTTACACCACGTAATGAAGAGAAGTTTAGTTGTGCTGTTCATAGCTGCTGTAAGCAGGTACCTGCTACAGCTTCAACCTATTTACACCTTAAAGCACTGCACTAAGGCTCAGATTTTAGGAGTTGCTACACGCAACAATGCAAGGCCTAGCTGGTTTAGGAACCTAAATCTCATTATCAAAAGGGATTTAGGCACTTGGGAGCCTAAATACTATCAACTGTTGACTTCTGAAAATGAGATTTAGGCTCCTAAATCTGCTAGGAGTTGCAACACTGGAGTGCAGTAATGCCTAAATACCTTTACAAATCTGGGCCTAAGACTAGAAGAAGAGGATTGACTATTCAATGAAAATAAAACTCTGGCTGCCTAGCTATTTCAAGAGGATGATAAAGTACTTAAAACCAGCACAAATGCAGAGGCTGGAGGTCTGTGTCTTACTAGGAGACTTCTCCATATTCAGCTTGTAGCTTTGATAAACATTTCTATTTTAGTGTACCAAACTGTGTGAGGGATATTACTCAGCCCTATCCCTTTAGTGCTTTGGATGTTTCTAGAGCATAATATTCAAGCACTAACTTTTTATACTTTGAAATATTTTGGAAGGGATTGAATAATCTATTATATAAAATAATCTGTTTAACATCAAAAGCTGATGTTTGCATTGGGTTACAGAGCCTGAGACGAAATTTGCCCTGAATTTATTATAGGCTGAATGAGTAAACTCCTTGGGTGAAACCCCCACTGAAGTCAATGGGCCCAGGATTTCATCTCTTATTTACAGCTTTCAATTTAAGTTTTCCAGAGCACTCACCTCAGTTATTCACATTTTGCAGTGAACTCTCTTTTGTGTATTAGGCTGTTGTGTGATTGTCATGCCAGCCCCACACAGCTACAGGTGCTCAGTCTTCTCCTCCAGGGCTCTTTATTTCACATCAGGGCCCATGGGTGCAACAATAATATAAATATTTAAATCTGGAGTCCTCTGTACAGTTTTACACTTGACAAAGTTTACCAACTAACTTCTACAATATGTTGTGTGAAGTCATTAAAATACTTTGACCAATTTTTCTATTAATCTCTTGAAATTTAAGCTTCATTCTCAAATGGAAGTGGTTTGCAAGGAGCAAATTTATTACAGAGGGAAATCCCAGATTTCTAGCTCTATTCATTGCATGTCTTAAAGTCCTAAAAACAATTTAAATAAATAGTGTAGCTCTATATTTATTGGAGAAAGGGAATCTTTTCTATTAATTTTGTACAAGTTTCACAAAGTATAACTATTCAGTGAACAATATCAACGTATAAAAACACCAAAGTAGGATGGAGTCCTTTAAAAATGTGAGACCAGCAGTGACTCAACAAAACAGCAAGGGGCAGGCCTGCAAAAAATATTTAAAATATACACGAGGTTTCCTTGTTCTCCTATTCATGCAAAAGAAGAACACAGATGCTCATGGTTACCCAATATCATTTGACACTGAAGTTCTCTTGTATAATTTTTGTTTTCTTATACAAATGCAATGAGAACATGATAAATACTTGCCTCCTTCCTGAGATGGTCTTCACATTATTTTGGATAATAAACAAACAAAGGAGGTTGCAAACACAGAGTCTCTCTCTCTCCCTATACAGATCTTGTTCTAATTTTGGTAAATTAATACCTCCTCCCAATACACACACACCCCTAATTATTAATATGAAAAACACAAATGCTGCTAGCTAAACACCTCAGAATTCAGCAGACTCTCAAGCAGCATTAAACAAAAAACAATCTTTGAACAGACAAAATGTCTGAATGCACCATCATGTATTAAGAATTCATCCATGCACTCAAAAAAAGCCATTAAACTGCTACACCTTTAAATGTAGTGAAAACACTACTTTCATTATTTCAAACTTTGGCATCGCTATATAAACAAAAATGGGGGCATGTCTTAGTGACTACTGGATGTCTCCCATAGCAGTGTTTGAGGCAGCTTTTCCTAGCTTATATTATTTAAATAAGAACCCATATCAAATAATATTGCAAGTTAATAGTATTTAAACAATGTGCGTTCCCTAATAAAGTGATCTGTAGCAGCATTACTAGTTCAGGATGAAAGCTTCAGTTCCATTTGTGATTGTGGGTAAGGAAATATTCTTAAAGACAAGAGCCCAAGGGCATTCCCACAACAAATGTGTTGGGGAAATATTGGCAACTTAAAAAGGAATAAAAAATGCAAGAGGACTAATACTGAACAACTGAACTTAAAAGCTACATGGTACAATCTGAGAATGAATAAATGACTTCGCTGGATACTTCCACCTATGGTGCCACAACAAATTTAGTTTTTATTTCAGCTCTTGATGGTAATTTAACTTTCATACCAAACATTTCACTGTTATTCATAGACAGCTATAGAGATAAAGTTTCTTTTCTTTTCAGATAGAGCGGTACCTTAGAGGAGACTTTTTAAACACCCTTAGGTTATATTCTTAACTAACCAACAGGAAATCTACAACAATGGAACTAACCCAGCAGCACCAGCCTTGGGAGATTTTCATCAGCCTGCGGATGTAGCAGACCGAATGCACCGCATCTATCCCTTCTGCCTCTACACACCACCACCATCACATTGTACTCTGCAAGAAGGAATTTCACTCCCCTGTTACAATGCATGGGTAGCAGTGCAACGAAGTCAGGTTAAATGCAAACAACACCATCTACAGCTGTAAATCCAGCTGTCCTACAAGGAAAACATGAACTAAAACACCATTTCCTCCTTTTACAAAAAAAAATCTCAAAAATAAATCACGAAGGGAGCTGGTGGGAGCTGCAGCTTCCCACTGCCCGATGACGAGACAGCTACAATGATCTTTAAAATCGCAGCTGCCCAAACCCTGCCTCCCATTTCCTCCTTGGCTGGCTTCATGCATCCCCAGCCAAACGCTCATGTGAGCTGCTCAAGCCAACCCTGGGCTGGAACAATGACATCACCCCCTCACGGGCCCCGCTAAACTCCGGCGTTTACAGTCGGGGTGAGCCGGGGGCCACAGCGAGAGCCCGGACCAGCTTCTCTGTGCTCGGCGCTGGGCGCTTCGGGGCTCGGCCCCCGCCGCCTGCCAGCCCAGGGGGCTTTGTCCCTCCCCGGGGAGCGGCTCGGCCCGGCCCGGCCGTTTGCACCCCGCGCCCCCGGGGGAGGGGAGAGAAAAGCTCCGCAAAGCGGGAGAAGTTTGGCTGAAGCTCGTGGGGAGGAAACTGCCGCGCCGGTGAAGTGGCCCCGATCCGGCCTCGCTCCCCGAGTGCCCTGTCGGGGCCGGACTCCGCGGGGACCGAGCACCCCCCGGGGCGCGGCTGCGGGCGGGTCCTAGGCAGGTGTCACAGTCAGTGCAACAAGCCGGCCCCGGCGAGCCCCGGGCGGGCCCCGGCGAGCCCCGCGCCCCTGGTCCCGAAGCTGCTCCGGATCCAGCAGCCCCCGTCTGGCCGCAGCTCCCGCGTCTCCCCGGAGACTCGAGCCGGTGTCCGCGTCAGGCTACAACCGCCGCCCCGGCCCGCTGCCGAGCGGGGTGCGGGACCGGCCCCCCCCCGAGCCCGCGGTACTCACGCGCCCCGCACGCCCGGCTCCATCCCCCGCGCCCCGCGGGGCCCGGCCCGCCCGCGCCGGGGCTGGCGGCTGCAGGAGCCGCGCCGAGCGCACCTACCTCCGGGAGCAGCCGCGGCGGGCTGGGGAGGGCGCGCTGCTCCCCGCTGCACCAGCCCTGCCGCAGCGCCCCGCGCCGCCCCGCCCCGCGCCGCGCCGAGCCCCGGGCCGCCCCATGCCCCGGCGAGCAGCCCGGCCGGCCCGGCCGCGCCGCCCCGCGGAGCCCGCAATGCAGCCGCCGGCCCCGCCCGCCGCCTCCCGCCGCGTTATGACAAACCCTGGCGCTGGGCCCGGGCAGCCAGCGGCCCCGATCCCCGCGGGGCACGTGGCGCTGTGTCTACACGGCCCGGGCAGCCAGCGGCCCCGAGCCCCGCCCTGCTCGGCCGGCGCCGCGGGGCACGTGGCGCTGTGTCTACACGGCCCGGGCAGCCAGCGGCCCCGATCCCCGCCCTGCTCGGCCGGCGCCGCGGGGCACGTGGCGCTGTGTCTACACGGCCCGGGCAGCCAGCGGCCCCGATCCCCGCCCTGCTCGGCCGGCGCCGCGGGCACGTGGCGCTGTGTCTACACGGCCCGGGCAGCCAGCGGCCCCGATCCCCGCCCTGCTCGGCCGGCGCCGCGGGGCACGTGGCGCTGTGTCTACACGGCCAGGGAAAGCGAGTTTGGGGCTGAGCCACCGCCGGCAGCTCCGGAGCTGCGGGAACGAGGGGGGGTTTCCAGTAGATCAGGGCTGGGGGGGGGGAGCGGCAAGTGGGCCAATGTGTTTTTCAGGGGCCCTGGAGCAGGGTCCTTCACGGAGCCTTCGGGTTGACTCACAACTGGTGCCCCAGGGCCTTTAAATCTTGCGGCCACGCCCCCTCAGGGGCAGTACCGGTAAATCACTTTCAGCCCTGACCTGAGTTAAGAACACCCCTTTTTCGGAGTGCAGACATGCCAGCAATAGGAGCAGCCCTGTGGAGTGAAGGGACAGGGGATATGTATGGTGTAGACAGACTAGGGCTGCATGTGCTGCTCCACCTGCTGTACCCAGGGGAAACTCCGACTTTGTCTGCACAGCCCACCAATAGTCGGGGACCAAGCTGGGGTAGCCAGGAACTGATTAAAGTCCCATCTATACTACACATTGTGATTATGCAATAGCCAGGTCCCCCCTGACTCACTGTAGTGCAGAGGCCGGGGACCTTAAACTCCATGAACTCCCTTCAATTCTCCCATGGCCTGTTTTCGCATCGGTTACCAGCTCAAGCTCCTACCTAGCTAAGTCCACATACAGCTTTTACCGTGGGATAGGAGCTATAGACACTATCCCCAGCAGTGTGAGCAAGGGAAGATCCCAGGCTGGTGCTGTCATCATACTGACCCACATACAGCATCTCCATCTCGCACTCCTATCACTCCCTGATCATAGGTGGCGCAACAAAAATGGATTTTGGGAAACTAAGAGCCAGGGCTTTATTGCTGGGCTGAAGGAGAGCTGAGGTGGGGCTTACCTCAAAGAGGGTGCAAACCCCAAACAGGAAAAAGAGAGAGAACTAGGAGTAATAGGAGGAAGACAGAATAGTGAGAGACAAAACCTTCTCAGGGGCTGGGCCACGACTGTGGAATGAACTCCCCCAGGAACTAAAGGCCATCACCAACCTCATCACCTTCTACTCCAAGTGGAAGGTGCAATTCTTTGTCCTTAACTCCTCTAACATATAAATAGCAACATATACATTTTAAAAAATCCAACCCTTAAAACCCTGCCAAAACAGGTCACTCCACTCCACATGCTTCTCCTCTGGGGAGAGAAAAAATCCCAACCTTAGGTGTGTAGTCAATTGCTTCATGCACTATCAGAAAGTGCTTAGATACTACAGTGAGAAGCATGGTATAAGACGCTATATGGAATACAATGAAATGAAGAAAGGGGACATTCAGGCTGAAGATCGGGAAAAGTTTTCTGAGCGAGTGATACTGAGCTGCAGAATAGGATCTAAAGTGAAGTGCTGGAAGGCAGCACTGCCTGTGGAGGACATAAGGACGTAGGTCCCACTCCTGCAGACATCCACATGTTTAACTTTGCTGAGAAGAATGGTAGCATAGTTTCACAGATTCATAGAGTTTAAGGCCAGACGAGACTATTATTTTATCTAGTCTTAACCAGTTAAGTTAACATATGCATAAGTGTTTGCAGGATTGGGGCTATATTAGCCATTTTCATCTGTAATTTAAGAGGCACAAACAAAATACAGTACAGTGCTGTGTTAAACATAAACTACTAAAAAAATAAAGGAAAAGCAGCATTTTTCTTCTTCTTAGTAAAGTTTCAAAGCTGTATTAAGTCAATGTCGGTTGTAAACTTTTGAATGAACAACCATAATGTTTTGTTCAGAGTTACAAACATTTCAGAGTTACAAACAACATCCATTCTGGAGGTGTTCGTAACTCTGAGGTTCTACCTTACAGTGTTTGCAGCCTCTGAGGAGAAGGCAAAGCATAAATTTGTTAGTCTCTAAGGTGCCACAAGTACTCCTGTTCTTTTTGCAGGCCTACTGAGGCAGTTGGACTTGCTGGGGAATTCACAGTGTAGGCAGGGAACTGTGCAACCTGGGAATGCTCCAGTCAGGAGGGAGAAAGACACGTGTCTTTGCCCAAGAGAGATGATGGCTAGGGAGCTGGAAGCCTATGAATGGGTGCCCTTGCTGGACCACAGAAGGGGAATATACAGGTGCAGTTACCCCAAACTGTGACACCTTCTTCCTACAATATGTCTTGGAACTCTTCAGTCTTGCTGTCTCAGTGTACGAGTCTATGTGTGGTTCTTTGTAGCTGTATTGTATTTCACTTCTAAAAATCGCAAATTAAAATGTTTACTAACTTCCTTCCCCGTACTTTTTGAAAATGTCTCATCCATCTCAGATAGAAAGAAGGATCATACTGCAGATGCTGCTAGATAAACAGGAGTGTTAGGGTATGTCTACACAACAAGTGCTACAACTGCAGCTGAATCCATCCCCTCGAGAGGCAGCAGGGCAATGGAATAATTCTTCCGTCGACCTAGCGGTGTCTGCAGGGGGCTTACATCAGCTTAACTAAGTCTCTCGGCGGGAAAGGGGGGAAGTTTCTACTCCCCTGAGTGACATAGCTAAGTTTTAGGTAGTACCTGGCCTTTGTCTCTAGGGATCTGATCCAAAGCCCACTGAAGTTAATGGAGAGAATCCCATTAACTTCAGTGGGCTTCGTAATAGGCCCCATACACACGCTTAAAATGAGAGCACCACCAAATGTGGGGATTGTCAGGGTTAGGGACTCGGCAATAGAATTCGTGCTTCTGTCAAACCAGTCAGTATGTGGCATGATACCCATTACTGGGCTCACCTGAGGTGAGATATAGAAAGTGCTTCTACATAAAATACCAGAGTTAGTCCCAGCAGCTCATTTAATTTCTATTTTGTTAGGTAATAAAGTTGTTAGAACTGAGAGCAAACAATATAAGCCCAACGGTTTCCAAAAACACAAACCATGTTTCTTTGGAAACCATTAGTTTAAGCTAATGGAAAATTCCCTGACAGTTTTTGAAAGCAGTAGTTCTCACGCTGTGTAGTGTGGAGACCTGGCTGTTAATATGATAGGGGCTGCTAAATCATATTCAGGACAGATAAAAACACAATACTTTCCTACTCCTCCTTTTCCATGTGAGATTGTTTTAATGTACAGTGGGTGGGAGGGAACGTGGGCCATCACTGTGAAAGTCTGAGACTTGCTAATCGTAATTTTTATAAAGTCTAAGGCTGTCTACACTACCGCGGTAAGTCAACCTACACTACGCAACTAGTCGACATACCTTAGGTCAACTTACTGCGGGGTCTACACTGCAGGGGGTTGACGGGAGAAACTCTCCCATCGACTTACCTAACTCTTCTCGTTGGGGTAGAGTACAGGGGTTGACTGGAGAGCGACCTGCTGTCGATTTGGCGGGTCTTCCCTGGACCCACTAAATCAACCGCCAGTGGATCAATCTCAGAGCATCGATCCCAGCTGTAGTGTAGACCCACCCTTAGTTAACTAAAAACGTGTTCACGTAATGACAACTCACTTCAGACTACATGTTTAATACTGCCCAAATTACAGATAGTGGGGGTGAGAGGAGAGACAGACAGACAAGTTCTTCAAGTGAAAAGGAAAAAGGCAAACCAAACTCTCCTGTACCAGCTCTCTGAAGCTCTTAAAGCTGCTTTAAACTAGGTCTGGATTTAGTTATTCCATGTGTTAGCTCACAGTGGTGATTATCCTAGAGCAATCTTGCAGGAGAGTTATGATTTTAATAAACACTTGGAGATGAAATACATGGTCCCACTTTGTCGCCCATGCATCCGACGAAGTGGGTATTCACCCACGAAAGCTCATGCTCCAAAACGTCTGTTCGTCTATAAGATGCCACAAGACTCTTTGCTGCTTTTACAGATCCAGACTAACACGGCTGCCCCTCTGATACATGGTCCCACTTGAGGCTTCCCTTCCTGTGCAATTCTACTTCTCTTTTCTAGCATCCGGCGCACAGTGGAAAATGGGAAAGAAGGAATTTTCCTTTTTCTGACAGTTTCTTGTTATAGCTCAAGTACTCAATTCAGGCCAAATTCAGCCCCAAAGTAAAGCAGGATCAGTCTCCAATTTGCCGTAGTTTTCCCACCCCTGAATTAGCACATCACAAATAAGGGACTAAATGACAAAGGACTATGATGTGGAAGGGGTCCCTCTTGGATGTGGTGCTTATGCAACTGGTGTCATCCAAGTATTTTTATTTGTTATCAGTAGAATAAAAGAAAGGAAGAACCATCTAATCTCTATCTTTATTAATTTATTTATCCTGCAAGATCTATCTGGGAAAATCACCATTATTGTAAACTGCTTCTTTCAGAATGTGCATGGATCTTTGAAAGAACTGAGGACACAGATACCCCTGTTGGTAGGAGGATAGTTAAAGCACAAAGATGCAGAGTTAGCAATAGTACTTACTCTTAATAAAATCAATGCTAAATCAATGCTAAAATGGTATTTGTTCTTTGAATGGAATCTACTTGCTTGAATAAATAAATCAGCATTGAAATGCCCTCGTAATTCCCCAAATCTGTTGTTTGTTATAATAATGTTTAGTTATTACCCAGGTCATTAACACTGTGACCATACATGAATGTGCTGTGGTGGGGTATCACTCAAACTGCTAAACTAGTTCCAAGAAACATGTCGTGAAGTAGCCAGTCTCGTAAGAGCCTTTACATACTAAAGAGATAAGACAATGGATTCCCACCTCTCCTCAAACTTAGTTTCTAATGATTACTGATACTCAACCTGCATTAACTGCAGCAAAATCAACGCGGAGTCCGGTGGCACCTTAAAGACTAACAGACTTGGTTTTTTACTCACAAAAGCTTATGCCCAAATAAATCTGTTAGTCTTTAAGGTGCCACTGGACTCCGCATTGATTTTCTGGATACAAACGAACACAGCTACTGCTCTGATACTGCAGCAAAATGTATTTCATGTCAGGCATGATCATATTTACTTAAGAAGAGTCACACTGACACGAACTTAGTTTTTTCTAAAAAGACATAAATCTTAGTAATGCATATGTCAACTGGTACCAGTCATTAAATACACTCAACTTGGTCAACAATTTTATATGTCATCAGTTAATCATCCACTATGTGAAGTGTGTACGAATGGGTGTCTGGATATTTGTGAATAGGCCTGCCTCTTTATTCAAAACACCAGGGTGAATGATTTAAAAATGAGAGAAAGAGGAGTAAATAGGGAAGAAGAGAAGTAGTACTGCACGGGTGAATGCTGGGTCGTGTTGGTGACCTGGGATACACAGAAGGTCAGACTGATCTAGTGGTCCCTTCTGGCCTTAAACTCTAAGACTTTATGACTCTAAGTAAAAGAGGAGAACACATATGCCCCACACCATCCCTCATGTCAGACCAGGAAAATTATCAGAGGGGTAGCCGTGTTAGTCTGGATCTGTAAAAGCAGCAAAGAATCCTGTGGCACCTTATAGACTAACAGACGTTTTGCAGCATGAGCTTTCGTGGGTGAATATATGCATCCGAAGAAGTGGGTATTCACCCACGAAAGCTCATGCTCTAAAACGTCTGTTAGTCTGTAAGGTGCCACAGGACTCTTTGCTGCTTTTACAGGAAAATTAATGAATTTCAACTCAGCTAGTTCCCTCCTACTCAGCCAGGCAGGGTGGGAAGCACAGTTTGCTTCCCTGTAGAGTGGGCAGAGGCCCCTCCAAACCTAGAGATGTCTTAGGACTCTGGGAAAATCTGTGAATCCCAGGGCACCTACAGAGGCCTGAGGGGGTTTTGTTTACAGTCTCTAAAATGCTCCATGCAGCAGACCCCTCCCCAGTGGCTGCTGCTCCAAATCCACATGGAGGAGGAATCAGTGTGAGGCTGTATCTCCACTAGCAAAAATTGGACACACAGTTCCCCATAAGTGGTAGTAACACTACATAGTGTAAACAGGATGTAGGTGTTTGCACCATCATGTCATCTGACCAACTGCATCTTGTCCACACTACAGCTTTCACTGTTGCTATCAGTTGTGAAGTGAATTACAAATCCAATTTTTGTGCATTTAGACAACGCCTAAAATAATGCCAGCAGAGTCAGCATTATTTTCTCTTGCCACTTCATGGGAGACAATGCCAGACTCATCCTCAGCACGCCCTCCTCCACAATCTCTGAACCCCTCAGCCCCCCACACTCAAGACAGAGGAGGTTCCCCATCATTAGGATAAAAGGAGGGCACGGCAGAACCTCGTTCTTTCCATCAAATTCCCACCTCTCCTGTTTCTGCACAGCCACCCTCAGATCTGCTCTATTGAACAGCCATCACCAACACATAGAGGAGCATAAACTACCCAGAAAGGCGAACACAAACAATGCTTTCAAGTGATTTCACTTGATCTGATATTCAACCTTCTGAGTAGTGATGCTCTTTGAGTTCTATGGCTGGGAAGCCTGTATATGTGTACGGTAGTACTGGGATTAATAACAACAATTGGTTTATTTTATCTTATTAAATGTGATTTTGGAGAAGCAAAGGAAGGGCGAGTATGTCATGCTGAATGAACATTTTCTAAAATGTCTCATGATCTTATTTCTGTGCCCTACAGAGCTGTGAGCGACTGTCTCTCTTTACGTCTTCTGTAGAGCTGAGTCATCAGGCCCCTCAAATGTTGCTTATGAAAAGGATGATTCACCCCCTGTGACAGTAGGTTGCCCCAGCTCCCAGTCCTAGTGAGAGACAGCTTCCTGTGCTTCTGGGATTATTACTATGAGACACCATACTGAACAGAGAAAATCACTGGATTTAGCCAGACCTTGGGCTAAGGAGAAAGTTGTTTCAAAAAAGTAACTGGCCAGTTTAATCTACAAACAGGTAACAAGGAAACAGTTATTTATAGCTTAAAAACTCAGAAGATTTTTTCCCCAAACATTTTAGTGTAAAATTTAGTAAGACTAAGGGGCTCAACCAGGAAAGTACTTCAGGTTCCTGCAGCCCTGCCTCCCCAGGCCCTGTCTACACTAAGGACATTTTCTAAAAAATCCTTTAGTTGCTAACACTAGTGGGATGTTTTCAGAAAGTGTCCTTAGTATAGACTGACTCTTTGGACAATATCACTCCCACAAACAATCGAACCCTCTCAGAAAAAGCATTTTTGGTGTCATACATTGTATTACTGTCAGCAGAAAGTCTCACACTCCACTTAAAACCTTAAAAGTAAAACTGGCAGATTTTTGCTTTTGAAGCAAACACACAAAATCCAACTTCTTATCCCGTTCCCCTAGTCCTGTCTGCTTTCGCCTCCCATGTACAGACCGCCTGCATTCACTGGATCTCTGGAGAAAGTATTTGTTGATAATTCTTATCATACAATTTCTTTGCACTTACATGACATGCTTGAGTGAGTGAGAATGATTCACAAAGAGGAGATGACAATCTCTTTGGTGCTTTAAAAATAACCACACTAAATTATTCCTGTTCACCTTCATACTCCCCAAACACATTTACAGTAACAGGCACAGCAATACATACTTACATTTGATTATTGTACTATGTCTATCTCCTTAGGCATTTAGAACCTCATCCTGCTCCCAGTGATATCAATGACATTACTCCCACTGGCTTCAGTGGAAGCCGGATTGTGCTTGTGGTACAGAGCTGATCTATGTTAGGTATCTCCTGACATAATTAAGCTCCTATGGGCAAATTCCAAGGAATGTAATGTGGAGCACATTAGTTAATCCAAAAAGGAATTACCAGTAAGGACAGGATGAATGTGATCAGCTCCAGCAAAGATTCCTTTCTAAATAGTGTGGCATGTTTTAATCATCAATCACAGAATAAACACAGACTTTCCAGAGGAAATCATGTCTGAATATGAAGCAAAACAAACTCACAAGACAAAATCCAGGATACAAAATGAAATACTCCATGTCGCAACTCTGCCACATAGCCTTTGCTTAGAAAAACAGAAAAAAAGTCAACTCAGAAAACTCAGTGAAAGCAACATTAAAATAAATAATATATAAATATCCAAAAAAACTCTTATCATGCCGCATGCCCCCAAAAGATCACAAACAAAACAAGAATGAAAGAGACAATACAGATCTTAGCAGAAAAATAAACACTGAGCATCCACGCCGACTGACCTGACATAAAATGGAAATACCAAGAAGAATGGCATGAATACAAAAAGTTGCTGTTTTAAACTTAATATTTTATATGACTCTCCTGTGCATACTACAGCTAACAGTAGCTCCATAGCAAAAAGCAATATTTACATAAAATATATACATTCCTATAAGGAGCATCCCTGTTGTACAGATGTCAAATTTTCAGCAAGTGCATAAGATGCACCCATATATAAATCTTTAATTACAAAATTTAAGATTTAGAAGTATAAAGTGAAATTTGCATCCATCCACATGAAGAGAGGAGCGCGGACTCTGACAGCACAAAAGCAACTGCTCATTTCAAATGTGTTAGACAGATAGTAGATTTGTGTGTCAAATCAAAGTTTGCTGGGCAACAGGGGAGCAGGGTTACTCCATTGTATAAAGGGAGCAGGAATTCTGAATCTAGAATATCTGTAATCAGTTAAGAGTCAAAACAGCAAACTCAGAGGTTACCATTATTCCAGACCCCAAAACACTTTGTAGGGCCCCATAACCATCCCCAGGGGCCAGTATAGGGTTATATGCTCAGTGTATATTCTTGCTTTCAGAGAAACCGCTCAATGCTGTACATACATGCTCCACAAGGCAATGCCATCTGAATTCCAAGAGTGCAAACATATTACTGAGAGAAGCAGTTCCTGAATGAATACTGAGGTGAACATTCACCAGTGTTATTACCAGATACATTACACAAATCACTGTTATCAAGCTATGTAATGCCACACCAGTTTGGCTAAGAAATGTAAACGTTGCTACCACAGGGTGCTGCTTCAGCTACCCCACGAGCAGTGCTACCTAGCACACTTTCATGGTCTCTCAGGCACAAATGCACATAGTCTCTTTCTTTTCCACCACATTCACTTTCAATCTTGTTCTCTTGCGCAGGGATTGGTTACCTAGGGTGTGACAGGGTGCTGGGCAAAGGGTGACAGATTCAGCCCTCAGTCACGCCAGCTCCTCGTTAGGGGAACCATTTAGAGTTGGCTGGGGATAACCTGGCCCTAATTGGGGAGGCGGAGACAGCTGCTACCTAGTTAGCTTGGGACTGCATAAAAGCCTCAGGGGAGGAGGCTGGGGGAGGGCAGGAGAAAAGGCAGGGAATGGAAGCAGGGTGGTAGCTCTTCCCTCCTGTCTGCAGATGGCAAAGGGCTCTTTGTATGTGGTGAAACCGTGGTGGGAACAAGCCTAAGAATAAGGTACACCACTGGTCACAAAACCCAGGGTCTCGAGTGACTTTGTGAGCCGAGCAGAGGCAGAAGCAAAGGGGCCCTGCCACACTCCCCTACACAGGGGTAGGAGAAGAGTACAAGGTGCCCAGCTGGGAGGAAATTGGTCCTTTCCTTTTCCCCACGTGGTGTGAGTGTCATCCCCTGTTTTAACTGTGTTCTAGGACTAGCCCCTTCTTTTGGGGACCTGATGGCCTGTTGAGCCGCCTGTAAACAAGGGGTTTGTAATTCTGTTCTTTGCCAACGCCACAGTCCTGCTGTAGGAGACAGTTTAGTGACACTGCACAGACAAGTGGAGGCATTTCAGTGTTTCCCAAATTCCGTTGCTAACTTCAGACATAGGCAAAATATAACCACTATAAAGGTGTCTGGGAAATGGCAACGCTCATATCACAGAGTGAAAGCAAGCGTCAGCACTGCCAGGGTGTCAGACTGAGGGGAGCCTGCACAGAAAAGCTCGAGGCTAAGCCCTCCCTCCCCAGCATGGCTGAAGAAGGCCTTTGTAATGGAACATCAGTGTCCTAATGACTGAACGCATGTTGCAGTCTTGATGTGTAGCTATCTCAGGAGGAAGCCAGGACTGATATAGACAAGGAAAAATTGTCTCCGCTCCCACCTCCAGCTGTAGCCCCTTTACCCTGTCTGCATCTCCCCTGCCTGCCCCACGGCCCTGCTCCTAGCTTGGGGGCGGCAGAGACAGGGGTAAGGTGGTGACTGCTGTCCTAGAACTACGGCTCAGTCAAATGCAGAAGGCAGCTGTTTTTTAATCATCAAACCAAAATCCTGCAACATTGGAACAAATTCCAAATGTCAACACATGGATAAGGATATTGTGCAGGACAACGGTGGCTTTGTCCTCAAAGAGTGTCAGTTCTCCCATCTTCAGTTACACTGTTATGAGCAAAATAGATCACCTCAAAAGAAATACATAGTTTCTTACCTCTTCTCTTCAGCTACATGACAGCTGTGCCTCTGCCTACGGTTTGTTCTAGGCCATATACTGGGAAGAGTTTAACACATCTGTTTCTTTATCTATAGCACTTTAGTATCTTAGAATTATAGAACTGGAAGGGACCTCAAGAGGTCATCTAGTCAAGTCCCCTGCACTCATGGCAGGACTAAGTATTATCCAGACCATCCCTGACAGGTGTTTGTCCAACCTGCTCTTAAAAATCCCCAATGATGGAGATTCCACCACCTTCCACAAATCTTGTGGGTTCTTTAAATTGAATAATTCATTTTTTAATCAAAACACACACTTGATCGATAAAACCTTTAAATATTAATGCACCAAAAGTTGATTTAAAAGAAAACCCTGCACCATGTCCCTTATGTGATGCATCTGACTCAGACAGTCCTTCTGATTGTTTTTGTAAGTTTCATGGGTCAGGGATCATGACTTTCTATGTTTGCAAGTTTGACACTCTGTATCCTAAAGCAACACCCTGGCACCTCCCACATCTACCAGGGTGATATGATGTGTTTTGTACAAAATTATGATGATGTGAAGTTACAAAGTTTTGCTATGTATGTGTTACTGAAATATGTTGTGAGGTTGGGAACACCCACACGTAGCCTTTCAGGTACAATGATGAAGACACCAGATAGTGTAGATCAGTGTTTTTCAAAGTACAGGTCGCAACCCAGTACTGGGTTGTGGAATGTCAGGCGCGGGGTCGCCTTGCTGATTCAAATTATAACGACCGTTGCCATGCAGCAGCTCTAAAGGGCTGCTCAGCAGGGACCTGGAGAGAGAGTGGTGGGGGGGGTGGGAACTGGGAGGGGAGCAATTTGGGTCTTGCAGGGCTGCTGTGGGCCTCTCCCCTGTCCCCGGAGCTCGCTGCTTCCAGCGGGGAGAGAGGGACCCTTCCCCCGGAGCTCCCTGCTGCCTGCCAGAAGGGGGAGAGAGAGGCCCCTTCCCCGGAGCTACCTGCTGGGGCGGGGAGAGGGCTGGGGGGAGTCCTCTGGCCCCAGCCCGGGGACAGCCTGCTTGCACCCCAAACTGCTCATCCCTGGCCCCACCCCAGAGCTCGCACCTCCAGCCAGAGCCCTCACCCCCCCACATCCCAACACTCTGCCCCATCCCTGAGCCCCCTCCTGCACCCTGAGCCCCTGAGCCCAGCTCCACCCTAGAGCCCTCACCCTGCGCCTCACCCTCTGCCCTCTCCCACACTCCTTATCATAGGCTTACTAAGGCTAGTGGTTAGTTATGTAAAGTGGGTTAAGCTGGAATGTTTTGCAATATTATGATTTTATGAAAACTCTAGTCAACGGATATAATTATGTTGGGTCACGGGCATCAACAATTTTCTTCAAATGGGTCACGAGGAAAAAAGTCTGAAAATCACTAGTGTAGATGGCCCATTAAGAGGAATACATGCACTCACAAGGATTACCCCAGGAACTATACAACGGAACCTCTCAGAGAGCATGTACACAATGGAGGCTGTTGGACTCACATCACAGCAAAGGATCCTTCCAGTAAGCTGGAAGAAGCGATAAAATGGGGAAGTGACATCATCACTTGGCTTCATTCCTATTCCCAACTCAACACCTGGAATCACATCTGGAGGATACAGACTTTGAATGGGGGAGGGTTGTCCCATCCTGGAAAGGAGTTCCAACCTGTGTATGGAGGATCTGTAAACTGCTTGATTCAAATCCTATCTAGTTAATA
Source organism: Mauremys reevesii (assembly GCF_016161935.1). NCBI lineage: Eukaryota > Metazoa > Chordata > Testudines > Geoemydidae > Mauremys > Mauremys reevesii. Next base: position 19,896,104 of record NC_052643.1, on the reverse strand, counting down.
GAACTCAGATTGCAAATTTGTTTTATTTCTTAGGTAACCAACTGTGATCTGTATGCTATTTCTTATAATCCCTTAAAATCTATCTTTCTATAGTTAATAAATCTGTGTGTGTATATATATAAAACCTAAAATAGAAATATATATAATATATAAAACCTAAAACTGTGTTGTTTATATATAGCCATTCTAAAACTGCCAGTAAGAGCTATATTATAGGAATAATTGCTCACACCTGAGATCCTTGTGTGACTAAGTTGGAAATGGACTTCCCCTTTGGTGAGCTTACTTGGAATATGAGAGATTTTATTAACCCTGCCTTCTTCCTCCAGTGGTATCTGTAGCAGGAGTCATTAAGGGTGTTAAACAATGTAGTGTAAACCAAAATGTTCCTCTACTTTAATTAAATTCAAATCAAAAGTTTAAAACTAAGTGAATATTTTCAAGTTATAAATTCCCCTTGAAATCTTTCCCCCCCAAGTCTATGCAGTTGACGGCAGGGCTAGGATTTAGAACAGTACAATTAAGGCAAACAGAGAAAAGAACATGTCGAGGAAATCACAGATGTGTTCTATCCATGGAATGAATCCACATGGATTTAGACCTTATTACAGTAAGCTGGCATTTGCTCTTCTAAGCCCTGGGAAAAGTTGCTGGCCCTTTAAATAAACTGGTGTTCTGCTGCATTCAGAGTATTGTGCAGGAAGGCAGAGGCCTCTGATATGCCATGGTTAGCGTAATTATTCAATCTTTTTCCCTGAAGGGTCTCTGCATTGCAGCTGTCTTTTTTTTTTTTTTTTTGCTGTTAGCAATGCCCTAGTTTGTTCTCTGCTGCAGTCCCCCTCCTCCATGTCCCCCCCTCCATCTCCACATCTCACACACTTCCACTTCATAAGGAGTTCTAATTGGGAGTTTGCCCACTAGTCAGCACCCTGGGCTCACAGACAAGCTACAGGACAAAGGAAACTGCATTCCCAGTCATAGTGGCCATTTTCCACCCCTCCGCCATCTAAATTCACCAGTATTCCCAGGGAACTGAGCAGAGGGATTTTTAAATTTTTCCCTCCCCCTTTCTCTGTAATGAAAAGATGATTAATGGCTGCAGGGGACTGAGCTTTTCATCACAGCAGCTCCTGCTGGCAAAGACAGCTACAGGCATTATCCCAAGCACTGCTTGGCAGATCGGGATTTTCTAACACCAGTGAACTGAATGGTTCCTATATGCAAAGATGTCTCTGGTTTAATACGAATAGTAGGAGCAACCCAGGAGCACCGTTCCTCATCACTAACAGAGAATCTTCCCTAAATACTCCAGGACAAGATGACTATGTTTTCCTTGAGATTATTTTCAACATCAGGATTGTCTGTACAAGGATGCCTGTTTTGGGGGGGAGGTATAGGGTGAGATGTCCCAGTTCTCTGTGCATTTGTGTTTTGGTCTAATTTGCTATGGGAGGTCTCTTGAGGGTTTCACTTGCACTGAGACATTGTCACATTCACAAAATTACTCCATGCACCTGATAGAGAGACTTCAGATAAATGTGTGCTGAACTAGTTTAAAAAAAACATAAGAAATAAAAGAAAGGGACTCTGCACTTTTACTCTGAGTATCCTGATAAACACATAATGGTCCATAACGTTACAGTGTTGGAAATGATTTTGCTCTTTCTGATCTAGCAGTTAAACTGATTAATTCCATCTGAGGAGAGGAGACTAATGGAGTTTGTTGCTGACATCCATCTTTAGTGTAGATGGACTGTTACAATACTAGTGTCCCAGCCACTTTCCTGATAAAGAATCTGCCAACCTATATCCCCCTTGCAGTTTCAGATGGATGTGGTATTCTTCACCTCCCTGCCCTAAACTGCTGTGAACTGTTGTCCAAGTAGGTACCCTGTGTTGTGACACGTGTCGCAGTGCCCAACACTGGAGGATGTGTATGCACTACAAGAAAGTGAGGCCAGGGGATCTAGGACACAAACTGTGCAGATAAAGAAGTGCCAATACTGTGGACTATTAAACATAGTAAATCAGAATTTGTACAGTATAGTGCTCAGTCACAAATATGTGCAGCAGGTATCAAAGGCTCCAAATCCTCCTTCCCACTCTTCCTGGCTCTTTCCAGAGCAATTTGCCTCCTGGTTTCATGAGCTTTAAATCCATGTACATGCCAATGAAGGCTAGTTTTGCCCAAGCTTCCATTCTAGGTGTGTTTTCCCCCTGGCAAATTTTCTCCTTTCAGGTCCCCTGATTCACAATTTCCATTTCTCCCTGCTTGTTTCTCAGTTTTACTAAGCCTGAGGCCAAAGTATATATTTGCTCTTGCATAGTGTCAGCCATGTAAATGGGTATGCTGACCACTGCTGCAAGTTAATTAGGCTCATTCTGACTAACCGATGGTTACACAGTCATTTTTTAATGACTGGTCAAAACATGAAATATCAAGAAACTGATTGGATAACTACTTCTCAGCCAGTCCAGAGAACTTTTATCACTCAACAGCTCTGCCTCTCTTTGCACATAAGCAAAGTGGTGTGTCGGGGATGCTGGGAACCTTCATTCCCAGGTTAATTCCTTCGCATCAAACACATTCAAAATCTGGCACAAGTAGAAACTTAGACCTGGTATTTTATAGTTTGACAAACACAGCTCACATTCAGAAGGAAGCCAGCCAGAGCTGTCAATTTTCTGTAATTATAATTCAGCAAAGATTAAGTGAGCCTTATAAATTAACTTTTATTAAAAGTACAACAATCAGAATGGAGACCTTTGATTAGTAAGACTAACTAATAACCTCACTCAGATCATGTGCTGGAATCAGCAGAAAAGCTGGAATATCTATAAGAGGTTTTAGAATTTCTTTGTTTTGTTTGAACTGAATGGATCCGTCCTTTGCTGTAGCAATGTGCTCAGACCCTGCCATCTGGCCCCCTTTCCACTCTTGGCCTCAGGACCCAAACTCTTCAGCTGAGATGCTAGCGAGAAACTGAACTAGATACTCTTAGTCTTAGTGTAATAACCTTGGCTCATTTCCATCCATCTCCCTCCTGACCCTGTCCTCTTGTCTCTGCACCTCTTTTCATCATATCCTTATTTAGGTTTAGCCCTGGCTCCAGGTCTGACCCTGACCTGGGGACTATTTCCAGCACGAGCCTCCTCCCCTGTGCCAAGTTTCTTCCCTTTGCCCAGCCCAGGTCCTTTCTCGCTAATCTTGGATCTACTGATACAGTCACAGGAATGATGTACCAGCTTGAGCCGAGCTAGTGAGAGTCTGTCTACTCATCCTGGGAGACTCGCGGCCAGCTGCAATGTAGACATACTGCTAAGCCATGAGGCCTTGCAATGCTGAGTGGAGTAATGCCTAAATACATTTAAAAGCCTGGGCCTAAGCTCTTTGAGGCAGTGATTTTTCTGTTTGTACAACTCCCAGTGCCATGGGCCCATGATTCTGATGGGGCCTTGGAGTGTTAGGACAGTATACTTAATGACGATAACAATATTGCTTCCAGAACCTGCACTGCAGCTATTATAGGGCTCTTAGCACTAGGTGCCCCTTAAACTTGGGTGAAGGGATGTCACACTATGGGGACCCCTGAGACAGGATCTTTCCACACATTTCAACGTAATGACAATAACTTAGCAAAACACAAAAGAGCAGCCAACAGATACAGCGTGACAAGCCCATAAACAAATTGTGTGTGTGCATCGGAAATATATGACTCACCCTGCCAAGGAAGAGAGACGACTAACACAGCTAAGAGAATCAGACAGAGCAGACAAAAAGGAAAGGCTGCACCACCAATCAGCAAGAAGTAACATGCACAGTGATGTCCATCTCAGACAGAACAAATGAGCATGATCCGAGCTGCCCAGGACACTAAATGCTCCTCCTGTGCAGCACAGTGGGGTTCCTTCTTTTCCTCACACCTTCCATGACCCTACAGAGTCTTCTGCCACATGGCAAAATCCTGAGGAACCAACCCCTTACCTGAGTTCATCAGCACCAGTGATAGCCTGATGCCTACAAATCTCTCCTTGTACAGTGCAGCCACCCATATGTAACAGGCACCCTTTTCCAGCTCAGTGAAACACATCTACAGCACATGCTGATTGCATGGTTTTCAAATGTTCCAAACATGGTAAAAATCAAACTCAGTTTCCTCCTCTGGCACATCGTCACACATGGCTCCTCATCAAGGGCTATTTCCCGGCCCCAAACTGTTTTGCTGATAGAGCCCTACATGGAAAGGTCATAAGCATGATTGCATTTTGACAACAGAAAAAGTGATTTTTCCACATGCACACCATGCTCAAAAATGGCTGATCCAGTAATGCCAGGACTTCCCAAAAGTTGCTTGTGGGTACAGACAAGACCTCGAAAATGTAGGCTCCCCACCAAAATCAGAAAGTCATGAGAAACTGAAACCATGAGCACTCAGATAGTTTGGTGATGTGGGTGGGTGATTGGGTAGGTAGGTAGACAGAACTTGTGACCGGAACACTGTGTGACCCTACACCCCATATTCTTCATATAGGTAGTGTTATGATATGAATGTGTCATAACTAAGATGTGTTATATGCAAGTGAGGTATCACTGTAATGGTTATGATTTACTGAATATGATTATCCTATTTGTATGCATGTATCTTCTCTGTATGTGCAGTTATGAAGTTTTGCTATGTGTGTGTTACTGAAATATATTGTGAGGTTGGGAACACCCACAAGCAGCCTTTCAGGTACAACAGTAAAAAGGCCAAACAATGTTAATGGCTTATTGAGGAAATGAACACAAGCACAAGGATTACCCCAGAATCTGTGGACAATAGAAACCTCTCAGAGATAGCACTACACAATGGGAACTGTTTGACCCAGATCACAGCAAAAGAGGTTTCTAGCAAGTGGGGAAAAGATATAAAAGGGAGACAATGACATCATGAAGGTACCTCACTCTCCCTGCAACAGCACACCTGCGAACACCTGAAGGGCAAGGAATGAACTGTGGGAAGAGATCGGGGCGGCTCTAGGAATTTGGCCGCCCCAAGCACGGCGGCATGCCGCAGGGGGCGCGCTGCCGGTCCCGCGGCTCTGGGGGACCTCTTGCAGACGTGCCTGCGGAGGGTGCGCTGGGAGGGCGGCAGGCGGCTCCGGCGGACCTTCCGCAGTCATGCCTGCGGCGGTCCGGTCGTCCCGCGGCTCCGGTGGACCTCCTGCAGGCATGACTGCGGAAGGTCCGTCAAAGCTGCCTGCCGCTCTGCCGGCAAAATGCCGCCCCAAGCGCGCGCTTGGTGCGCTGGGGTCTGGAGCCAGCCCTGGAAGAGATGGTCCCAGGCTAGAAGGATCTTTAGCTTGTGTATGAAAACCTGGGAAAGCCAAGGACTCTTAAGAGTCTGCCAGCCTGTTTATCACTCAGGGTGAGAATTTGCTAATTTATATCCTACCTATCTAGTGTGTTAAACTCAGTTTGCGGTTTTTGTTTATTTACTAAGGCAATCTCCTTTAATCTGTTGGCTATCCTTTATAATAATTTAAAATCTACCTCTTCTACTTTTTAAACTTTTTTGTTTTAAACCCAGTTTATGTAATTCATAATGGGGAGGGGGAGCTGTGAATCTCTCTTTCCACATTGAGGGAGGGGGCAAATTTCAATGAGCTCATGCTGTAGAGGTCTCTGTGCAGCGCAAGACAATGAAATTTTGGGGTTTACTCTCCAGAGGGAGAATGCGCAATTCCTTAGCTGAAGCCTTCCCAGGCAGAGCTGATTTCAGTGTCCGTGTCTTTCTGCAGCTGGGTGTGTCCCTACCTGTGTGTGCTGGAGGAGGCTTAAGGGCCTGGCTCAGCAGGAATCACAGAAAAATAATGTAATAGACCACCAAAATCCCCCCCACCCCACACAGGTTCAGAGGAATTATCTTTTCTTGGCTTTTCTGGCTCAAATGCAGCACATACATACATATAACTCTCAGAAAGCAACCTAAAGTGGTTTCTACTGAGCTCTCTCCTGCATTCATTTTTATCTGTCTGAGATATTTGTAATGCATCAACCACAATAGTCTCTAGGTGCCATAATATACGCTCTGCCATTACAGACACCAGAGCTAGGCAACTTGCCCCATCTGAGTGTCTCATCTAATCAAGCTCAGACTCATCATACACCATAAAGAAAGAACCTGATAAAGTTTGAGTTGAAACAGTTCTAATTATTAGTCATGTCCAATGGGAATGTATTATACATCCAATCACACTAGTAAACTTATTCTACTTCAGACTGTTTTAATTATAACAACTCTTTTATTTTTTAAAATAATAGCCAATAAAGATGCCCCTAAGGTGAATTTCCAAAAGCAACTGTTGTGTAATGATTGCCACATCTTTAGCAGACAGACAGAATAGTATGAGGTTAATTGACTAAAACAATGGTTTTTAACCTGTGCTCCATGGACCCATGGAGGTCTGTAGACTATGTCTAACATTTCCAAAGGGGTCCACACCTCCATTTGAAATTTTTTAGGGGTCCACAAATGAAAAAATGTTGAAAACCACGGGACTAAAGAGTTAACAGAACTAGTTTATTAACATTATTTCCCATGTTCCAATCTCCAATATGGCATATATTGCATACGTACAAGCTACTTCTCCCTTGACTTCTTTTATATAACTTACATCAGTTCTCTCTCTTTATTAGCTACTGGTTCTCTGAATAGTGGGGATTTCGCTAATGGATTATATGAGAATACAAAAACCATCAAATGAATGGATCAACAAACAGTGATGTTAGGACTTTTTCTAAAACTGGACAGAATACATTGCAGTGCCTAGCAAATCAAGACTCTCTCATGAACTAGGGGATGAAAAAATGGTAACCTTTCCCATGGTCTCTTTCCAGACTGTCAAGGTTGCTACCACAAATCAGTTACTTTCCCCAGGTCTCCAGGGTCTGAGCTGGAAGGCACATCTCCTTGGCAATCACAGACAGGAAGAGAAATGAAGTGGCTGTCCGGTTAGTTAATGTTGGCAACTTGCCTAATGCTTAGCTGAAGAGAAAACCAATAAACTTCCAGCAGTCAATGTTTTACAAAAATAACTGAAACTAGTCACTGGATCAGTTGCTTCCTGGGTGCATTCAATAGCAGCTGCAAATCTCTTTTCTTTCTCAACAGGTTTTACACCTGCTGGCAGCATGTATTTTATGTGGCAACTCAGTTCTCCCTGGCAGGTATGCTGAACCCTTGAGAGTAGAGAACTCCCCTGCTTCCCTTTCTATACTTCTTACAACCCCGTTCTATTGCAATCAGTCTCTTTTCAAAGAATTTTTGAGGGGCACAGAATTACCAGATAAATATTAAGGGAAAAGCACATGTTCCCACTGAGGTTGCCAATAATTTATCAGCTCTGACATCTAGCAAAACGTAACCACATTCTATTGTGGTCAGTCAAATCAGGGCAAGAGAGATGGACTCAGCTTCAGACTACCTGGCTGGTAACTAATGATTTTATAGTTTGTACCCCATTCCCACTAAGAATGGGGGATGAGGCAGCATCTTAGAATCTTTGAGAAAAAAAGCATGTCCTTGAACCATACATGCAAAGAACGTCTACCTCGTCCCTGCTCACAGATGTTGTGCAGGCCCATGAGAATTAGACTGCAATGGCATCTGAGACTCTCAGTTGCTGGGCATAATCTATGTCTGCACTGTTTAATAAATCATGATTTTAAAGTAAGATTTGGACACCATAAATACCACAGATTGTATCCATCAGGTCTGTGAGTCCTGACTGCATTCAGAAGGTGTGGATCAGCCCTGCCTTGCTCTTGGAGATTCTCTCTCCAGGCACTGACTCACCGTCTTCCCATCTGTATTTTGTTTAGTTCAGTGGTTTTCAATCTGGGGTCTGCCGACTATGTGTAAGGCCTGGTCTACACTAGGGTGGGGGATCGAACTAAGGTACGCGACTTCAGCTATGTGAATAGCGTAGCTGAAGTCGAACTACCTTAGTTTGAACTTCTTACCTGTCCAGACGTCGCAGGATCGAAGTCCGCGGCTCCCCCGTCGACTCCGCCACCGCCGTTCGCGGTGGTGGAGTTCCGGAGTCGACGGGAGCGTGTTCAGAGTTCGAACTATCGCGTCTAGATTAGACATGATAGTTCAAACTCCGAGAAGTCGAACGCTACTCGTCCACCCAGTCGTAAGTATGGACGTACCCTAAGATTTCCAAAAGGGTCCACACCTCAATTCGAAATTTTTTAGGGGTCCACAAATGAAAAACAAATGGTTGAAAACCACTGAGTTAGTTACACAGACTTTTTTTAGCACAGAAAGGGGGAACAAATGGGACTGTGACAGGGTGGGACTCACCCCTGCGGCGCCTCCTGCTGGTTGTTTCGGGAATTAACTCTTCCAGCCTCTGGAGTGCCCTCTGCAGGCCGGTGTCCCGCTGCCGCTGGCCCCCATGTTGCTACTGGACCCCGGTGCCCTTTTACCTGGGGTGCTGCCCCTCCAGGCGATACCCCACAGATCTGGGTCTCCCCTCTCCAGGGAACCCCCACCCTCTATCCCCACCTTGCCTCAGTCGTGGGCTACTGCCCGTCACCATCGAGCCCCCGCTCACTGGGGCAGACTGCAGTGTAAAAGCCACTCATCACCGGCAAGGGGGGTTTGGACCTGCTGCTTCTGCCTACCCGTGGGCTGCCCCCTGCAGCCCCAGTACCTACTTGGCCTTCCACTAGGCCGCAGCCAGGGGTGGGCGGGGGGGTGTTCCAGGCTGGAGCTCCCCAGCTCCCTTGGCCTTCCCCAGCCCTGCTCCACTCCAGATACCTTCTCTCAGCTCCCTGCAGCCAGGTCCCTCCCTCTCAAAGCTAGAGAGAGACTGTCCGTACTTCTGGCCCACTGCCCTCCTATAAGGGCCAGCTGGGCCCTGATTACACTGGCTACACCTGTGGCTGCTTTCCCCATCAGCCCAGCTTTTCTCTGCCCCAGCCCTCTCCCAAGCTGCTTTAAGCCCTTCCAGGCCGGAGCGGGGTGACCACCATTTTAGAATGTTTCCTGACAAGAGGAAGCTCAGAGTTCTGACAGAAGGAGCAGCATGCCTGGGGCTGGCCCTGACGGTGTGACCAGTCAGGCCCCTTTCTCTGGGACAGTCAGTTTTCTATTACAGAGGAAGCATTTCTCCCCCCCCGCCCCCAAATGGATCAAACTTTGGGCCACAGCAGGCTCCCCAGCTAAATATTTTGTTCACACCAAAAAGACACTGAGAAATTTCAGCAAATGTTCTCTGAAATGGAGTTATATTGAAACACTGAGCAAGAGAAACTCAGTACAGCGAAGAGACACCTCTTTTCCCCACCCCACCCCCACATGCTCTCTTTACCCCACTGTTCCCATGTGTGGTAAACTTTGTTAAGGGACACGGAATATACTCCTTACCATCCAAGGACAGCCAGTCATGCTGGGAGGAAGGCAGGGTTGGTAGAGCTCTGGCTTTATATTCAAACACCACAGAGTTGGAGATGATCTGATTGTTGAAGGCAACTTGCAGAGTCACAAGCCCGGTATCATGAGCTAAAAACAAAGAACAAGTGGTAAGAACAGGGATTTCTCTGCAGGAATGCATGATTCAGGTTTGTTCTATAGCTCTTTTCATATGCAAAGGGCACCTGAGAACAATGTTTCTGTGCTTTGCACAGCTGGAAAGTCAGAGATGTTTATCAGGTTTATCTAACCTGGCGATATGCTGTAGACTGCAGACTCCATTGGCAGATTGACACAGATTACATGTATGTTGGAGTGATTAAAAGGTTAATAAATAACTCAGTATTATTTTATCACAAACCTTCCTCTGACGCTACAGTGAAGTTTTTTCATGCACATCAAGCCAAATACTAAGCTCCAGTGCAAGGCCATACAAAGCCTCTGAAAGTGCCATACCCGATTAAGACCAAAGAGAAGTTACAAAAACTATGACATCTCCATGGGAGATATAAAGGAACAGTAAGTGGAGCTCCTGGTTCCAGTTAGTGTTTAATGTTCTATGTTAAAAGGAAAAAAACAAGACGTTATTTTAAAACTAATTAATTCAAGGCTTCTAAATGAAAACTGGGATATGAGTTTACTAATGCACATCAACTCTCCGAAGTGCTGTTCGAATAATCTATGGCACAACACACACAGTGGTGCAGCCCATACAATACAAGGAAGCTCTCCTATGGATACTCTGGGATGCGTCTCTGTTATACTAACAGAAATAGCTTTGTACATGTGAGGAGAGCTTCCTTGCTATTCGATTCACTATTATTACATATAAAACTTATATAGAAACTTTAAATAAGAACAAACTGCTTATAAAAGTGGAAAGAACGATGCTGAGGGCTGAAGCTCTGCTGATTGGGCAACAGGTCTGGAGAAAGGGGCTGATCCTGATAATCTCCCTGGTTTTACTAGGAACATGGAGGTCAGTTCTCTATCCAGGCTCATGAAGGACAGGCACACTCCGTCCAGGTACTTCACTGGGAGTTTTGTCTGAGTAAGCACTACCTGGGTCCAATCTGGTTTTAAATATTCTTTTAGAAAATAGCTATCTAATGACAAAAGCGTATTGCAATTGCCATTCTAGCTATGCCAGTTTTCTATTTCCTTCTGCAGTCACTTGCTTTGCTACACTATATTTCTTAATCAATCAATGATCTTAATATCTTTTGTGTCTTTTCACTTGCTGAAAATTTTTCTTTTTTTCTTCTTGATCTCTCACCCTGAAAAAGCAATACTTGTCTAATCACTATAAACAGTGCCTGCTTGGGTGGTTTGGACATGTTGCAGCATATATTAAATCTGCACTCTGCTGTTAGGGTTTAAAACATGGATTCGCTCTATTCTAATTAACTTTTGTATTATTTGTATTCAATCTATTTGTCTGTATCTCTGTTATTTTCCTTTAAAGCTCCCCAACTTGACGTTTAAGTAGTTGTGTTCTAGGATTAACCATTCTGTTTTTCTGATTAAATCATACTCTGATTTTCCAGTTTGTTTATCCAGCTTTGTCACTTGTTAGAGCCAGAGGGAGATGCAATGAGTTCATCAAAGGTAAAGGCAATTCCAGCTGAAGGGGGCACAATCTGCAATGCAGAAATGGGGGAAACTGCCCTGGCTGAATCCCAGGGTTGGGATACCAGTACCCTAATTCCATTCCAAGTGCACAGAGTCTCTGGTTTTCTTCATTCCTCCTGCCCCATGATATATTAGTTTGAGGCATACCCTGCAATGACACACAATCTATCATGTAACACATCAGGGAAGGATGTAGGAAAATCATCCTCGCTGGCCTCTCCCCTTAGAGTGAGTCAGGATGTCTGCCCATTTGCAGCACAAGAAGCAGAAGACCCCAGTCTTTTGAGAAACTTATTTTTTAGTTATAATATGAGTGAAGTGCTTTAACGATGCAGGAGGAGACAGTTCTCTGACCCACAGAATTCACCATCTTACTAGTTCACACACAGCTTGGTGCCACAAGATGGAGACAGTTGGGTGAGAAAGTGAGAGATGCATCAAGGATGGCTGCCAATGGCAGGGAAGGTGAGCATCTGGAGGAGAGGAAGCAGCTGAGGTCACCAAGACTTTGGTGCTGGTCTACATGGTCAGCTGGTGCACAGCAGGCTAGCGTGCTGTGCATACACACTCTGGCTTGCTGCAGAGAAGAAAGCCAGGCTGTATGGGCGGGTCGCAGAGAAGGCCCCACATCGAGAGATGAAGCAGCAATATTTGTGGAGTCAGAACGTGATGGATCAGTGCCAGGCCTTAATGGAACCACTTTTACCAGCATCGCCCTGCTAGATCACCCCCATTTCACTGACAGATCAAATCCACCCATCCCCATATTACTGAGGTGAGTATTCCAGTCCCACCCGCACCTCTCTTAAATTCTTGCTGAAAGGTCATTTCTTTGATGCTCCTCACTGTAATCCACATGAAATGCTTCTTCCCTCATCATTACACTAGGAGAAGAGTTAGCTCAGAGCTAAAGAAGGGTTACACACCTCCCCGGGGCTCCTGGTCCATCTGCCCTCAATGTGTCTGCTTTAGACAGTAAGCCCTGGGCGCAGGGACTGCCTTGATCTCTGTATCCTGTAGGGCACTTACCACCCTGGCAGTGCTTGTATCAGTCGGAACAGTGTCGGGAGCTCAGTGCTATCACATCAGGCCCATCACACTGTACACTGGCCAGGACTTGCTGTGGCTAGCAGTGAGGGCCAGGCACCGTAACTGAATGCAAGAGACCCCGCCCCTGGGTAAGTGCTACCCAGCACAAGAGAGCTGGGCTGGGCTCAGAGGATTGTTCACAGAACTGCTGCACTATATGTACAACTCCACAGCTATAGCTACCAGTCCACAGCTATTGTGACTGTTCTGCAATGTGACCTGGGTGTACATCCTCTCCGTCACCCCCACCTTCCAGCTGCTGCTCCCCAGAACATTTACTAAGTGTCAGTTATTTCTCCTATTCATTTCAGTAAGCTGGGTAAACACATACGTTGGCTCAGCTCTCTGCTGAGTAACCCATGGTTAGGTTCATGCCCTGATACTCGCTGCCCGGCTGGCTGAGCTGAGTCCAGTCATTATATCACCAGCTGCATGAGATGGGCATACCTTACCTGGGCAGTAACAGCGTAGCACCCCTGGCTGTATTAAAGATGCAGGCACTGAGATCTGATCAAACAGACAGCTGTAGTTATTGCTGGCTTCCTGCCAGGGGCCTGTGATTAGGACTTTCACTCCTCCCTACAAGGAAAAGGACAGGAAAGAGAAGAAATAGCATTACAAAAGAAGCATTCCCCAGAGTGGTGCATGCACTTAAACTTGGCCAAAAAGAGCATCATGAGAGACGACAGAAAACCAAGGCCAGGAAGCAGGAATCCTGCAATACAGGCTGACATCCAGTGCTGATTCTCACAGTGTTGCCAAGTCACTAGCTAAGTGTCTCTGCAACTGACATTGCTCTGGTTATATCACTGCATGGATTAGCAAGGGCCCCATTGCCTCAGACCTTTATAGTGTCATGATCAGATTGTCTAGAGTATCCTTGGGCCTCTAAATCTCATCCTGGGGTGCAGGGTTATTCCCCTAGCAACTTTCCTTCTCTTCGCTCCTCCTGCACCCCTCTCCCAAAGGTATAACCATGTGCTGTGCTTCAGTGCATTGACCACAACAGACTCTGCACTGCATGCTGCTGCCCTCAGCACTTAATGTGCGCCTGGTTGAAATGGGTTGCAGACATGCAAACAAAACTTCTACAACTCAAGTCAGGCGGCTGAGCAGCATACATTTCAGCCTTGCCTGGGGGATGGGGAGGAACCCCTCTGATTGGCAGCTTTCCTTTTTGCCCTGCCTCCTGAGGTGAAAGCAGCCAATCAGAGATGCTGAGGGAGTGAGGCGGGAGCAAACAGAGCACAGATGCTGAGGGTATCTGTGCTGGTCCCTTCTTCCCCTCCTGTGCATAAGGGGAGGGCTTTTCTGCTCCTTTCCCCTCCTCTTCTCTTTCCCTCCCTGCACACTCAGCCTGAGAAGGGGAGCGGGGACCCCACTGCAGCCCCCACAGACCTAGGAGAAGGATGTGAAGAACCCCAGGAGCTGCAGGAGAAGCAGAAGTGGGGCTGGAGGCAGAACTGATGTTGGTGGGGGGACAGGCAGATGTGATTTGCTTTCATTTCTGTAGAAAATGATGGACTCCCACCTTTTTCAGACTACTTTAAGCACTGGCTGCCCTGACTGCCACCATCTATTCTGCAGAAACAATAGTGAAGTCTTGAGTCCTTCCTAATGATAGTGGAAGGTCACCCACCGAACACAGCAGAGCCCACAACACGTCACATCCTAAGCCATGCCACACACCAGAACTGAGGGTAGATCATGGAGTTCGAGTGGACTGGGGGGAGGATAAATGAAATCTGGCTCCTTTATGGGGCCGGAACATGGGTGCAAATCACCAATAGCTTCCATCGGACCTGGAACTAGGGATCCAGCTGATGCAGCTGGATAAAGAAGGACACAGATACTAAGACACTTGGGTTCCACAGAGATGGTGTTGTTTAAGTATCTAGACACACAAACAAATAAATATGCTGCAGTGGTGTGTCCCACCAGTGACTTTAGAAATCTGGGTCCAGCCTATTTCAGACCTTTCCGCTTTCCCTGTGAAGGCTCCAGACAGCACTGGGTCTATGCCATACATCTGATCGGGGAGGGAAAATTCAAGTTAATGATGTGGCCTTGTAATGCACACAAGTGAAAGGAGGCACCAGTGTTGTTCTTTCAACCACACTGTATTAGCTCTGCCCAGAGAAAAGCCACACTGACCCCTTCACAGATACTGCTGCTAGTGAAAAATGACAGCTTTAAGGGCAACTCTGCAGAGAACAAATGGTTTCTGGGACACTGAGTTGTTTTTTGTGGCACTGTATGAGCTGCAGTTTGAAGCACCTGCCAATGATATTGGAGGTTTTGTATATAAAATGTAACAGGTGTGCATCGCACACAGCACTACATGATAATGGCTCAGCAAAGCAAACCAGCTCTTTCTCCACGAACAAGTGGGCTCCAGGCAGCCTGAACTTCTGTTTCAGACATGCTCCTATTAAGCCCCAGTAACAACAAGGCTTTGCCCTTCTGCAGGTCCTTTCAGCCTAGAACCTTGAAGTACTTTACGCACATTGATTAATTCAGCATCACAACTCACTTTAAGACACATCAGAATATCAATGAGTATCAGACTCATTGGACAAATAAGGAAACTGAGGCACAGGGAGGCAGAGATGTGTCCAAGGACAAACAGAGTAAGTGGCAAAGTTTGTAATAGGACTGAGGAGGCTGATGTATTATTATCTATATCGCAGTAGCACCTCGGAGCCTCAGTCATGGAGCGCGTGCAAGGTGCTCTAGAAACACAGAATAAAGCCACGGTCCCTGCCCCTGGCACTGTAACCCACCAAACCAAACGCCCCTGCTACAGCTGGGACTGGACCCCAGGAGCCTGGATTCCCAAGCCCCTGTTCTAAGCATCTAAACATCTCTTGCAAGTGCACAGTAGCACTGCTCTGCCATGCAGAGAGCAGGCAACATCCCCAGCTATCCTGGGCCATGGGGCGAGGCAGGGCTTGATCCAAAAGCAGCCCCTTCAGTTTTCACTCAAACACCCCCCACTCCCTAGCTCTCAGTGTCCTTGTGTTTGAGGTAACAGATCCTCTGGCAAGGACTGAATGTAGCTCTCTCTGAGGCATTATCTCCATGCATCTGCCATGGCCAGCAGAGCACAACGATCGTCTCTGGTGCCAGAGGTGGAGTCTCCTGCTGACCCCAGAGTGGAGGCACTGTGCTTGAGTTTCAGTTTTGGGTCTCTGTCTGTTTCAGGGCTGCTGTGTTGGCAATCAGTAGAGGGAGCCAACTGCCTGTGGCTCAGGCCTCAAGAAAGGCTCTTCTCTACCTGGCTCTTCCTTTGGTTCAGGAGCTCAATGCTTCCTAGCTGCCCTGAGAGAACCGCACTGGTTCTGTTCCTCAGCTGCACCTCTGCTGGAGGCCCTACACTTCCAGGGGAACAGCTTGGACAGGCATGTGGGAAGAGGGCAGAAAGGAGAATTCCCTCCTCTTGGATATTCAGCTTGCAAAGTATCTCACATCTATCCAGTAGATAAAATACTGCAGAGAAGGCAAGGTTATATTTAGGGGACTGGGAGCCCATCCAAAAGTTGAGATGCTCTAACAAAATCAGGGTGTCATTGCCACCAGATGACCTGCCTGGAGTGCTGTGTAGCAAGTGCCTTTAAATCTGCTGCATCCAGACATTTTTCTTATGAGAAGGGTTTCCTCCCCAATATAAGAAAGTGGAGTTGAAGACCAGGGTTCCTGAAATACCGATGGGGAGCCTAGTCTGTGACGTGGTTCAGGTTGACATAAGCTTCCCATTGTGACCCCTTACTTTGCCAAACCAAAACCAATCTGCTGGAAATGGCATGGCTGTGGACTTATCCTAGAAGCAGGAAGCCTGCCAAACAATCAGCTGGGCCATTGGATGAGCACAGTGCTAAAGGAGCACTCAAAGAAGACACAAGGCCATTGCAGAGAAGCTAAATTAATTCTTTGCATTGGTCTTCGTTGCAGAGGATGTGGGGGAAATTCCTACACCCGAGCCATTCCTTTTAGGTGAGAAATCTGAGGAAATATCCCAGACTGAGGTGTCAATAGAGGAGTTTTTAGAACAAAGCGATACATTAAAAAGTAAGTCACCAGGACCAGATGGTATTCATTCAAGTGTTTTAAAGGAATTCAAATATGAAATTACAGAACTAACAACTGTGGGATGTAACCTATCGCTTAAATCAGCTTCTGCACCAGATGACTGGTGGCTAGCTAATGTAACGCCTATTTTTTAAAAAGGCCCCAGAGGTGAACCTGAAAATTACTGCCTGGTAAGCCTAACTTCAGTACTAGGCAAAGTGGTTGAAATGACAGCAAAGAACAGAATTACCAGACACAGAGATTAACATCTTAGTCTAGTCTGTGTGTGTCTGTAGTCTGAAAATCTGTAGATATAGAGATACAGCAACTTTAACAGTTGCATGATGAGCATGTGCTACTGAACTCGATGGCAAGTGGACTTGCATCCACCACTTGCATCCGAAGAAGTGGGTATTCACCCACGAAAGCTCATGCTGCAAAACGTCTGTTAGTCTATAAGGTGCCACAGGATTCTTTGTTGCTTTTAGAGATTAACATGTTATGTTGGGGAAGAGTCAACACGGCTTTTGTAAAGGGAAATCATGTATCGCTAATCTATTCAAATTCTTTGATAGCGTCAATAAACTTGTGGACAAGGGTGATTCAGTGGACACAGTGTACTTGGACTTTCAGAAAGCCTTTGACAAGGTCCCTCACCAAAGGCTCTTAAGCAAAGTAGTCAGTCAAGGGATAAGCGGGAAGGTCATCTCATGGATCAGTAACTGGTTAAAGGATAGGAAACAAAGAGTAGGGAATAAATGGTAATTTTTCAGAGTGGAGAAAGGTAAATAGCAGGATCTGCCGAGGATCTATACTGGGACCAGGGCTGTTCCTAAATGATCTGGAAAAAGGGGTAAACAGGGAGGTGGAAAAGTTTGCTGATGACATAAATTACTCAAGATAGTTAAGTCCAAAGCTGACTGTGAAGAGTTACAAAGGGATCTTACAAAACTGGGCAACTAAGCAAGCAAATGGCAGATGAAATTCAGTGTTGATAAATTCAAAGTAATGCACATTGGAAAACATGATCCCACCTATACATACAAAATGATGGGTCTAAATTAGCTGTTACCACTCAAGAAACGATCTTGGAGTCATTATGGATAGTTCTCTGAAAATGTCTGCTCAATTTGTAGCGGCAATCAAAAAAGCTAGCAGAATCTTAGGAACTATTAGAAAAGGGATAGCCAATAAGACAGAAAATATCATAATGCTGCTATATAAATTCATATGTAACAAAGTGCTTGGAGGCCCAGGTGGCCTAGTGGTTGGCATGCTTGATGGCCCCTTGTTTCCCTGGTCAAGGTTCCTCAGTCTTTCAGGCAGTGAGGCTAGGACAGTGGTTCTCAAATTATTGTACTGTTGACCCCTTTCACATAGCAAACTCTGAGTGCGACCCCCCCTTATAAATTAAAAACACTTCTTTATATAAATGCTGGAGGCAAAGCGGGGTTTGGGGTGGAGGCTGACAGCTTGTGACCCCCCATGTAGTAAGTTTGAGAACCCCTGGGCTAGGAGGTCCAAGGCCCTCTCACTCCACCAGCTCCTAGCCCAGGGCCCTGTGTGAGATGACCACCATGCTGGTGGGCAGTTTCTCCAATTCATCACACCATGGTACACCCACAACTTGTCACCCCACCTCAAAAAATATATTAGAATTAGAAGTACAGCGAAGGGCAACAAAAATGATTGGGGTACAGAACAGCTTCCTTATGGGGAGAGATTATAAAGACTGGGGCTGTTTAGCATGGATAAGAGATGACAAAGGGCACCAAAAGTATAACTGGGTTCAAAATAAGAATTAGGTAAGTTCATGGAGAACAGGTCCATCAATGGCTATTAGTCAAGAGGGTGAGAGATACAACCCCTGGCTCTGGATATCCTTAATCCTCTGACTGCCAGAAGCTGGGACTGGACAGTGGGATGGATCACTTGATAAATTGCCTTGTTCTGTTAATTCCCTCTGAAGCATCTGGCACCAGCCACTGCTGGAAGATGCATACTGGACTAGACGGACCATTGGACTAATCCAGTATGGCTGTTCTTATGGAAATGTTTAGTCAGTGTCTGGGGGTGAGCTTGCTTCTTGCATTTATTCCTCACGTTTATTTGTAATGGCTTCAACCTGAAAGGGAGTCGTTTGCGCCAGGGGAGTATTTGGCAAGCACTGTACTGCTGCCTCGTATTTACAAATAAGAAAACTGAGAATAGGCCCTGATTCAGCATAGCAGGTGCCAAGCGACTTGCCTGAGTCAGTACTCCTTCTCTGTTTCTCATTTTCGCCAGCTATAAACCGGAATAATAATATATCCCATGTAGAAAGCTAGAAACCTCGTTTTACTAGGTTCCCCTCATTGAGCAAATCTTCAATGTTTTAAAAACCCTAAGGAAATTCTCCGGCAAGAAATGTCATTAATCTGGAGTTAAAATTGAAAATTAAAAAACAAAAATACACCTTGCCTTTCAGTAATCCAGCCCACCCTTTCATCTCTCCGGAGAATGGTTCAGTTTTCTCTCTATATAAAAGCAATACATTTCCAGACATTCTGAATTGAAGGTTCAATTAAAGGAACGATGGAAAATGTGTTACTGAGGGCACCCAAACAGCTGTGCCCCTTGGATCACCGCTTGAGAACACCAAGAATCTTGGAAATAATGTGGTCCTTAGAAAACACACTGTGTTTTCTCATACTCCTCCAGTTTAGGCTTAGTGACTCCAGAGGCCCCTCCACCTCCACCACACACCCACTAGCTCATTCTGCCCAGGAAAGAATGCCATCAAAGACAGGACTAAAGTGTCAGTGTGGTATATCAGTGGAATAAGTGTGGAGTAGGCCAAAGGGAAGTGAGTGGAGCAGGGAGCAGAAGAGCAGAAGGAAAGGGGCAGGGGAATCTTGACTCCTCTTCTCTTTTCTTAGTCCTGGAGAGCACTTAAGAACTCACCTGAGTCTCAGAATCCCTTCCATTCACATTCTCACCTTTCCCAGAAACACGCCTTTCCTTGCCCCCTGCACACACATTTTCAGTAGTTCAATATCCAACTCTATGACATCCCTCCACCCACAAAATCAAATCACCTACCTTCCCATCTTTGCTCTTCTGCTGAGCCAAGAGGGTAGGGGGCTCGCGTGAGGCTGTGGGAGGAATTACTCCCTTTGCAGACCTCTCTGTATCAATCGTCCCAGAATCCTTTGGGAGAAAACCACTTGCATCATTAGCTGCCTTGTTCCCAACTTTGCTTCCTTCTCTTATTTATTTTATTTCCCAAGAAACGATTTAGGGTTTGTGGGACTCCTGAGGAGAGACCCAGGGCACAGGTTTTTCAGGTCACAATCCATATGGGTGGGTGAGTGGATCCCAGGAGCCAAGGGTGTAGAGGAAGGACATACAGCAGACAGCCACAGGTCATGGATGGTGGGAGCTGACAGCCAGACCCCCCTGAATGAAGGCAGCCAGAGCGTACTCACTGTCCTGAGCCAGGCACACAGTCTGCTTTTCTTTTCTTCCCCTTTGGTGTTAGTGGCAATAAAATGCATGGGCCCTTTTGAGCCCAGTCTGGCTATCCAAGCTCAAACATGTTAAGAGGTCATTGTGGCCTGGCCCAGGTCAGGGCTGAAGGGTTACTACTGATGCCTTATGTGCATTCAGCACGTTTAAATACCTCCTCTAGGATGTGTGCGTCCCTCATCCCCAGTGCACACACTGCTGCAGTGGGGACCCAGTAATGGCCCCTCATGACCACGACGCTGAAAACTCCACTGGGACCCACGGGAAGGAGCAGTTACTGTAACGACTACAGCAGCCAGAAACAAAGCGAAGCAAAGTGCATACTGACCTCCAGGGGAGCATCTTCTCTGCACCCTCCTGTGCTCCGGTGGGAAGCACCTGCTCTGTTGACCCTGCAGCCCCAGACTAAGATCACACTCCATCACACACGCTCTAAAATGGGCCACAAATAGCAGTCCCCTCTGGGAGGGGCCATGCCACCTCCACCTTCCCTCAGCATCAGCAATGGGGGTCCCTGCTGAGGGCATAAGCTGGGCAGCAGCATCTCTTCCCAGCTTAGGCCCAGTCATTCCTTTCCTCTTCCTTCTGGGCCAAGTAGGTTTGCAAGCACCAGCTGAGCCCCCTCTCCCAGCCACATAAACCCTCCACGACTGGAAAATGGGCTTTACCGTTGGCTCCACTCGGGTGTTTCACAGCCCAGACGGGCAGCGCACCCCATCACTCAGCTAAGCACGATTCCTTAGCCCGTGTCAGTCCCACAACAGATTCCAAAGGTTCCTGTACCAAGCCACACCCAGCACTTGGACCCTCACAGCAATGGTCACCGCATTCGAATCAGCCTATTTGTTGTTGGAAAAGGGATCCGGGTTTGGCTGCAGTTGTGAGCTGCAACAGTGACATCCGGTGGCCATTAGGTGTACTGCACCATGCACTTAGCCTGGCAACAATATCTCTTGTCTTAGGGCCACAGAAACCCTTCATGTGCAGATGAGGCAGAATTTGATTGTAAAGGTAGGAGACTGGATCTGAGTCAGAGCTAGAAACGTGTTACTAATCAACCTAAGGAAAAATATTCTTCCGAGAGGTGGTTGTGATGGGCAAGATTTAGCTGAGTTCTAGAGAAAATGACATTGCAATAGCTTCTTCCAGTTAGATGGTGGTCTCAGCACTTTACATATAACAGTCAAAAGTTCAAATTCCTCTAGCAACTGCAAGGGGTCACCTTGTAAACTCTTTGGGGGCAGGGATTGTGGTTTTGTGGTGTTTGAAAAGCACCCAACAGAGCAGGTCCTGGTCTGTGATGAGGACAGCTAGGTACTGCCCCAGTACACATAACAAGTAATAATACATTGTAGAAATATAGTAAGGCAGACATGTAACAGTCACCCAAACAAATACAGATGTCCCAGGAGTGATATGCTTAAAAGCAGGTTGCTGTGCGAACCTTAACTTTTGAATTTCCTGATTCTTATGCTTTTGCATTCTCAGCCTTAGCAATACTGCACTGAAGTTGTCTGCACTTAATCTGTGCTTTTAAAATAATCATTAGCAGCATTTCTGAGAAAGGTTTTCAGATCAGTCAGATGAAGGATTACTTTGATGAGGAGAATTCCAGCAAACAAATGATGCAGGGACCCCTGTAGCCCAAAGCAGCTGGACTTCCTATCAAACCGGAGGAGAATTTACTCTATCACTCATAGCTGAAGGCTGAAGCTTCTGTGCAAGTCTATTACACAAAAGATGCATGTTCTACAACCCCCCTTTTCCTTTAGAAGTCTCCCATTCAGGCACCAGCCTGTCCTAACTCCGCTTATTTTTTAAAACAACTGGC
This sequence comes from Mauremys reevesii, assembly GCF_016161935.1. Classification (NCBI taxonomy): domain Eukaryota; kingdom Metazoa; phylum Chordata; order Testudines; family Geoemydidae; genus Mauremys; species Mauremys reevesii. The sequence continues at coordinate 19,874,513 of NC_052643.1, read as the reverse complement.
AAATACAGAGCAACAAAGTTCCATCCACTCCAGCTTTAGGTTTAAGGTAGCAGCATGGAACACAACGTTACCTGTGTTGTACTAGAGAAGGGTCTATAGAGACCTTGCATTTTGGGGGCAGAACATATACAGCAGCCTGCTGCTTGAGCCAGGGGTCAATGACCCTCTATAAAAAATCCCCAAGTCCTTCCTCAGCATTAGACTGTGTTTTTAAAGAGAGATTCTCTTCAGATTCTTTGGGTTCCGATGAACAGAAACTGGGAGTATCTGTATCTCCCAGCCCTCTCACACTGAGGCAGACAAGGAACAGCCTCTTGTAAAAATCAGAAGAACTCTTTAGTAATCAGATGCATAGGTAGGGTTGCATTTGTTTTCCAAGGAGACACTGCTTTATTTAGCTGTTCCTGTGCTGCCCTCCAGTGGCAAACTGCAGGAGAGACTCTCTAAGATGGTTTAAAGGTGCTTGGTTACTATTTAGTATTTGTATTCAGCACCAGCGCATTACTGAGAGGATAAGGCATAGTCCCTGCCGCAAGGAGCTTACAATCGAGGTTACATACGACACAGCAGGACACAAGGTGAGTGGCCATCTAGCTCAGCAGGGAGAGGGGATTCTGTTTGTCCACAAGCGTAGCCAGCTATTTCCGTTTTGAATCCAGAGCCCAGACACTGGCACTGCTGGGACACAGCTGATAGCTGGAAGGGCATTCTGGGTAAATGAGAACACCTACCATCGTCTTTGCTTCACAATTTCCCTTTTCAGCATGGACAGAACAGACAGCATTTTCAGTGGAGAAGGGTTCTCTAGGGCCCTTTGAACTACCAGAGCGATGCATCTTACCCACTGCTGCAGCTGGCTGGTGGCTGCTAAGATCTAAATGGTTTTTCATGTCAGAAGTTTTTTGATTTTCTTAAATTAATTACAGCAAAAGAGCATTTTATAACAGAGTGGTGATGGGCTCACAGCAGGCTTTCCTGCATGTCTGAGTCTCAATCCTTCCTGCATCATCAGAGATCGCTCAGGGCACAAACAAGGTGCCATCATCCCTGTCTATCCTGAGTCCCTGTTTACATGTCCTCTGTGTTGTTAAGTCCCCTAAGTTTTCCCTCTCTAAGTGCTGTTCAAAGGAGGGATTGTTTCGATCGTCAACTTTGCGTGTTCTTCCAGCTGCCCAGCAGAATGACAGAAGCTCCAGCTTCATTCTTAACAGAGCTCACAAAAAATTGCAGGTAAAGACAGTACCTTAATAACCAGGGCTTAATTTTTAATGAAAGAGGTGCTGGGGCTCAATCAATGTTTTTTACTTTCATAACTGGTGCAGCAAGCCCAGAGGTGCCACGGCTATTAACTGCCAAGCTAGAGGTGCCAGGGCTCCAGCACAAGTTGAGCACTGGCAATAACGTGAATTCATATTTAGAGATGATCAAGTAAGCCTGGCTTGACGTAGGACCTTTCTTCTGGTTCAGATGAGTTCAGCCCTTTCCACAGCTCTTGGCCTACGCTGATGGGTCTGGCTAAAGAGCTCAGAAGCTTCTCTGCTGGGCCCTGCTGCCAGTCTAAACAGAAAGCAACTGCGCAGTTCACTCTGGGGGTTTCCCTGACTCTCATGTTCTGAGATTTCCCCCCAAAATGTTTGGATAACAGGCCAAACCAACTCTAGCCATGTCACTTCTGAACACACCAAAGAGTGGCTGGGATGCTAGGAGCTCATGTACATATGTTTGGATTGACAGAAAGAGACTTTGGAGGATTTTAAACTCAGCTAAAATAATGTAACTGGTCCAATGATTTACAATTAATCCACCTGAACTGAACTTTGCAATATGTTTTCTACATGACTCTTCATGGTCTCTGGTTGTGTTACTGCTGTGCTGTTGGTAACTACAGGAGCATCATGTTTAAAACAAACAATGACAGTAGAAAAAGGAAAGAAGAATGTGGGGGTTTTCTGTGACTGTAATATCCCCATCAAACAGCCTGAGATTGACACACTTGACAGTGATATCTCAATACTTCCTCCCTGAGGCCTCAATCTAAACCCATGGAAATCAGTGGGAGTCTTTCCTCAACTTCAGAGCGCTTTGGAAGAAGACACCTGTGAAAGAGGAATTGGGGAATAAAAAGGGAAGAACAAGATGGATCATCAAATCCCCAGGAGGGACACACAGGCCATAAGAAAAAAAATATATTTGTTTACACTTTTTATTAGCATTAGGGTTTGAGTTTATCCGATGTTTAAAGAGTTCCTTTCATGGGTGACTAATCTCACTGAAGCTATGAAGCAAAGGCTCTGACAGCAAAGCATTTTTTTTCTATTGTGTTATGCCAATAGAAACATTTATTATGAAAACTTGTTGCAGGCAATTTGTGTTCAGGAAAAAATGATTTTCACCTTGGCAACTCTTCCAGCTCCACTGAGAATCCAAACAAGGCAAATCCTACTACACACACTGAAGCACAGTCATTTCAGTGTCTGTGGAAACTCACTTCCAAGCAAATATTAATTGCAAACTGAATGGTAAACAAAACGAAAATGATTATTGTGATGAACCCAACAATCCTAGATTCTTAGGATCCTGAAGCACCCAAGCAGAGTATGTTTTGCAGATGCAGAAAGTTAATTTTATGGCTTTTCTCACTCTTTGATTAGTTCACAATGAAAACTTGCTAATGGGTTGCTGATAAATGTGAAGTGAAGTACATAATATTTTTATGATGTGATTATGGCAGCCAGAACACCAGAAAGCAAAAATGTAAAGTTCACCAGAAAGGACAGCATTAAGATGCACTTCTGAGTGGTTCTTTGTTAAATGGGATAGTGGTCTGGGCCCAGTTCCAGGATCACACAGCACACCTGTCTGTGTGACCCTCAGAGAAACCTGCCTAAAACGAAGAAAACCCAACAAGGCTTTCTTAGAAGAATAATGCCACCATGGTTACATGAACTAACACAAATTCTGGCTTGGGGCCTTTCCGAATGCCCTCAGAAACAGAAGAAAGAGATATTCTTGGCAACTTTGTGCTAGAATTACTGCATAAGGTGAACTCTGAGGAATCCCTACAAATCTGGAACACAAGAAAAGCAGCACAGGAGCAACAAAATAGCAATTTGGGACCTGCTCCCAGTGGGTACAAATGCAAGAAAAAAAATTCTCTCCATATCTCAACATTGTATATAACAAATATTGTATATCAGTAAAGAAAATTAACATCTGAGGTGATGTTTTGAGCTGCTTGGGAATCAAGATTTGTGACCATAGACTCCAGCTTTGGCTCTACCCAATTAAGAAGAAATCCTGGATCCAACATTATATTTGAAAACTGGTCCCCAGTGATTCTGGCCATAGAATAATCAGACCTAGAGAATCATTCAAAGGAAAACAACACCAAATTCTGTGAGAGGAAGAGAGATGACTGGTGGTTTAGTGAATCAATTAGATAACAAAAAGGTTTCCATGGCAGCAGCATAAAAAAAGGATTTGCAACGAAAAAGAGATGAGTTTTCTGAGCTTCTAGGCCCTCTACATAAGCCGAGAGAAGAGTCAGTCTGCCAGTATGGAGAGCAGGTGCAGAGAAGAATGTTGGCCCTTCTCCAGCTCAGACAAAGGTGAACAATGTACATTCTGAGATGTGAAATCCACAGAAATCCTACTGGAAAAAATGAAAAGCAGGGGGACACACAGATCAGGGCATGAAGGACCTGAGCTGAAAGAATGGAGGAAACTCTCAGAACACGCAAAGGGGAGAACGCTCTGAGAAGGATTTCAATGTTATTCATGTTCTCTATACTATGAGTCCTGGGCATGGTGCTGAGGGTTGCACCTCCTCAGTGGGAGCTCCTAGAGATACTGTGCCTGAGCATTGATACAACATATCCCTTTGAAAGGTTGCAGCGTCCTGTTAGGTGGTTACTAGTGCTGTTGCCAGGACAGGAGAGATCACAGACAGGGAGCACAAGACCAGGATTGTTCCTACTGCCTGTGCAGGGGTAGCTGGCAGGCACTTAGGATATGTCTACTATTCAATGTTAGCTCAGACTCAAGCCTAACTGTCCTTCCATCTACATACTAACCAGCGGCGGCTCCAAGGGCGTGCCTGGGGTGGCAAGCCGCGGGGGCGCCCTGCCGGTCCCTGCGAGGGCGGCAGTCAGTCAGCCCTCAGTGGCTTGCCTGCGAGAGGTCCGCTGGTCCCGTGGATTCGGCGGCAATTCGGTAGTGGGTACGCCGAAGCCGCGGGACTGGCGGACCTCCCGCAGGCAAGCTGCCGAATCTGCGGGACCGGGAACCTCCTACAGGCAAGCGGCCGAAGGCAGCCTGCCTGCCATGCTTGGGGTGGCAAAAAAGCTAGAGCCGCCTCTGCTTGGACTCAGGGCCTCAGGATCCCACAGGGGTGGAGGGTCCGATCTTGAGTCAAGCTGGAACCCAGGGTTCGAGACCTATTGGTTGGCAGTGTAAACACAGTCCCACTGGACTCGTGCTCTGGGAGTCCACCTAAAGTATTCCACAATCCCACAGGTGCCTTTCTTTGTCCTCTGGGTTGTCAATTTTTCCCACACTGCACTTGTAAACAAAGGGTTAGAGTGGCCACGTTTTGGAAGGGCACGAGGACGGTCTGGGATATGGATGGTTAGACTCAGGCCTGTATAATGCTGGAGCTCCAGGCTGACCCAGGGTTCAACAATTCCTAACCTGGGGTTACAAATGAATGTAGATGTGATGCTCAAGCCCTAGGTTAACAAACCTGAGGTCTGCAAACTCGATTTCTACTAACCTGGGCTTACACGGCCGTGTAGACATACCCTTAGAGTTAGGCTTGTAGATCTACTATGCTTGGCAGTTGTGCTGACTATTGCTCACTCTGGGTTTATTACTGAAGCATTTCCTGTGTGGTGTGACCACATGGGCCTCTGTGTGCCCTGCTCCTGCCTGGCACAACATGACAGTGCCAGAAGCTACTTTCCCCTTGTTCTCACTTCCATCGAGAGAACAGAACCTGGAGACAGCAAGAGAAAAAGAAAGAATGAATGAAATTCCTCTGTAGAAAAAAAACTGGAAAAAGAAGAGGCTCACACTAGACACAATGACAGAGCTGCCAATATCTGATCATTGTCATGCTGAGAAAAAAATCCCACCTCTACAACCAGGTGCTAGGAGGAGCAGCTGTCTGAAAACTGTAATCATAGCAATGGATTCAGCGGCAAATGTAAAAGATCTGACAGCCACCAGGAGCATGGAACTTGTGGCAGATGAAAACAAAGTTAGCTCAGACAGTGGTTACACTCTGCATCTAAAAGTCTCAGCTCATCAGACAGCTTTGCAGGCTGTTGCTGCAGAAGTCAACGAGAATGAGCTTCCTCTCCACAGACCAAGACCTCATATGGTGCAAACTGGGGTCTACAATGAGATGTACAGTAACACTATTGACAAATCCAAAGGTGCAGAAGAGAACAGTCTGTTTGGTCACTTTTGTCAAGATATTCTGAATGGCTAATTGGCTCCTCAGGTCAGTCCTGAGCTAAAGGATGGGGAAATCAAGTCAAGGACAAAGAGAATGAAATCAAAATGAAGGAAAAGGGCCAGTTCAGAGCCAAAAAACAAAAAGGACAAGCCTAACATCAAAGGAAATAACAAAAAGAAAATGAAGATTCAGAAAAGCAGTAACAATATATTACAAGAGAGTCTTTTGAACAATGTAGAATAGTTCTCCGAGCAGGCTCAGAGTTTCAGGTAGTCTCCCTGTCTGCCACTAAAGTTTATGGCTAAGGATCATTGGGCTCTTCAGTAATAAATGTTCATGAAGCTAAGGCAGGTGAGCTGTGCAGGTGCAGGTCTCACTACACTAGGTAGCAGTGCTGACTCTCGGATTCACTTGATGTTATTACCTCTGGCATAACTGCATGGGCCTTGCCTCTTGCTCCTGCCTGCACCACAGCATGGCATCTCCAACCTACCCCCTAGTATCTCCTGTGCAAGGCAGGCTCCATTCACACTGATCCCCTTCATTTGTGAAGAACCCCAGATTCTATTTTGGTAAAATGCACAGCTGGCAGCTCTCATCACAATGGGAACATGATGATGGTGCTTACAAGGGAGGGACAATGTATTTTTGGACCTGTCTGCCAGGACTGCCAAACTCTGTTACTGTTTGGTTAGTGTGGAAAGGAAACACTTCCCTCGGAAGCTGAGCTATTTACCTGTTGGTTAAAGATAAACAAAAGGACAGATGCTTTTATTTATTGGCATTGATTTTCAGAGGGGTTTAGTTGCTACACAACATGTTATCGTGCTTTTGTACAGTATTAAACCAATAAATAACCAGTTTTTTTAAAATACCAGTAATATTCACCACAGGCCCTGCCACATCAGCTTTTTAACACGCTATGAGGGATGATTCTCAGAGAATAAAAAAACCCAACATCCAGATACAAACATGCTGGATTTCCAATCTCTCTCTGGGGACCAGTTGATGGTAAATTACCACTAACAGAACATGGTAGGTAATCAATGACCAATTGCTGATTAGTTTGTCCCAGAAATAGAGTTATTCCAAACCCCCACTGTGGCCTCAGGCCTTGATAGGCATCCATCTCCTATTCTAGAAAGTTCCAGATTTTCCTAGCAACATTTGTAATGTACTGTACAGCATTAGGGCTGAACTGTAGTAAGTGGTTGATTACATTTGTATTATGCACGTAAGCTGTACACTGATCTGTAGCTGGGCTGCCACTATCGGCTGTTCTCAGGATGGGAACTGGCAGGGTTAAGAAGTGTGACTGAATGGAATGTGACAGTTCCCCAAAGTAGCCATCTATTTAATGCTGACTGACCACTCGCACAGTCTGCGATCATGAAGCTCCTCCTTTTCTGAAGGATGAATGCGGTTGTATTTTACTGAATTCCTTCGTACCCGACAGGTGCGTTTCTAAGGCTTTAGGAAAGTAATCCATTACCTGTTCCCTTAACAGCTTTGTCTTGGAGTCATCAGATGGTCATTTCACTGAAAGCTAGGTAAACTACTCTGCTCCTCGCCCCAGATGTGTTCCCTCCTGCCCACTCACCGTTCCATATCAAGAGATTTCAGAGTCTAGATGCACTCTAGTGGTTTTAGATCACAGAAACAATGGACATGCAATAATTGACATACAATTCAGAGAGTTCTGAACAATTATAACACAGCTGATTTTTTCTTGAACTGCTGCATTTATCCCAATAATGAGCCCATAAGAAAATTTTCTAAGTCTAGGCTTCAGAAACTACTAAAGGACAATTTCTCTTTACACTTGACCAGTTTGATCCTGTCTATTCATTATAATGGTCAAGGCTGAATATTTTTCATCCAGCAGTACGGGGTTTTCACGTAAACAGGAGTTTGTGTGCTGGCATTTCCAATCTGCGGTGCAAGTGAGTGTATCTGCATAAGCCAGTGGTTCCCAAGCTTGTTCTGCCGCTTGTGCAGGGAAAGCCCCTGGCGAGTTGCGCCAGTTTGTTTACCTGCCGTGTCCGCGGGTTTGGCTGATCGCGGCTCCCAGTGGCCGTGGTTCGCTGCTCCAGGCCAATGGGAGCTGCTGGAAGCGGCGGCCAGTATGTCCCTCAGCCTGTGCCGCTTTCAGCAGCTCCCATTGGCCTGGAGCAGCGAACTGCAGCCACTGGGAGCCGCGATCAGCCGAACCTGCAGATGCGGCAGGTAAACAAACCGGCCCGGCCCGCCAGGGGCTTTCCCTGCACAAGTGGCAGAAGAAGTTTGGGAACCACTGGCATAAGGTACGGAACCAAGTTAAGTACTGAACCTAATAAAGGAACTCCTGGCCGGACATTTAGCTACTGACAACATTAAAACCAATTGCAGATTTAAGTGTCAGGCTCAATGTGCAGTATGCACAACTTTTCTAAATAAACTAGGCAACACTGGGAAGGCATCACATTGGAGATACTTTGCTTTATAGTGAAACAAAACATTTCTGTTCTGATGCTTTGTAAGTGAGGAAAGAAGCCTTGTCAGGGTAATTAGGTGCTTAATAAAAAGATCACTCAGACATGAAAATGACCTCAAATGCTCTTATTTCTAAGAGGAGATATTTAAAAGCCTTGTCAAAGTTTAAATAAGAAGGTTCCTGGAGCCCTTATTAACTAAGGAATTAAAGATGGGTGAGTAACTGTTAATGAATAAAAGCTGGAAGCTTACCTCAGGGTAAGACCACTCTGGTGAGTAATCTGTCACCATGAATAAGCGCCCGCTCTGCTGCAACATCCCCAAGGTGCCTTGTGCTGCGGCTGCTGAGACCACCTCAGCAACATGCATGTATGCCATGGTACTGGTTCCATTCTCGGCACTGCTGAGCTGCATGCTGGCTTGCTGAGGGCTGCAGCAAGGAATGCACATTTCAGCCTGGTTGTAGGTTGCTCTGTTGCCATCTTCAGGCTGAGATAGCCCGGCACTGTCACCGGACACCAGCTGGTGCCCATAGATGGCATTACTCCCACCTTCTACTGATATGAAATCATTAATAAGATCTGAAAACTGGTTGCTGAAGGAGATGTCAAAATGGTCCAAATTAAGCTCCATGTTGGAGGAGTTGTTTAAGCTGGGATGGGCCACTGGGTAGAGTCCTTGCACCATATTTCCTTGGAGAATAGGGAGATTATTCCCATTCCTGATACCACCATTGGCCTCGGGCTGCATGTAGTGCTCTGTGTTACAGGCTTGAAGATCCCCTGATTTAAGAAGATTTTCATTCCCTTCTGCCTGCTGGGAGGTCTCCATGGGAACTTCAGCGTCTGCAGTCATAGCCTGGAAGTTTGCTTGGAACTGCATGAGCTGGAGAGAAGAGGTGGACTCTATTCTAGTTTCCACTGTGCCATTGCAATTAGAGGTTGTTTGGGAGGATTCTGTTTTCACATTGGGGATTCCTAAAGTGTTCACAAAAGAGCCACTTGTGTCATTCAAGTTGTTATGGGTGTTTTGTTCAAGAGGGAGAGGTTTGCTGGCATCCTGCAGAAAGAAGCTAGGGGAAGGGGTCTGGTGAACATGAGGACTCTGGACTGTCTGGTTGAAACTGGAAGAATAGTCCTTGTTGGAGTCAATGGCACTGAAGTCCATTTGCTCCAAGGTGGTACTTGGGCTCAGCCCGCCTCCAGATGGAAGCAGACCTGACCCTGTAGTAAGGCTGAGAGAATTAGATGCAGAAGTGGAGGAAAACGCTTCTTTGGACATCTGTTGTTCAAAAGAAGTGTCCTCAGTTTTAATCTCTTTAGTTAGGGCTGCACTGAAATTGAACCCACGTTCTGTCGTGGGCGACTGTCTTATGTTGGTACTAATGCTGTCTCCTTTTAGGCCTCCTCCACCATAAGTCTGTCCCTGCTTGGGATTATTAAGAAAACAGTCTGGGTCAAAATTCATGGTGGTTTCTGGAATTTTTCTGCTACCATCCAGAGTTGTAGAGAGCACAAGCTCGTCAGAGACATTGGTGGGCAACATAGCCAAGCTCTCTGAACTGCCTGGTGTAGGAAAAGCAAACTTGTGGCCATCTGAGCTCACAGCCAGTACCAGTCCTTGTGCAGCGGCATCTGAGGATAGGAGGTGTTGATTTGGGCCAGTGGTGGGTGACATGGTATACACGGCTTCACTGGTGACTTCTGACATAAATACTGTGGCACTTTGCGATAAACTTCCCATCACCGAGGCAACAGCCATGCTGGAGACACCAGTGACTACTGGGCTATCAGCCATATCAGGGTCACTATTTAATCCACTGCTGATGGACACAGGAGAATTCTGGGTAGTGTCAGGAACTTCCACCTGATTGGTGGAAGAGACCTCAGTACTGTTTTGATGGAGCAACACAGGTTTTGCCACTTTGCCATTCCTCTTCTCCCGGCTGGAGGTCTTGCCATGACTGTGCTCATTCTTGCCTTCAGAGACATCATTATTTTGTACCTCTGAGTGAGTGCTGTACCCACCTGTCCTTGGTTCGACCTTTGGTGAAATGATGCGATGTTTGGCACTGTTACACTTGTGATGCACACTGCTACCTGCTCCTGTTCCAAAACACAAACAACGTGTGTAATTAACAAACTAATCAATGAAGATAACATTAATTGTGCTATTTTCATTTATGGCATGGGATAACTGTACTTGAGAGCAAGAGAGAGTGTGTGTGTGTATGAATGGGAGTGTGTGAGAGAGAGATTTTAAATAATGTTAATTTCTTGCCAATGTCAGATTGACAGCTCTGAAAACTGAACTTCCTTTTACATCCATGAACAGATACACTATGCGCAATGACAGCAAGCCACACCACCTTCCCCTTCCTTCAAAAAACACACAGCACACACTGCCAGCTTTACCCCGACCTGATCAGACCCCCTCTAGAAATGAGAGAGTTCAGGCTCTGTGCCCACTCTCGGGGTTGTTCAGTATGTGTCCAAGTCTCACTGTTGGGACTCTTGAGACAGGCCCCTATTACTGCCAGCTGTGGTGATGGATGGTGAGATGTGGGCCACATTCCACTAGGAACTAGGAAAAGACTCCCAAACCTCCCTCCAATACAAGCAACACACACTCATTTCACACAGGCCATCTGTCAGATGGCTTGGTATCTGCTCATGTGGATTGAGTGCCAAATGATGATCTAGAGCTGAAAGACTCCATATCCCACTTCCGTTCCCTACATCATCCAGCCATCTATGTTATTTTTCTTATGATCTTGTCCAAATACAGTTGTTGGCCAAATTATTACAGAGAAAGTCAATTAGAACAGAGAAAGCTTTCCCCTCCCAGAAGTACTGTAATATGTAGCACTTCATAGCTGTTGCATTCAGTTCACAGGCTGACAGCTAAAACATTTTGGAGCTTGAGAGGCTTTGTACACTGGTGATTAGTACCAGACAGGATGAAAAACCAGTGAGGAAAGGTCACCAGAAAGCAATTCTGGATAGGAGGTTATCCCAGTCATGCCTTTATTTGCCTGTCATGGGATGAGTATCACTTGTTTCCGGAAGCTGCAAAATTAAGCTGGCTGGAGTAAATGATTCTCTCGGCAACTGTCTTTTCACAAAATCTGGCACTGGGAATGCTTTTTCTGAGAAGAAAGGCCCATGATTTTTTGATATTTCTTCCTCTAATTGATTCAGTTTTCCCAGAATGAGGTAAGAACCTTAATTATTGTACAGTACAATGACCTAATGGGTAAAGAAACCTTCTCCTCATAGCTAATGGCTACAATTACAACTTCCTTCTTCTGGGTATCATAAAGTGGCTGCGTAGCTGCTATAATTTGCTAAATCTTTTTGTTCCTTGCCCTTGAAGGGGAACTTCTCTATTATAGGTACAAGATCTGAATCAGGTCACCTAAAGTAGTTCAGAACAAAGCTTTTGAAACTAAATGCAATAGTAAATCTCTCCATTCTCTTAGGAACAGAGCTGAACAAGAACTAGAGAGAGGCTTCCAAGTTGCTATCTTTGAGTGGGACTGTAACAAGTTGGGGATGCAAGCTGCTGTAAAGCAAAGTGATACTGGTACATTACAAAGCAAGCAGCAGACTTAGCATAAGACAAAACATCAAAGGGAAGAATAAAATAATTCATGTTCAGATCTGCAAGCCTGGATCAAGTGCTGATCCTTAGGGGTTGAATTTTATTCCAAACCTAGGTATTTCAGAGGTCATCAGTCTTACTTAAATCTTGATTGTATAAGAAGACTGGGGAAAAAAACCTGAAGCACAGATGGTATTTTTCTTTGACAAATTTCTCTAAGGACTAATTAATTTATTGTACATTTTACTTGACCAAAGTAGCAAAAAGGGGTAGGGATGAGGCAGATGAGTTGGAAAAGTGAATCACTCAGATTCTCACTTCTTATTATAAAGCGCTAACACTAGAGAGGATGTACCTTTCCTAGCTGTTTCAGGCAATCTCAGCCAAGCAGAACTCTTCTCAACAGGAAGGAATTTTCATTCACTATTTCCATCAACATTAAAAAAACCCGAGGACTATTTTCACTCTTTGTTATCTTGTAATTAACCATCTGAAATGCCCTATGGGCACACAGCACAGTGTAAGGCTTATGGTGCCCAGAAAGTGTCAGTAACACAATTTGAGCAAGCTGCAGGACACAACATGCTTTCTAGAGGAAGCCGCCAGTAGAGGGAACTGATGAATTCCGAGAGCTCGCATGTTACAGTCTCCATATTTTTCAAAACCCCATGTTGCATCTTTAATATGTTTGAGGCTTCATCACTTACTCCTGGATTAACTGTATCTCAAAATTTGTGGCAAAATATTTTTAATGGTTAGGTAACAACAAAGAATACGCTGAGCTTAGATTAAAGCTACAATCTGAGAGATCGTGAAGATAAAAAGGAAATAGAAAAAAGTTCAGCATTTCATAGCAGATAACATCTTATTTATGGATTTTCCCAGAGACTTTTACTCAGCTGCCCAGTGAGGTTTTTATTCTAGCATAATTTTTATTCCATCAAATAAGGGTCATTTTACTTTGCTAAAAGGTTAATTCTCACATGGCAAATATTTAGTAACATAGTAGGACTCCCAAATCCACATTCAGAAGCATGGAAAATCCTTTCCAGGAAACACCTAGAATGAGATCAGCAGTCACCTTGAAGAGAGTAATCAGCTGCCAAACAGGGCGGCCCTGTTGAACTACAGAAAAATATGTGAAGATCCCATTTAGCCTTCTCTGTGTTGTCTTATTTGAAGACATCAGCAGTGGTTTCTTAGCAGTGGCTCACAAGGCCCATTCATAGGAAATCAGAATCTGAAGTGGATCTCTGGATGCAGATGGGTTTCTTGGTATGCAGTTGAGTTTTGATTTGGAAGGGGACTTAGCCCTGTTGTCTGCTCTCTACTGTAACCAGCTACTCACCCAAGTTGCCGGTGCAGAGACAATTGTGCGTCCGAGGCTGTGGTTTGGTCTGGTGACTATCAAGGATCTGCTGTACAAGCTGCTCCACAGAGAACCCTGAACTGCTGTTCCCATTGCTGCATGTCCACTTAATGCCATGAACTGTGGAGAGAGAACAGCAGAAAACATCCATCAGAGTCTAGTCAGAACACAGCAGCAAATCATCAAGAGCTATCCCCAAAAACACGTGTGAGGCTATTCTTCTGCTTCACAGTGCTGTCAGATCTGCAGGATAATAGTAAAGAACAATATTAATTAATAATACTTTACTATTTTCTACTCTCTTCAATTCAAGGATCTCAAAGTGCTTTAACATGCATGGATTAGGCCTCACAACCAGCCTGTGAGGTAGGTATAATTACTCCCATTTTTAAAAAGTGAGCCCCAGTGGTTAAGTGACTTACCCAAGGTAATACAGAGCCAGGCATATAACTAAGGGACCCTGACTTAAAGCCCCCTTCTCTAATGCCTCACCACCTCTCAGATATCTCTATAGGAGCCTCTAGTGTTCCAGAGTTGCTAGTGCCTAGCTTTCTATTTAACTACTCACAGAGAGAGAGAGAGAGAGAGAGAGAGAGAGAAAACGAACATACAGCACAACTGCTTCAGCTCCAGAAGAACTGGCGAAGATAATTGCCTAGTAAGATATTTATTTAAATACCTTAAAACACCCGATACCAGTGTACTACCCACCAACAACAACAACTATGTAACAAAGACCTGGTCTGGGGAATGAGGTTGCAAATTTTACCCACCTTCTCTGCATTCATCTGTCTGCAAACTCCATGGCATTTGTACAGATGATTTCTTCCTAATGCCATGAGCAAGTTTTCAATAATAAACCAGTGAACACACACCAAGGAGAAAAAAGATTTCAGCAGGAAATGGATTTCAGTTTCCTGTTGGCAGGGGTTCATTAAACAAGGTGAGTGATAAAAAAAATAGTGGTGAAAACTCTCCTGACAGTGTATTTAACATTTATTGGAAACTAGTAAGCTGCAAAGATGGGGAATGACAGTAGCTGTGTTTGATTCGAGTAACTGCGCAGGTTTTAGAGCAGCATTCTGCTATCGTTTGACTGCATAATGTGAAAGTAGAGTTAAATAGTTTTATATAAAATCACCAACCAACAATTTACTAATGCAATAGGAAATTTTAAGCCATTGGTAGAAAAGCTGAGGGCAGCTTTTTGATGCACTTCCCTTGGCTAGTGTGCTAGTCAGGCCAATGGGAGGGCTGAATTGTTGACATAGGAGCTAACTCTTAGAATTATGGCTTCATCCCGGAATTTTTCAAGTGCAGAATCTCATATAAAATAGCTTTTTTCAACCTAACAAAATGAGGAGCTACTTTCAGTGAAATATGCTAGAGAAAGGTATTTTACAAAAGTTATTTTCATTTTATTTCCTCTAGTACTTCTCTATGCCTTCTTCTGCTATATATTTTTGTTTAATGTCCCTTGTGTGCTCTAGAATGTGTTTTTAGATTCTCAGAAGCCCTATATGTTGGCAAGATCATTTGCAAGGTGAATCACAATCTTTCCCCCTTAACTTTGTCCATTCAGCTTCTGCAATTTTTGGTTCAAGCACTAGGTCTTGTCCTTAAAGGTGCCGAGCACTCTGGGGCACTCCACCAAAGAAGGTTCCTTGCAGATTCAAGCCCCCAAAGCCTTAACCTGGAATCACTGAATTAACAGAATCATATAAATGTCAGGCGGAAGGGACCTTAAGAGGTCATCGCTAGCCCATCCCCCTGCACTAAGACAGGACCAAGTACACCTAGACCATCCCTGACAGTGTTTGTCTAAGCTGCTCTTAAAACACCTCCAATGACAGAGATTCCACAACCTCCTTTGGTAACCTGTTAGATAACTATACTTCTCGTTATAAAGTTTTCCTAATACCTAACCCAAATCTCCCTTGTTGCAGATTAATCCCATTACTTACTGTCCTACCTTCAGTGGACATGGAGAAATAACCGTTACTAACCTCTTTTGTATCTGTTGTTCTTCAAGATGTGTTGCACATGCCCATTCCACTCTTGGTATCTGTGCACCCAGAGCACAGCCGACAGACACTTCTTCAAGCTCCCTCTGCTGGTGCATGCCCCTGTGTGCAGGTATAAAGAGGGGAGCCACCCCTAGCCCCCTGTGTTCCTTCTTACCATCACTCTGATGTAGAGAGATAAGGCAGTGGGTCCTGGAACGGACATGTGCAGCACATCTCGAAGAACAACAGTGACGGAACAGGTTAGTAACTGACTTTCTTCTTCCAGTGATTGTCATGTGCATTCCACTCATGGTGACTCACAAGCTGTAAAACAGGATGTGGGATCAGAGTCTATTTCAATAAAGACTGAAGAACAACGTGTCCCACTCTAGCATCATCTCTGGAGTCTTGAGCCACAGCATAGTGGGAGGCAAACATGTGGACTGAGGACCAGGCTGCTGCTTTACACATGTCTGCAGCTGAAGCTTGTGCCAGAAAGGCCACCAAGTTTGATTGTGACCTCATTGAATGAGCTGTAACTCAGAGTGACATTGGCCAAACCATAGAACATGCATAGACAGGAGGCGATCCCGGAAGAAATTCTATGGGTGGAGACTGATTGACCTCTTACTCTATCAGCCACTGCTATGAACAGCTGGAAAGATTCACAAAAGTGTCAGGTTCTATCTGGATAAAATGCCAAGGCTCTTTCTCCATGCTTGTATGTCATTTTGGGCAGAGAACAGACAAATAAGTAGGCTGGTTGATGTGGAAAGAGAAAACCACCTTTGGGAGGAACTTTGGATGAGGGTGCAGGCAAACCTTGTCCTTAAGATCATATATGGAGGTCCCGACATTAATCCTCCCAGCTCCCCAACTCTTCTGTGCAAGGTAATGACCACTGGAAAAGCCAACTTCATTGACAGAAGCAGCTGAGAACTGGTAGCCCACAGTTCAAATGACAATACTAGGTTTAGATTCCACAGGGGAATTGGGCTCTTGCACTTGAGAGTATAATTTGACTAAGATCTTTAAAAACCTTATGGACATGATGTCATTGGACAAAACAGAGTGACTGTCCACCTTAGGATGGAACACTGAAATAGCAGACAGATGTACCTTGATGAAACTAAATGCCACACCTTAGTGTTTCAGCCATGCTTCTAGCTGCTGCGTGGGCTGCGTCCAGCCCTGCCTGCAGTTATGTTCTCATGACTAGTCTGCCCTTATTGATGAAGAAAGGAAACTCCTGTCTAGCATTCTCTGGAAACAGCTCTCTGAACTTTTCCACAGAGCCCCATAAATTAAAATCATACTGCCCCAGCAGAGCCTGTTGGTTAGTGATATGCAGCTGCAAAGGCCCTGTCGAATACATCTTTCTGCCAAATAAGTCCATCTTTTTAGCATCCTTTGATCTGGGGTTGACAGGCTGGAACCCTGAACACCGTTTCTCATTAACTGATGTCACAACTAATGAGGCCGGTGGTGGATGACTATAGAGGTACTCAAAACCTTGGGAGAGCACATAATGCAGTGATACTCGGATCTCAGCGGTTCTGGAGCCAAATTAGTGATCAACATTATCCAAAAGAGCCACAGTTTCATTTTATGTATATACACACACACACACACACACACACTCACGCTGCAGGCTTCTCCTTAGATGGTATTGAGAGACTGCCTGTCCAGGAAGCAGGAAAATGCAGTACCGAAGGTGGAATCACTGGCAGTGGTGCCAAGAGACTGGACTCTTGGAAGGACAGAGACCCCAGCACTGAGAGGCAAAATAGGCTTCTTGCCACCATAATACTTCTGGGGTAACTGGCACCAAGATGGTCTCTTGTGGTGCCAAAGAAGTTGATGGTGCCCCTTGCAGCACTGAAGTTGACTGCCAGTTTAGGCATAAATTTGAAGGACGAGTGCTTAGGTTTCAGGTGCACTCGCTGGACTCCTCTATCCTCTTACAAGACTTGGGGGCAGATATCTTCCCCTGGCAGGTGCCTGTCTGGAAGCCCTGTACTTCTTCCTCAGTAAAGATGAGGGAGAATGGTGCCGGGATTCTGCTAACCCTGAAGTTGCACTTCTCACGGAAGCTGCAACACTCAGCACGAAGTCAGACCACAACGGCTCCAACCATGGCCTGAGCACTGCCTCCATCAGCTGGAATTTCAGCCTACCCTCCCTATTCTTCTTTGTCCTAGGCTTGAACTCCCTGCGGATCTGACACCTGTCATTCACATGTGGCTCTTCCAAGCACTTCCGGCAGCTATTGTGTGGGTCACTCACTAACATAGGCCTGGAGAAAGTTGCACAATGCTTGAAAGTTGGTGACCAGGGCATACCTTGGTACTGTGAATAGAAATACCCCAAATGGGGAAATGACAAGTCCAGAAAACTTTTTTTTTTTTTAAACAGAAAAAATGATGACTCTAACCTTCCATAACGGTTGTTCTTCAAGATGTGCTGCTCATGTCCATTCCAAGCTAGGTGTGCGAGTTGCCGGAGATTTTCCTCCTTAGTGCTGTCCATTGGACCAGCCCTAGTGCCCCCTGGATCCCTGTGCACATGCGCCGGTATAAGGGTTGCTGCCGGCTCCGCACCTCTCAGTTCCTTTTTGCCGGTAACTCCAACAGAGGGCTAGGGCGGGTGTGTGTGTGTGTGTCATGGAATGGACACAAGCAATACATCTCAAAGAACAATAGTTACAGAAGGTTATTAACCAATTTTTTCTTTGAGTGCTTTCTCATGTCCACGCAATGCTAGCTGACTCTCAAGCAGTGTCCCTGGAGGTGGGCTCGGAGTTCATGGACGTGTTGATTGCAACACTGCTCTCCCAAAACTGGCATTGAAACTGTTGGGTGATGGTGTAGTGGGACATGAAGGTATGAACCGATGACCATGTTTGAGCTCTGCAGAACTCTCGGATTGGTATCTGCATGAGGAATGCTGCTGACGAAGCCTGGGCTCTCGTGGAATGAGCAGTCACAATCACCGCAGGCGGAACTTTGGCCTGTTTGTAGCAAGCTTAGATGCAGGCGGTTATCCAGGACAAGAGTCTTTGGGGTGATACTGGTAGTCTTTTCATCCTTTCCGCTACTGCAACAAAAAGTTGTGCAGACTTGCAGAAGGGCTTGGTCCTCTTGATACAGAAGGCCAGGGCCCGCCTAACCTCTAATGTACGGAGCTGATGTTCCTCATCAGTGCTGTGTGATGCTTTGGAAAGAAGACAGGCAGAAAAATTTCCTGATTGTTATGGAATTGCTACACTACCTTTGGTAGGAAACCTGGGTGGGAGTGCAGCTGGACCTTATCCTTGAAGAACATTGTATAAGGGGTTTCTGATGTCAGGAGTTTGCTGCCATATGACCTAACAGCTTGAAGCACACCTGGGCAGTCATAAGTGGGTGAGCTGTGACCCGGGCAATTAGATCAGACATAGTTATGAACTTGATCTCAGGAAGGTAGGACTTGGCGGAGTCAAGCACTGCCCAATAAACTCTGTTCTCTGCACCAGGACCAATGTTGATTTCTGTTTGTTTATTAGCAGATCCAGCACCCAAAAGGTGGCCCAAACTACGCTGAACCTGAGCCTGTGAGTGGCCTTCGATCAGTCAATCATCGAGGTACGGGTAAACTTGTATGCCTCGATGTCTAAGATTTTTTCTACATTATATAAAGTTCCTGCTCTGCAGTTATATTGAGAAATTTATTTTGCAGTGAGATATTTTCAGTTTCTCCCACAATTCCTTGCAATGGCAGTGAAGTGGATGTATACTACTGCCCACAGAAAGGTCTGCTTTGCAGAACTATGTCAAGGTTGCTTCCTGCTGCTAAATCCGGTGATAAGCAAGGTATTACAGGGCACAAGTCTGATACCTGAATCATGTCTCATGGTTTATGTATAGATAATGATTTGTCTGAAGCTTGAATCAAGCAAGTTGTGAGCTGCAAGCTAAGGAACACAGACAGCTTTATAGCTGGATACATATGGCAGCCTACTATTTCAGGTTCTTCCCTTATATTAAACTCACAACATGGATCTATTGCAGGAAGCAGGCAGGAGCTGAAGCTTTTGATCTTAAACGTATCTGTAGCATTCTCAAGTGAGATCTCCAAACACTGAGCTTTCCTGGGGAACATCCACATTTCATAGTCTGACATCATCATTTCAAGAGGCTACATGTTTCTCTACGATTGCATTTCTCAGTGATCTCATTGGCTGTATTTTCTGATCTTTAGTTCTTGGAGGAGCCAATGAGGCTTCAGGCTTCTGCTAACAGGTGGCATTTAGTGGAAAAGTTCCATCTCTAGCTTTGCACTTGCTGATTGAGCAAGGTTCCAGCTCCAGACTCTATCAATGTGCTGTGACTCTTCTGGTGCTTATACTCCCCCTTCTGTTATGAAGGTTATAAAATGAAAAGCCAGTGAAGGGTGACAGATTGAAAGCAGAGAATTTCTGGATGCCTAATTTAAATTACCTACTGTCTTGGCACATCCAATATGCAGATTGTCTCCCTCCCCCTTTAAAGAAAAAAACCCTATTAGATGGTGAGCTGTTAGTACTGAATATCAAATACTATCAAGATGGCTTTTAACATGTCACGCTCGGCTTCCCGACACATAATGAATCCGCGGGAAAGGAGATTTCTATAGGGGAAAACGTGCATTGTGAAAGAAAGGTTAATAAAAACAACACATGCCCCGCCCCTTTCTTAAAGGCTGAAAAAGTTAAACCATTTAAAAAGCATCTTTGATTAAATTTAAGGTCAGAATGTGGAAATCAAAAAGGAAGCAGCTAAATGCTGCAAAGTATTTTAATTCTAATTTCTGTGCAGATTCCTTCTGCACTTATGTATAATTTAAATAAATCCTGCAAACAACTCCAATATCCTTCCCTTCCCCTCCAAAAAGGGCTGTTGTGAAATGTGTCCTGTTCCCTGACACAGCCTCTGTACAGCATGTTAGAAACCTGTGGAATCCAAGTGGCTAAAGATGTATAAGGGAGTGGTGTTTTGAGAAACAGAGAACTGGGGCTGGTGGAAAGTTCATCATTAAGCATTGCAAATGGAGATGCTAGCAGAAATGCCTCAGGCCTGTTCTGGAAGAGGGAGGGGTCACTCCTCCAAGCATCTGCCTTTTCTGTTGTGGGGAAGGAGAGAATCAAAATGACCTTCCAGTATTGATTCAATAGCTACCCATTCATTAGCACGGTCAGGACTTTCTTTGATCAGCAGCAGCACAGGGAAGTGAATTATGAAACAAATAACTAGCAAAAAAGATCAGAAGCCAAAGGAAACTTAAATAGGGACAGAACTTAGCTTCCTAGTTTCACCCTAAATCCTGGCAACTTCCTTCGCTGCTGTTGACTATGCCACCAAGCCTACTCCCCATCCCCAGTACACACCTAGGTTTGAGACCATTGCGGTGGTCTTTCATGCCTCTGTCCCCTCCCCACACATCCATGCTGTCCCCAAATCTTACAACGTCCTCCCCACAAAAGATTGAAAACCCACCTATTTCTTTCTGTCCTGACAGATAAAACATTAATCCATGCACTGATCATATCCCCTTTTGATTACTGCAACCTCTTCCCCTCTGGCCTCTTTGAGCAACATCTCTCCTTGGGGCCATCCAAAATCCAGCTGCTAAAATTACCTTCACCTTTCAGTCTGACTATGTCACCCCCTTTGAATGCACTACTGGTTTCCTCTGGCTCACCACAGGCCCTCACCCTTTCCTGATTCAAATCCCACCTGAGCACTCACTTCTTCTACAATGCTACCAAATACTAACCCCATGTTAAATCCCCTCTCTGCCACAACATCATAAGTGATTTAGATCTGGAACCTCTCTCGTTACACAGCTAAACTCTCCTCCTGTCTGGGTTTCTCAGAGTGTGTTCTGCCCATCTGTCCTTTAAACTGTAATTGCTTCAGGGAAGGGACTATTTTTATTTTTGCTCTGACAAGTGTTGAGTACACTGCTGGCACTTATCAAATAGCCACCAGAAAAAGGTGGACAGTTTGTAATAAACAAGGCTAGATCTCTGTTTACTGCAGGTAAGAATGCTCCCAAATCCTCATTCTGGAACATGTTCTGCTGTTTGATAAAACCTGACCTAACACCCTAAATCTGACTTTTAAACTACTTAAATGTGCCTTTCAGGTGCATAACCAGGGACTCCAACTACCAGGAGGATGTCATCAAAGCCAAACGTTTGCACCCTGTCTTGCTCTGGTTGTGACCTATTATGGAAGGGACGTTTATTCTTATGATAAGATGATCAGCCCATGCCAAGTAAAGAGCAAATCGCTGCAGACTTACAAGCATGATATCTGCAGCACTAGCACATACTGCAACCTTTTTGGAACTGCTTGTTGAAGTACCTGTGTTGCCAGTCAGGCCGCCAGTGCTCCTGATGCATCCCCACACTATCTGTGCTGGTGGCAGAGTGGCGTGAAACCTGAGTTCAGCACAGAGAGGATGTGCTTGCTGTCTCACTGGCATGGGGCAACGGAAAGGTGCACATCACATACCTTTGCACTGCTTCTTATAACCTAGCTCAAAGAGCAGCATGGACCCCTGGGGGATGTGCATTCTTCCCGTCTGTCAAGAAGGGGCAAAGCCTGATCATTGCTAGCCCAAGAGGGCAAGTTAGGGAACCGAGACTTGTGCAGCTTTACTGAGTGCTATGGCAACTTTTACATTTAACACTGGAAGTTCAAGAACTGCCCAGAGAACAGCACCTAAGATCATGGCCTTAAATTGTTCTCCTAAGCAATCTACAGGATACTCACCTATAATAAAAAGTAACTCTTACTAAGACTTCTTGTTTCTATCAATGTTAATCAGGATAAAGTTATCATCATTGAGTCAGTCCCTTTCTCAATACTCAGAATTTCATACCTGGTTTGCTAAAGCTCAGTTGGCAGAGACAGAACAAATGTTCTTACACTTAGCTCACAAGAAGCGAACAAAACTTTAACTACTTAGCTAGTATTTCACGATTGACCAAACTTCGTGTTCTGGGACAGCCAGTCAACTTTCATATCTGCTTCTCAGACATACACAGCACAAGGGCATTTTTCAAGGAATGCCAGGCTGGCATTTAAGAGGAGATAAAGTTGGTGTGGTATCTCACTGGGGACATTAGAGAGGAAAAGGATTGGCAGCAGCAGCAGCCGGAGGTCCCCAGGCCCTTTAAAATTGCCCGGGCCCCTGGGCAATTGCCCCCCTCCCTGTTGGCAGGCCTGTAGTCACGTGACCTAGCATGTTTGCCAGCATAGTTTTTAGTAATAAAAAAAAGTATTATTAATATCTCCAGTCATTTTAATCAGAGAATATTCTTATTGGCTATATACTTTTCTTTAATCAGACCTTTATAGAAAGTTTATAGTTATTGTTTAACTTGTTCGTGTGAGTCTGAATTATCTGTGAATTCAAGGTGGTCGCCATAGCCTTAGTGTGGTTAGCCCCTTGTCTCACTGGAGGCATTGCCAAGTAGCCGCAGTCTTTGGTACACCAGGCGGAATTGGGCACCTACCAGGAGCACCACAAAATGAGCCCACGCCACAGAAACTTTGGAACCGTCCAAAGTCTGTGAGGTGCCCCTCTCCTGTTCACACATCATACAGGTATTAAGCCAGCACAGAAAGGGGGATTACGCACCTTTTCATTGTGACACAGAGGCCAAGGACCATTTAGGTCTCAACTGGTTTCATGCTACCCTACATATTTTGTAGCTTTCACTTTAAAAAATGTTTTTATAGAAGCTTTTTTCCCACCCCTCCCAAGAAAAAAGCCCCCGGCACATCTGAAGGAGGAAGCCAAAGATCTCTCTGAAATTCCCACAGCTGTACTCAAGCACAAGATGGACTAATACCTCTTCAGGTCATTAAATTGTATGTAGTCATCCACCTTTGGCTCTAGTGCAATCATACTGGTGGAATCCACCTCCCACCTGCTCACCATTCTCTCTCCTTATAGTCAGACACTATATTCCCTTTTCTCATAAACCTGTCTCCTGCTCTATCCAAGAACCCCAAATAAACCATCAAGCTTAATCTCATGGCTTCTTCTATTTCCATGACCCTGGCATTTACTGTTGCTAGTAGGATATTCTGTGCATGTGCCAGTGACAACTATGAGGGGCCCTGGTGCTCCTAGCACAGTCATCACTCGCTCGTGCTCCCATCCATGCCTACATCAAGTAGTGAATGTCACAAGTGGCTACGCCCCTCCGCTAGCTGCCAGCATCACAGGGCATAATCTCTGTGTCAGGATCACAGGGGAAAGAGGGAAGTTGGATGCAAAGGCTGACTACCATGAGCAGTAGCACTGTACTCCAAGCTGTTGATGCTGAATCTATGGGCTTTCCTCATAGCAGCATGTGTCATTACAGCAGAATGAACATTTTAATATTTTTAAAAGCCTCATTTAGTGACAAACTTAAAATAAAACTGGGGCCCTGGAAAGACTTTGGGACAGTTCAGGACCAGACCTGATCTCTGTGGCTCATTCCAACCTCCAGTATGGATTATTGCACTGTATCTCTCAGCAAAGACAAATGAGAGCAAAAACTAGTCTGAACAAGCCCGTCTCTCCCAATCGGGTGGAATGATTTTGCTGGTCTCAGCTCAGTTGCTAGAGTGCTATTTCTCTCACCAGTGACTGCTCCAGCTGGCATAAGAAGCTGTCAACTGAGAATAATAACAAATGTGCTTCTCATCAGCATTGGATGTAGGGAGGAGAGTGTCATCAGGTGGATTGGTCCCAACAACTCAGGCAAGGAAGAATGGGACAGAGCGCCTCTTCTGTGCCACCCAGGCATGGCGCATTTTAACTCTTTGTGTCTTGTAACTCAGGTTAAGAGGAAAATTTCCAGTGCTGTCTGCTCCATGAAGCAGATTTTCAATAGAGCTCAGCGTCCAGGAATGCCCCCTGCTGCCTTACTGAGAACAATGGAATTCTCTCTCTGCCACCCCATTGAGAACAATGCCAGCTGCTTGTTTGAGTTCTTTTGAAAATTCTGTCCCAAACCTGATCCACCTCTCTGAGCCGTACAAGGAGATGTCCAGTAAGAGCAGAGAGAGAGTTAATATAAGGGGAGAAAGAGGGGAGAGCAAGTGAACAGAAAACCAGCATTTTCTTAAATAACAAGGAACAAACCCATTTTTTTATTTTGTTGTCACCTGCACAATTCCCTCAGCTGAAGAGACTTTACCACGTTCATCAACTCCTTGCTTTTAAAGTACTTCCATTAGGGAACGCCCACCTTTGCTCTATGGGTGGGGAGAGCTGCTCTAGGAAGCTGGGTTGGAGCTCTTCAGCAGCCAGTGCTGAGCCTTACTCATCTCACCTACACCAGTTTTACTTCAGTGCAATCTCAATGGAGTTACTCCTGATTGACTCAGGCATGCCTTGGAAAGGGATTTCCCCCAAGACTCAGCAAAGGAGAGCAAACAACTCTGCATGATGGTATCCAGGCACTGAGAGCAAAACTCATTCTGGCTGTGCCAGCAGATACAATGCGCAAGTACCCACTGCTCTTGGGCCAAACAGGCCCACATATACAGTCAAAATGCTATATTTTTTTACTGAAAAAAAAACAGGGTTTTCCAACACTACACGTTTCATGAGCTTGGCTCACACTCCTAATATAAATGAATGGTGTGTACAAGTAACATGTTAGGAACCTTTAGGAAAAGGATAGATAATACGACTGATATATAGACAATACTGCTATATAAATCCATGGTATGCCCATCCCTTAAATACTGCCTGCAGTTCTGGTCACCCCATCTCCAAAAAGATGCATTAGAGTTGGAAAAAGTAAAGAGAAGGGCAACTAAAATGATTGGGGTATGGAACAGCTTCTATCTGAGGAGAGATTAAAAAGACTGGGACTGTTCAGATTAGAAAAGAGATGACTCGGGCAATGTAAAAGAGGTTCATAAATCATAATGGTGTGGAGAAAGTGAATAAGGAAGTGTTATTTACCCTTCACATAATACACAAACCAGGCTTCACCCAATGAAATTAATAGTCGGCTGATTTAAAATAAACAAAGGAAGTACTACTTCATACAGTGCACAGTCACCCTGTGGAAATTGTTGCCAGGTAATGTTGTGAACACTAAAAGCATAATTGGCTTAAAAAAGAATTAGATAAGTTCACAGAGAACTGGTCCATCAATGGCTATTAGCCAAGACGGTCAGGGATGCAAGCTCATGCTCTGGGTGTCCTAAACCTCTGACTGCCAGAAAGTGGGACTAGATGACAGAAGATGAAACAAATCGATAATTGCCCTGTTCTGTTCATTCCCTCTGATGCACCTGGAACTGGTCACTGTCAGAAGATCGGACCATTGATCTGATCCAGTATGACCACTCTTACGTTCTTAATGCTCATCATTCTGGTGTGAGATAGAGCTTTGCACACACCATACAACGCAGAGGTTTCACTGACAACTTTTCAATCTTGCTCCCTCCCCTGTATTTTCACTGATGCTGAAGACACACACGTGAACTCCTGACTGGACAACATGTTGATTTTGAATATTATAAAAGGCTTTGGTATGTCTCCCTCCTTCCACTGATCCAGTTCCTAAGCCCCTTCTCCTTTACAGTCTAGCACAAATATAAACACAGCATCAGCAAAAGTGAGAAGTTGCCCCATTACTAGACACCCAGGTTCTGGTTTTTAATCATAGCAGCAAAGCCAGGCAGGAAAGCAATGCCTTGCCTTTGGGACCCTGAGCCTCATAGATAGAAGACATACATTATAATAAGAGAGGAGTCCATGACTAGCTAAATCAAGCCAAAGGAGGTCTGGTTTCTGGAAGAAACGGACTCCCTCAACTGGTTTTTGCAATAGGCCCAAATCACCATAGCATCTGTGACAATTCCGCCTTTACGCCTATGGAGCTGTTGGGTATCGCCCTGACCGTAGAGGCTAGATCTGAAACTACCCCAAGAACATAATCACAGACTTTAAGGTCAGAAGGGACCATTATGATTGTCTAGTCTGACTTCCTGCACAACGCAGGCCAAAGAATCTCACCCACCCACTCCTGTATCAAACCCCTAACCTATGTCTGAGCTACTGAAGTCCTCAAATTGTGGTTTAAAGCCTTCAAGGTCCAGAGAATCCTCCAGCAAGTGACCCGTGCCCCACACTGCAGAGGAAGGCGAAAACCCCCCAAGGCCTCTGCCAATCTGCCCTGGAGGAAAATTCGTTCCCAACCCCAAATATAATGATCAGCTAAACCCCGAGCATGTGGGCAAGACTCACCAGCCAGACACCCAGGAAAGAATTCTCTGTAGTAACTCAGATCCCACCCCATCTAACCTCCCATCACAGGCCATTGGGCATATTTACCGCTAATAGTCAAAGATCAATTCATTGCCAAAATTAGGCTATCCCATCATACCACCCCCTCCATAAATTTATCAAGCTTAGTCTTGAATCCAGATATGTCTTTTGCCCCCACTGCTCCCCTTGGGAGGCTGTTCCAGAACTTCACTCCTCTGATTGTTAGAAACCTTCATCTAATTTCAAGTCTAAACTTCCTGAGGACCAGTTAATATCCATTTGTTCTTGAGTCCACATTGGTTCTGAGATTAAATAATTCCTCTCCCTCCCTGGTATTTATTCCTCCCTTATTATTTGGAGAGCGCAATCATATCTCCCCTCAGCCTTCTTTTGGTGAGGCTAAACAAGCCAAGCTCTTTGAGTCTCCTTTCATAAGACAGGTTTTCCATTCCTCGGATCATCCTAGTAGCCCTTCTCTGTACCTGTTCCAGTTTGAAGTCATCCTTCTTAAACATGGGAGACCAGAACTGCACACAGTATTCCAGATGAGGTCTCACCAGTGCCTTGTATAACGGTACTAACCTCCTTATCTCTACTGGAAATACCTTACCTGATGCATCCTAAAACCGCATTAGCTTTTTTAATGGCCATATCACATTGGCGGCTCAGAGTCATCCTGTGATCAACCAATACTGCGAGGTCCTTCTCCTCCTCTGTTACTTCCAACTGATGTGTCCCCAGTTTATAACTAAAATTCTTGTTATTAATCCCTAAATGCATGACCTTTCACTTTTCACTATTAAATTTCATCCTATTACTATTATTCCCGTTTACAAGGTCATCCAGATCTTCCTGTAGGATATCCTGGTCCTTCTCTGTGTTAGCAATACCTCCCAGCTTTGTGTCATCCGCAAACTTTATTAGCACATTCCCACTTTTTGCGCCAAGGTCAGTAATAAAAAGATTAAATAAGATTGGTCCCAAAACCGATCCCTGAGGAACTCCACTAGTAACCTCCCTCCAACCTGACAGTTCACCTTTCAGTACGACCCCTTGTAGTCTCCCCTTTAACCAGTTCCTTATCCACCTTTCAATTTTCATATTGATCCCCATCTTTTCCAATTTAGCTAATAATTCCCCATGTGGAACCGTATCAAATGTCTTACTGAAATCGAGGTAAATTAGATCCACTGCATTTCCTTTGTCTAAAAAATCTGTTACCTTCTCAAAGAAGGAGATCAGGTTGGTTTGGCACAATCTACCTTTTGTAAAACCACGTTGTATTTTGTCCCAATTACCATTGACCTCAATGTCCTTAACTACTTTCTCCTTCAATTTTTTCCCCAAGATCTTGCATACTACAGATGTCAAACTAACAGGCCTATAGTTACTCGGATCACTTTTTTTTCCTTTCTTAAAAATAGGAACCATGTTAGCAATTCTCCAGTCATACAGTACAACCCCTGAGTTTACAGATTATTAAAAATTCTTGCTAATGGACTTGCAATTTCATGTGCCAGTTCCTTTAATATTCTTCTATGAAGATTATCTGGGCCCCCCGATTTAGTCCCATTAAGCTGTTCGAGTTTGGCTTCTACCTTGGATGTGGTAATATCTACCTCCATATCCTCATTCCCACTTGTCATCCTACCATTATCCCTAAGCTCCTCATTAGCCTCATTAAAGACTGAGGTAAAGTATTTGTTTAGATATTGGGCCATGCCTAGATTATCCTTAACCTCCACTCCATCCTCAGTGTTTAGCGGTCCCACTTCTTTCTTTCTTTCTTTTCTTCTTATTTATATGGCTATAGAACCATTTACTATTGGTTTTAATTCCCTTTGCAAGGTCCAACTCTACATGGCTTTTGGCCTTTCTCACTTTATCCCTACATGTTCTGACCTCAATAAGGTAGCTTTCCTTGCTGATCACTCCCATATTCCACTCCTTGTAGGCTTTCTGCTTTTTCTTAATCACCTCTCTGAGATGCTTGCTCATCCTGCTTGGTCTAAAATTCCTGCCTATGATTTTTTTCCCCTTTCTTGGGATGCAGACTTCTGATAGTTTCTGCAACTTTGCCTTGAAGTAATTCCAGGCCTCCTCCACCTTTAGCTCCACAAGTTCTTCAAGGTCTAAGCTAGAGGCTCACTTCAGCTATTAAAGGCCCCCAAGAAGAAGGACGTTCTATAGTGTGTTATTAAAATAATGGATTTCCAAAAGAGAGAGAGAGAGAGAGAGAGAGAGAGAGAGAGAGGCAAGCTTTCTGTCAAGAAATCCTAATAGTGTTAGGATCCTATATTAATCCTAATATTAAAATATTGTTCCATAAATTAAAAACAATAAAAGCTATGTAAATTATAAAAGGATTAACAGAATTCTATTGGCTTTCAAATCTCTGCAGTCAAAGTGACACCGGCAGACAGGAACGGTAACCCTCAAGAAATATGGACTCCCTAGACAAATGAGACCAAATTCTGCTCTCAGTTATGGTGCAAACCCTCTGTACTGCAGTGGCCTAACAGAGCAGAGTTAGGCATTTGGTGTTTATCACACACACTATTTTATTAAACCTTTTGGGGAGCCTTTCCTTAAGGTGTTTCCAAACAGCACAATGTCCCACTAATGCTCTTTCCAGCCAAAGGGAGATTTTTTGGCACTGGCCACCAGGTGGCACTAACTGATTAGAAAATGAATTCCTCCTTGCTTTCATGGGAAATGAAAGCCTTTGTTGAGTTTGCTTCATGATATTCTATAATCATCAAGATTATAGTCCAAGAACAAAAATCCCAACCCCCCAATAGTGGATGTTTTGGTCTTTGACCTGAATAATTAAGAGAAAACAAGACTTCCCTACACAGTAATTGTTCATTAGTCACGGGATGTGTAAGTGTCCAATAAGTACCAGGCACATGGGAAGTAACGTGAGCTAATTGTCAAATGAGGTATTGTACCTAGGTAATACCAGAACTGAATGAAGAATGTCAGAGATTGTTTTAGTGGATTTTCTTTTGACAATAACTTTTTGGTAACATTTTCAGTGGCCAATGCTTTTTAACAACATACTGCCAGAAGACAGGTTAGTTAAAATATTATTAATAAAGAGTGTGTTTCACTGAAAACATCAGGCTTTCTTGTTCAGCAATTGAGGACAAACAAGAAGAGTGAAAGAACCACAACACCTATACGTCTCACCCCCTCTGCCCACACCTCATACCACCACCATCACACATTGAATATTTTCCACCAGCTCTTTCAAAGGTCCCATATGTGTTTTACTGAGTGAAGCCATCATGAACTCAAGACATAATCCAAATCAACAGCTAATTTATAAGCATCTGTAGCTAGAATTATCTAGGAAACCATCTGGGGGACACACTGTATTCAATAGCAGTCCACAATCCAGAATGTAAGGCTAACAAGAAACAGGAATATTTTGAAGTCTTTCCAAATATAGTGAGTATTCAAACTAAAGAAATAATACTGGCACCCATGTCCCAAAGACTTTGCAATAACTGATAGTGGGCTAATATTTGTCTGTTTTGGGGACTGTTTGGTCTAGTGTTCTTGGTGGTATTGTTTCATTATTAACAACACCCACTTTTATACATTAGGTTTATTACATTGTAATTTAGCTAACCGGTATCTAAAAGATTGCCTAAAACTCGGGGATGAAGTCTGTGGTCACCAATTTCACTCCTCTGGGACAACGGAACTTTCTACAATATGGGTAAAGCTTGTCTTGTGCATGAGACAGAGCTTCCTTGGGGACTGATCCCAGATTGTGGAATGAACTGCCTCAGGAGTTCACAGCCCTCATCTTCTGCTCCAAGTAAAAGGAACATGTCTTTGGCCTTGCCTTCTCTAACATATACAGACAGCTTCATGTGTATATATATTAGATTAAAAATATTCCAAAATAAAACACTCCACTGCATACATCTCCCTCGGGGAGAGAATAAAAGAACAAGCATGTGACAGATATTAGTCACACTGTTGGAAGGAGCTCAGATTCTACAGGAATGAGGATGGCATAAGAATCTATGTGGAATAGAATAACAAGTATTTTTATGAAAAAACAATACAAATTTAATTACAATAACAAACAGGTAAGACTTAGGCCAACCAAAAATATCAGTTCTGTGATACTTTACTTTCTCTTTATGGTCACTTTATTGTTCTCCAGAGAGTCCTTTGTAGCTGCATTTCAGATTTCCAGCACAGCAGCTGGGGAAGTTTCAAATGCCCTCATCCTCTATTTTAATAGATTTGGGTTTTTTAAAGCATGAAAACATTTCTATTTGTATAGAGTTTTGTAAAACCGCAAGACCACCGTCGTGATCAATTGAAGAAAGCCTACATTTGGGGCCTAAATGAATGACGGTGGCTCTTTAAATATTGTATCCTCATAAAATGTAGTGACCAAGAGGAAATGGGAATACCTCAGCAGAATGGACGACCACAGAAAATAGATTCTCATTGGCTGTCAGAATTATCTAATTTTGAACCTGAATTTAATGTAAGCTTTTTATTTAATCTTCAACTCTGACACCGGTAGTCCCACGATCTGGCCCCGCCACAGATGGGGTAGCACAGACAGTGCAGCCTGTGGTGGGTCCCAGGTCACTACCAAAAGCATTGGGATGTTTCATTTACAGAGCCAGAACTGAGCATGTCCAGAGAGAAGGGGTGGATGTGGGGATGAGTACTACATTTGTGTGTTTGATTGTATAACAGTGGGATCTTTTCATGCTCAGAGAAATGAAGTTTCACCAGCTCCATGTACAGCCTGCAGTTTCTCCAGCGGTGACTGTGAGAAGGCAGTATTATTAATTATCACCACAATAGTCAGCTAAGGGATAGAAACATCTGATTTTAGAGACCACATTTTAGTACTTAGTTATAGTGGACATGAAACAAGGATCAGAACGCAGAAATCACCAGCTGCAAGCCTTCAGGTCATGATTTGCTGGCTGAGAGAGAGGGGAAGCCAAAAGGGAGGAGAATTTGGAGAGACCCCCCACTGCTGAGCTGGCCCATGATTTGATGATCATATGGTGTGTATATATACAGAGTTCTGCTGTGTTGAATTCTGCCCCAGTATTTTGTCTGTACCACCAGATGCCTCTAAAGACATCTGCTGATCTGTTCAGAAAATCCTCAAATCAAGGATAATACGATTCAGGGCAATGCCAAGTTGAGGGCCAGGCTTCATCACAGACAGGCAGAAATGACTTACAGGTGTCTCAGAAACAAAACTCCCAGAGAAATCACCTGACACATGATCAGTTCTCATTCTGTATAAATGTCTTACAGGGGTCCCATTCCTACAGGTCTCTTCAGAAGCAAAACATTCCATGGGACACTTTCTGTTCAGGAGACCAACTTGTACCCTGCCATCTCTAAGATACAACAGCTGTGTTATCACCAACACAATGACTTTAGTATATAGTTTAGAATATGTCCTTATATCTGCTATGATAACATTTCATTGCAGTTTTAATACCAGAATTTTTAAATGATATGAACAGCACCTGTATTTCTGATTTCCTAACTCTAGATGGATTCATCCATCTAAAGATTTTGAATAGTGGATCCACCCCCACCAAACTTGCCTGCATTTATCTTAATGAGATTTTGCAAAGTGATGTAATCCAGAGGGAAATACTGAGACAGTCACTGGGTTGAGACCTAACACATCACTAGGGATAATCCAGTTTGACTGAACAACCAGGAGCTAACATGAGTGTCCAGCTGCGAATGCAGATGACTCAACTATCAGAACTAGGCCCGGGATCCCAAATAATAAAAACTGAAGTCAGCTTGATTATTTCAGTGTGTACAGTCTCATCTCAGTAATTTTAGTAAGGGAAATCAGTTGGAGATTTAAATGGAAATAAAATCCTCAGAGCATTTCCAAGCGAGTATTTACCCTTCATGGATGTTCAGATGGGTTAATTTCAATCTCTTGATTAGTTCACAGACCAACTAGATTAAAACAAGTTAATGATGTTTCCACAAAGCTCTCGGAGCTGCTGGGTGGTACTGAAAGGGCCATTTTTCATCCATAACCTTAAGATTCAAGCACAGATACAGAACAAGGAGAGGAGCATTTCTGCAGTTTTGTATGGAACTCTTTGTTGAGAGAGGGCTTGTTAAGGGGCCAGCGAGAAGGATCTTTTCACAGTGGCCAAGGTCACAGTGTGTCCCTGGAATCAGACAGCTGATGTGAAGTCCAGGTCTGGGAGTTTGTGTGCACCGAAGCAACACCTTTAGTTCTTGTCCTTGCGGATGCCCTGACTGAATGTAGGAATGTCACCACAGGGAAGAAAGAGGAACTAAGTTAATTACAGAAAGACTGAACCTGAGCAAACACCCTCCTGCCAAAATCCTCATCCCAAAGAGACTCACAGGGCACTTCAGGGAAAATGATTCATTGTTCTGGCTGATGTTCTCTACCCCTCTCCTTCCCTCCTCAGCAGCCATCTGCCACTTTGTTTGCCGTTCCCCGGGCACATATCCCTCAAGAGGACAAGTTTCCGGCCTCTAGCTGCAGGAGCATTGACTCTACTTTAGTTTGCATGAGTGCACTCTGATTTCCCCAGCACCTTCTTTACCCCCAGGGTAGGGGCTGAACAGGGTCAGCTATGTGGAGCTCAGTATTAAAGGGCCAACAGGTAACCATCTAATGTTCATTACAGAGTCATCAAGCATAATTGTAATGCTCTTTTTCCACGTGTCTATGATCTGGAACAGCCCTCTTTCTTAGGAAGGAGAGTTCTCCCCAGTGTGATTTCACTTCATAACTCTGAAGTAAAATCATAGTTACAGGTACTATAAAATCCTACCCAAAACATCCCTGTGGAGATGGTACATAGTCTCAGTAATTAAACTTCAGACTTCCGAGTACAGCCAAGCTCTGTCATAACTGTGCTGTTTTAAATGTGGGATTTAATAAAATCAAAGCTCATCACAGAAGCTTGAGTTTCAAAGGAATAAAACAATAAGATCTGCATTATGCAACAGGTAAAAAGGTGACTGCTTGCAAATTAGACTCTCGCTTCACCACTGATACTATGCACAACATTTTGATTAAATCACTGACAAATCTGCTTTAGGGCAGAGGAATTTGGAAACATCAGGAAATCAAACTGTGAAGTCTTTGAAAGACGATGATTTATGTGAAAATGTGATGAAGTTAATGGGTTTGGCATCAAAATTTCATGGCATACTCAATTTTGGAGCCAAATCTGATGTCTTGGCAACAAGTACACCTCTACATTCCCTGAACATAGTTAGCTGGGCCCTCTATGTTTTCCAAGTCTGAACGGAATCAAAAGCTTTTATTTTAGCTACATTTCCAAGGATGCGTTTCCCAGGATGTGCATCCATAAGCAGAGACGTGTCTATGCATACACACTGAATAATCATGCAGAACTTCACTTTCCCCTCCTGAGACAGAAAAGAGCAAAGTATTATTAGATTTATGGCTAGTTTGTCGTAGTTTTCACATAATTTTCTTGATGCACTGCAGATTTTTGAACTGGCTGCCACATTCCCTGCTTGTTAGGTATTAAGATTTTAGTCTGATCTCAGCCACACCTTGAATTTCAGTGCAATTTAATCGGTTCCTGGAGTCTTCTGGTTAGCATATCTAGTCTTTCCATCCTGTAATTTGTGGCCTCTCCAGCTAGCTTTGTGAGACAAAGGAAAAGAAAGCCAAGAAAGGGAAGGAACTGGGCCAAATGAGTAACTTACCACATTCTTGTCTCTTTGGAGTATGAAAGGAAGCAGTAGCTATAAGGTGGGCTGATGGCACTCACACTAGGTTCAGTGTTTGTATTGACTATACAGGAACTTATTAAGGGCATCGTGGCCCTTTTTCTTTCCATGACCCCTGTAATGGGGCAGCTGGCCCATTAAATGAAACTGGACTCAACTCTCCTGTTCCAGTCCAGGTGCTCCTAGCTGGACCATTTAAGACAGTGGGGCAGCAGCTGAGGGCTGTAAGAGTCCTGGTGCGAAAGCCACCAGGAAAGTCAGACCAGACTGGTTCAGTCAGGAAGAGCGGGAGATGAGAGGTGCCAAAGTGAGAAGATGTCTCCTGGGAGAGGGCTGAGGGCAGAACAGCAGCAAGAGGGGTTTGCTGGCTGACATTCCCAAGCCAGAGAGCCAGGACTGGAAAGGGCTGAAGGCCAGAGGGGAGCAGAAGGAGATGCCTGCTGGCTCTAAGCTAGAGAGCAGCTGTGGAGCAGTTTACCCACTGGTGTCTTCTTGCCAGAGAGCTGGACGCCAAAGGAACCATGAGAGGGCCAGAGGGAGTGATGGATTCTCCCCTTGCAAAGATGGTCCTAGCAGAGAGGCTGTGGGAGTTCTGCTGTATAGAGTGGAGCTGCATCCCAGAAGGAAGGGCCAGGGTGGCTGTCTTCCTTCTGGGATGCAGAGGGACAGAGGAGGACTGAGAAAGAGCCCAGATATGGTGAGAACAAAGCTGGTTTTTAAAGATTACATGCACGTGTGTGTGTGTGTGAGAGAGAGATGGACTATGTTTTGTGATTGTTGTGTTATAGACTTTTTCACTGTGTTTTGATAAACTATGGATTATGGACTAGGCTATAAGCTCATATGGAGTTACTGGGGACTCAGAAGGGAAACTGAGGTGAGTGGCCACTTGCAGGGCTGCCATGAGGGGGCACCTGGGACAAGGCCACTCATTTACAAACCCTCATATATTCTTTTTTGGTCTCTATTCTCATAGGTATAGTGCTGAAGCACTGCAGAGATCTGTGTCCCACCTGATATGGACTGCTGAGACCCCAACTGTCTATCCTCCCCACAGTAACAAAATGGTCCCAGAGAGTTTGGAAAGTAATGAAGAAATTGCACAATCTTCGAGTCAATAATGATGCTGACCAGATAAGATCACTGTGTGCCCACTTTCGCTAGGAAGGGATATCCCTGATGGCTAAGCCATAAATCTGCATCTTTTGTTTCATGTTTAGCATACATTTTCCTTCTGATTGTTTTGGGTCTGTCAGGACATCAGCACCCCATTGGAGGAATAAAAAATAGTGGAATGGGTACCTGTGGAGTCAGGCATTAGTGCTTAGTTTCAGTATTATGGTTGTTGAATTCATTTTCTCCTCTATGGTTCTACCTTATACCTAATTTCTCTTTCTGATTGCAAACAAATTATTTATATGTATATTGGGACATATACTCCTCAGAATGGGACACAATGTAAGCTTCTCAAGTGACATCTGCTTCAGCACCCTGTGGAATATGCTTGTATTGTGGGTGGCACAGAGCATACAATTTATCAGTGTAAATATCTGAAGATAAGAACATTGTGCCATGGTAGCTGGGATTCCCACTGACCTGATCTCTCTACATTTAGGAGTTTGCAGAACACACAAAACACAAGTCTACATTAAACATCGTAACCTATGCTAGCAGGAGAAGTTTAAATTGTATATCACAGACATAGTGCAGTGCAAATTGTATTCACGATCATACACTTATCCGTAGACCCCTGCAATACCCTGCTAAAGGGGTGAATCAGGACTGAAAAGACACAAACCAGAAAAAAGAAAGAAAAAAAAAAACAGAGCTGATCTCTCTCAGTTCCCTTGCCATAGATTTCTGTATTTAATTTCTTTAATTAAAGAAAAAGAAGAGTCCTCAGTGATGCTGAGTTAGTCCCTAGGCTGTCTAGTCCTGATACAATCTAAACAGAACCTCTGCTGTTCTATTATTGAGAAAGGAGAAATTTATGATCTCAATGGGAAAGAGAGAAACATTTCCAGCTGAATCTGAATGACTCAGACATTTGTCTGTGTGAGGTACTGTTTGATAGACAGATTATCTGCATGAAGTGACAGAACTTGCTCTGTAACACCAAGGAGAATCAAGAGCTACCTGAAGCCAGTGGAGTTACTCCTGATTCACACGAGCGTAATGGAGAGCAGAATTTGACCCTCTATGCCTATTCTGTACTGTACTATCTTTCCAAATTAAGTCTTTCCTGATAGTGGTGTTATAATATTCTGACACTAAAACAAGCATCCCTGGTTTTTAGCCTGATTGCTCAAATGGTGGGTGCCCTTCCTGACGTTGGACAGCAGCCTGCCAGAGCAGAGCAGTTTGCCCAGTGAGGTAGTTACAGCCTATTCATACTGGGCCCTTCAGCCAGGCGCGGCTGTATCTGTGCAGAGTGTATGGCAGGTTACCTCCTCCAGGGCACTGAGGACTGGACGAGTGGAGCCACCTGACCTGAGCACTTGGGCGAGAGTCACACTGCTGCAAATACATCGATCACTCTGCTCACCCAATGAATTCAGTGGAGTGACACTTAATTCCGACAGAGCTTTACATGCATGATGTCACAATGAGCATTATCCCCACTGGTGAAGTGACTTTGTGAGGCCACAGAGCCAGGATCCGAACCCAAGTCCTCCCGACTGCACTCTCGTGCTCTTCCCTCCAGAGCACGCTGCCTCCCAAGACAATCCCCACACTTCATCTACCAGCTTTGGACTCTCTTATTCAATAACAGGGCAAATTTATGGATGAACACGAAGGCCCAGTCAGAAAAGTATTTACTAATTTATCATTATTACTTTGTACTTGGGCTAAGAACTTTTGCCAGATTTTATTTCAGAGAAAATTAAAAGTCTCTCATCACAAACTCCTGAAAATGAACTTCCTAGTGCTAGCACCAAATCGACCTCCATCCCAGCTTTGCTGAGTACCCTCTAACTCCTTTCGTCCCACATGAAGCTGTCAGAGTATTACTGTCCCTTCACTAGACTCCTACCCATTGCAGTCATTAGTAATGTGTACTGGACAGGAAACCGGCTTGCACCCCTGCAAGTGATGTCTGCACACAGACTGTGACTCAATCTCCACTTGTTAGGGTGACAGGTTAGAAAATATCCCTCAGCCCATATTTACAGGACAGAACCTCTCAACTCCAGTGAACATTAGTTACCAGCAAATGGCAACAACACTTGTTAAAAACATGTCAGGTTCTACTTGATGGCACTTTCCTTTCAATTGTAGCCATTGAAGAAGATAATGTACTTCAGGGCAATTCCAGTGCTGCAGAGGTTCCATGGAGCTGCCTGTGTGCAGGGCATACTTCTCTGTACCACTGCAAGACTCCTAAGCAGCTCTTGCCTTAGCTTGCAGAAGTCTGAAAAACAGTTACTGACACTCATCCCAAAACAATCGTTTCTAGTTATTGTTCAGCTGGCAAGAGGGAGAGATGTCAGAATTCTACAATGGAGCGTGCAAGGTCAAAACGAGTTTCAAACCAAAGTCTCCAATGGAGATGAGCAATAGATTATGGGACAAGTTCATCTCAAGTGTCATAGGGCTGAAATCAATGGGGTTCGATCACCAAGTAATTTGACTCAAATATTTTTCAGTGCAGATAACTGAGGGAATGGGAATCTCTCTTATTTTAATAGCTGTTTACATCAGAAAATTTGCACCTGAAAGATGCTTCTGCATGGGGCTCCTTGGTGATAAAATTAAAGTCAGTTCAATAAAAGCTATCTGCATGCAACAGCAATCCACGTCAATCATGTATATAAAACACTTCAAATGCTGAGTAGCTCTTGGGGAAAGACACCTGTAAACTAGGGGAACTGTAAGGGTTCAGAGGTAGTTACTAGATCCCTGTTGGTAGGGGCAGGGAGGCAAGGTAACGGGTGAATTTTGTATCTAGGATAAACTGTGTGGAGAGGGGGACAGGACCAGATACTTTTGGGAAGGTCTGGGATGCCTTTCCGAAGGGTTCCTCAGGTGGGGAAGACTGAGATCACACCAGGCACAAGTGGGGATAGATGGTAAGAGGGGTTGGGACAGGGTGCTTTGGACAGAGGATTTGTCATGGAGAGGTCACAAGACTGTAGGTTAATATCTGCGACGTACATAGACCCCGTCCGGAAAAGCCTGAACACCAAAGGTCTGCACAGACACTGCACTTTGAAACCTCCTGAACCTGTTCCCCAAAATACCTCAAGCAAGAATCCGAAATACCCCAGCCCGGGGAGCAGGCTTTCAAAAGTGCAGTTCCCTAGGGGAGCACAAAATGGGAAAGAGACTGAAGTTTCCAAGACACCTGGGACTTGCTTCCTCTCAATTTTGTAAAATTTGTGTCCAAGTTTATTTTGTGAATTATCAGAAGATACTGTGCCCAGGCCAGGCAGTTTGGACCGAAACAGTGTTACTACGAAGGAGAACTTGGAGGAAGTTATCAAAAGGCACCATTCCCTTAGGTGGGCACTAATTGTATAACTGAACTGCAGGCCCAAATCTCACCATGGGTGCAGATCATGTAGTTCAAGGAGTGAGTGCTCAGTTAGTGCCTGCAATTCATTTTATGGGTACAGAATTTGTGGACGCAAGCTGCACCTGCAGAAAGGGAAGCCCAGGCAGGCCTCAGACTAGCTGGACATAAAACATCTAAATGTGGGGAAATAGCCTCCAGATTGTCCTTTATCCTGCCATGTGTATAGTACGTTTGATATTTAAATAGGCCGAGCCAGATCACTGTCTGCAACAGCTCCCACACTTGGTGTTTCTCCAGGAACATACAGAAAACAAGCCCCCTTCTGCCCAGTGCAGCTGGAAATCCTCAAGTACTCACACATCGGTTTGAGCTGTCCAATGAGTTCCTCTTTCGTCCATTTTGCCCACTCCTTCTTGTCTGTGTTTATTGAGCACAGGATGGGGCCACATGGTTTTCCACAGTCCTCTATGGCAGGTACATTCAGGTAGTGGACCAATACGATGTCAGGGT
Organism: Mauremys reevesii; assembly: GCF_016161935.1. NCBI lineage: Eukaryota > Metazoa > Chordata > Testudines > Geoemydidae > Mauremys > Mauremys reevesii. The sequence goes on along the minus strand of NC_052643.1, from coordinate 19,835,487 downwards.
TCTGTAGGGAGAACAGGAGAACAAAGATTATAAATACCTGGGGCCACTTCTGTCTTCTTTCCCTCTTTGGGGGTAGGTAGCTTTATCTTCACTCTATTATTTATTCAAAATTCAATCTCAGAAAAAAAAGCCAGAATTCATTCCCATTTTGTACATTAATTCCCTGAGACCACAGCCATTCTATATGAGGTTGCAAATGACAACACATGAGATAGAGTTCTTTGCACACAGCAGCCTCCCTCCTGAGTCCCTTTGCTTGCAGTCTCACTGTTATCTTTGTTTGCTTAGTACAAATCCTTTTCAACACACTACAGTATCAACAGCCGCAGACTCCTCCAAACACCAGTCACAACTGCCACCGAACTTGCTTTGGTTTAAGAGGCATGAATCACGTGCTCGATCAAATGCTTTGATCAGTTTAGGTTCACATTAGAGTATTTGAAATATATGGAAATATACACGAGAACATCAATAAGAGCCACACTTTCAGTAAATTTGCAGGAAAATGGAGGGAGAAAGTCAAGGAAACTGACAATATTACACAGTGCCCCTGAGCATAGCTTCCTTTCAGTCAGGCCTGTAATTTCTTGCCTTTTGAAGAATCTTGCATGCTTGTGATGAAAAGATCAAGCAGAAGAAATTTGGAATCAGAATAGAGAACAACTCTGTAGAGCTTCTGTTTAGGAGTTTTTTGAACAACTACAGGGTACCCACTCCTGCAGGTTTGTTTAATGCCCCATCCATTTTCTCAGCTCATATTCTTCCCATAGGAATTGAGGGAAAGAAAGAAAATGCAACCCCTCTTTGATGCACTGCAGTTCTGCCGCAGTGACACAGACTTTCCAACTAGGAAACTTAACAGAATGTTTATTACAATGTGGGTAAATGAATCATCTTAACAACAACACAAACAACCGTTGTAGTTTCCCCACAATGTCCCAGGGAGATTGTACAATAGATAATAACAAGATTGAAAACTTGATTTCTTTCCCTAAAGTCATTTACTCCTAAGTTCACAAACTTTAATGACTACTTTGGAATTATTTATAAAAATAAATAGGATAATGGTCTAATTAAAACTCTAATGTTTCATTAATGCTGTTAGAGACCAGCTCCAAATTGGAGCAGGAACACAAACTGCCACATGTCTGCAAAGGCTGTACTAATGGGAGTCAATTTCCTACTGAACAGAGAAGAAAGAATGAGAGCAACAAATAGACTCCAGTACCAAAATGACAATTTACTAATGAACCTGCCTTGAAAATGGACCATGAAGTAAATAAGCTCTCATCCCTCTGATGGGCAAGAATCTTGCAGGCTTGTGATTTCTTGCAGATGCTCAAGATATCGCACTATTAATTTCCTGACATTTTGCTGAGACAGCAAACAAGAATGCCACCTGTCCAACAGAGTTGGGACTAAGGTCACTACTGCAATTCGTGCAGCCACTGAGAACAGCCCTGTTAAAAGATGACTTTCAGTCACCAATCATCTGTGCCAGATATGAGCCAGTGACATAGTAGTGAAAGTCTCTGTAGTTTACTATCTCTTGTGCTACCCAGGCTTAGAGCTGACTGGAGAAATTTTGACTGAACCATATTCCATCGTAATATGTGGTTTCATTAAAATGGAAGCACTTTGTGAAATTAAGCTAATTCTGGCAAAATTTCATTTGGGAAGAAAAACAGGAAAAATGGGACATATCAACATTTTTTGAATGAAATGTTTCAATTTTTTGTTTTGGAATGACGAATTTTTAAATGCTTTAAAATTTGTGTTATATAGTCAAACTTCCATTGACTTAAACAGGAGCAGACTTCGGTCAATACTGAACACGTCTGAAAAAAATCTCACCCTCAGTCACTAGCTGTGTGCTGACAGGCTGTGTGTCTATCAAGTTATTGGTTGGTGTATGACAAGCCATATCCATGATTACTATCTATGTTTCTGTGTGTGCAACTCTGTTAGGTGGCAGAGATATATTGGCACAGCTGTTAGACTCAAGATTCACATACATCAAGCCATAGTGTCAGGAAAGGGTCATGTGTGATCTGTATTTGCACTGCACGCAGAGTTTGTTTCTCTGTGATATTCACCCCATGTAGCATCACCACTAGAGCATCAAGTACCAGCGAAATCAGACACATCACAAGATGAGAGGGATCCAGCAGGGTACAATGACGCTATGGTGATGACAGCCACATGAGCTACCACTGCAATTCACAACATTCCGGCTTCAGAGAGTATTGGAAGCATGCTGCGGTTGAGCACTCTGGGAAGCTGGAATGTGGGTCAAGGAGGCTTGTTTTTAGAATAATGACAAGTCACCTCAAGACTGGAGGACCTTCAGGTAAGCACTAGGACAGCTGATGAAATGTAGATAAGATATAAATGCACACCAGTGTTTTGGGATCCAAACTACATGCCAATAATTCAGTGAAGGTTTTATCACCAAAGCTCTGCCCTGCAGAACAAGAGCAAAAAGGTCTCTTTAGATAGATAGTGACTGATTCTGATATCTGCTGAATTCAAGCATCTCAGCCTACAAACCTGGTTAATACTTTAATGACCTGCTGCCCAACCAGCTGCTGATTTCAAGGTTTCCGTCTCTTTTGAACATTTGGGGTGATTTTTATCATAAATCACTTGAAGGCAATTTTATGCAGTTAGTTATCAATGGAAAGTTTTACTGGTTTTTCCCTAGGCATTTAGTAGCTATTGAGAGCTGCTCTATCAGCTGTATGTGATAGTTATAACAGTGTCAGTGATCCTCAGATATACTGTTGTGATGGCCATACAACTAACTAGACTAACCTGTCATTTTGAACCAATGACAAATGGGCTGGGAGATGCCACTGAAAGGAATGCAAACAAAATGGACTGTGCATCCTGTTGTGGGATCTTCTTTCTAATGAACAGAGGAATCTCAATCTGTGCCACCAGCTCTTGATGGAGATTAACCTGCCATGAAAGATTAATCACCATCAGGTGCCTATGGACCTGGTTCTTGCTTTCTCTGGTTTTACACCCTACAGAGAGTGAGATCAGAATCAGGCCACAGGGTACGGGGTTTCCTGAAGGAGTGTCTCAGTCTGTTGTCAGCCATCTATCAAAAATCAAACTACAAACAAGGAGCTCTCAGGGCACCACAGATGTCAGGAGAGATACAGGGATGGGATGTTTACCTGGCAGCTCTCTCGGTGACTCTCAGCCTCAAAGAGATGAAGAATCCCTCTGTCACCATATGGAAACTGCTGGGATCCACAAAGTCATAGTGGAGTGGCATCCTCATGCAGCTTCACTGTGCACTGACTCTGCCCCCACATACCCTAGCAGGCTTGACCCAGTTGTTAAATGTGGTCACTGGGTGCCAGGCAAGATGCGGCCCTGTGATCACTGCTCTACCACAGCGTCACCAGCAGAGACAGGAGTTTCCAGCAAACCAAAGGACTCCATGGGAGTTGTATGTGGGAGCCTCGGTGAGCCGCACACAGCTCTCAAGCCACAAGCTAGGTAGCACCGATTTATACAGCTTAAGGAGAACTAAGGGCTGAAGAAAGCGCCCAAGACACGCAATTAACATTCAGCGTTATTATTTATTGTTTTAAATGGCCCTAACTCAGTGATCAAGGCACACGTATAAAACTCAACCTTACAAAATAAATTATTAATAAATGAGAACCTCTTCTCTGTTTAACCCATCTGGGCTTTCCATAAACAGTAATCAATAACTACCTCAATAACCACACTGCCCTCCTAAACCAAATTCTCTCCAAAGTCCCAGAAAACAGATGGAAAGTCAGCAGTCTTGGGGGTCTGACAGACCAAATGGTGGCGAGAGTGAGTCATGCTCCCTTCATGGAGAACATGCTCTCGCCTGCTCCTTTCATGGCTACACCAAGGAAATGTCAGCTCAAGCGGTCCCACCTAATCTCAATTGCTGCAGCATCCCACAAACAGGGGCATCTAGGGCCCAAACCATTTGGGGTTTTAGAGACAGATACACGCACCTGGAAATGAACTGGTAGCCAGAGCAGACTTCAGAATCCAGGTGTAATGTGCTTCCTAAGTTAAGGATCCACTCTTCCTGCCAAGCACAGAGGGAGGGAGACAGCTTTTAGCCACGGGTGCTACCAGGATATCCAGAAACACCAGGAGAGCCAATGAGAGCCTCAGTTTGTGAACACTTGCCATGGATACTTCCCCAATGAAGTCCAGGCTATTTCCTCCAGTTGCTTCCTCAACCTGGAAGCTTTATCAGACTTGTCTGGGTTGAGTCTTGATCAGATAATCCTCCTCCAAGCCCCATTTCATGCACCGAGTGAATCATTCAGCTATCCCAACCAATGGATGAGATGGTGATATGAAACTGGGCATCGACACTATACTGAAGACACCACAGCCCATGTTCCATCATTAATCCTCTTAGTCATGGATTAACATATTGTTATATCAATTACCCCTAGCTAAAGGAATTGATCGGAACAACCACATTTTCCCCAAGACAGCGCCATCTACCATCCAAACTAAGCTTCCTGTTTTCTTTTGGAACAGTGCCATGGCATTTTTCTTGTCTGCAGCAATATCGAAAATATTTGCTCTAATTCCTCAGCTCACTACTAGCAGCAGCATCCTTACCAGATGCACAGGAGAGCCATGTGTCAGTACCGCTGGGATGCTTGAACCTCTTCCACTTTGGATCCTGATTATGTGTGTGGTTAGCTGACTTGCCAGGGAAACAGCACGTCTGAGGCTGCGTAATGAGCGATGTTAGCAGAAAATGCTGGAGAATGTATTGGTTTAGCATGATTTAGTTTTCATAATTACAAGAGACTTGGGATTTGAGAAAATAAAATCCCTTTGAACAATAAACCGTAGCAATCTCAGTGAGTGTTTTATGTGTTCAGATCTTAGACAGCTGGAGGTGGAGAGAGAGTCATGGACCAATGGCAGCTAACACAAGCCACCTACAATCTGCTTAACATACAGCAACTTCAGCTGAACATAAAGTACCATGTTTATTTCATGCCTATGGCTAATTTACCCCTCTTCTGAAACGAATGCCATAGTGGTGCTAGAGAGGTCTCCTCTGACAAGCTTCCATCCAAGTGGGGAGAATTCCACTGGCCTAAAATCCAGCTAGGTTAGAATTAACCCTTTAAGACACTCATGTTTGAGGGGGAAAGCAACAACGACAAAAGGGAATTACAAAAATTAAACCTCAGCAGCTAATCAAATCCTCACCCAAAGCTCCGGAAACTGCAAGGAACAAACCCACCCAAAAGCCAAGTGGCAGAACGACTGTTAAGCCACAAGCATCTATTGGTAATGGCTCATATCTCACAGATAATAGATAAATTCAGGGAAATCAGAAGTGTGCTGAAGAAGAATAATGTCCAAGCAATCTAGGAGATCCTTCCTGTCCCCTGAGTGAAGGAAGACAGAAGATCTGGAAATGAATTGCTGGCTAGGTTAGTGGTGTGTTGTGACGGGTTTTGGTTTTGTTGGTCATTGGTTCACCTTCCCTTCAAGGATATGTTATTCCTTGACTTTAGCAAAGCTTTTCACATGGTCTCCCACAGTATTCTTGCCGGCAAGTTAAAGAAGTCTGGGCTGGAAGAATGGACTATAAGGTGGATAGAAAGCTGGCTAGATCGTCGGGCTCAACAGGTAGTGATCAATGGCTCCATGTCTAGTTGGCAGCTGGTATCAAGCAGAGTGCCCCAAGGGTCGGTCCTGGGGGTGGTTTTGTTCAATATCTTCATTAATGATCTGGAGGATGGCGTGGACTGCAGTCTCAGCAAGTTTGCAGATGACACTAAACTGGGAGGAGTGGTAGATACGCTGGAGGGTAGGGATAGGATACAGAGGGACCTAGATAAATTAGAGGATTGGACCAAAAGAAATGTGATGAGGTTCAACAAGGACAAGTGCAGAGTCCTGCACTTAGGACGGAAGAATCCCATTCACTGCTTCATACTAGGGACCGAGTGGCTGGGCAGCAGTTCTGCAGAAAAAGACCTAGGGGTTACAGTGGATGAGAAACTGGATATGAATCTACAGTGTGCCCTTGTTGCCAAGAAGGCTAATGGCATTTTGGGCTGTATAAGTAGGAACACTGCCCGCAGATCGAGGGACATGATCATTCCCCTCTATTCGGCATTGGTGAGACCTCATCTGGAGTACTGTGTCCAGTTTTGGGCCCCACACTACAAAAAGTATGTGGAAAAATTGGAGAGTCTAGCGAAGGGCAACCAAAATGATTAGGGGGCTGGAGCACATGACTTATGAGGAGAGGCTGAGGGAACTGGGATTGTTTAGTCTGCAGAAGAGAAGAATGGGGGATTTGATAGCTGCTTTCAACTACCTGAAAGGGGGTTCCAAAGAGGATAGATCTAGACTGTTCTCAGTGGTAGCAGATGACAGAACAAGGAGCAATGGTCTCAAGTTGCAGTGGGGGAGGTTTAGGTTGGATACTGGGAAAAACTTTTTCACTAGGAGGGTGGTGAAGCACTGGAATGGGTTACCTAGGGAGGTGGTGGAATCTCCTTCCTTAGAGGTTTTTAAGGTCAGGCTTGACAAAGCCCTGGCTGGGATGATTTAGTTGAGGATTGGTCCTGCTTTGAGCAGGGGTTGGACTAGATGATCTCCTGAGGTCCCTTCCAACCCTGATATTCTATGATTCTATGACATGAAGAGAAGAAATTATTGAATTGAATATACAACAATGTTAGGAGCCTGGGTAATAAACAAGAGGAATTTGAATTGCTCATTTATGAGCATAAATTCAATCTAGTTGCTATTACTGAAAATTGGTGGGATGATGCACTATTGGAATGTTAACATCAATGGTTATAACCTATTTAGGAAGGAGTAAGAGGGCAAAATGGGAAGGGGAGTGGCACTCTATGTCAAAAGTGGCATTACCTGTTTCTGAGTCACTGATAACTCAGAAGAAAATGAACTTGAATGCTTATGGATCAATGTCCTAACAGATAAAGCACAAGCTGGAGCATTAGCCTACACACCTTCAAATCACACTTGGAAACAGGTTAATTGATTCTTTATGCACCTATCATTAATGTGTAGGTAAAAAGCTGTGTGAATATGGGGGACTTCAGTTTGAGGGATATGTGTTGGAGGTGTCATGCAGCCAGTACTAACACATCCTTAGAATTCCTAAAGATTATAAATGACAATTTCCTAACTGAAAAAATGTTATAATCCCCCCTTGTTGGTTGCATCTTCACAGAAAAAAAGGAACTGACCACAGAATGAAAAGTTAGTGATCGCTTAGGTACAAATGATCATTTATAATGTGCAAACAGAATAAAGTCCAAACCACTATATATCTATATCTATATTTGGTGCTTTAAAAGAGCCAATTTCACAAAGCTGAAAACAATTATGAGCCAAATCAGCTAGAAGAAATAAATTAATCAGAAACATGTGAATGATAACTGGGAATTGTTTAAGAACGCTTTACTAGAAGCCCCAAAAGCCATAAATCAAAGAAGAAGACCATATTGGTTAAAAACCTGACCTGGTTCACAGAGGAAGTGATGGCAGCTATACAAAAATAAAATATAACAAATGGAAAAAAGGGAAGTTTATAGTAATGAATATGTCAGAAGTTCAGAATTGTAGAAAATTGATAAGGGAAGCCAAGAGACACAAGAAGAAATCTATGGCCAGCAGAGTTGAGGACAATAAGAAGGAGTTTTTAAAGTATGTTAAGAACAAAATGAATCCTGACAATGGCATTGGTCCATTTCTAGATGGAAATGGTAGAATTATCAATAATAATGCAGAAAAGACAGAAGTGTTCAATAAATATTTCTGTCTTGTATTTGGGAAAAATGCATGATGTAATCATATCATATGAAAACTCTACCCTCTTGCAGGGTCCCAGAGCCCAGGCTCCAGCCTGAGCCCAAACATCTACACTGCAATTAAACAGCCGCTTAGCCCAAGCCCTGCAAGCCTGAGTTAGCTGACACAGGCCAGTTGTGGAATTGCTGTGTAGAGATACCCTATAAGAACCTATATAGGGAAAAATATTTGATTATGAGCTCTTCAATCTAGCAGAGAAAGATATAACACGATCCAATGGCTTGAAGTTGAAGCTAGACAAATTCAGGCTGGAGATAAGGCATACATATTTAACAGTGAGCGTAATTAACCATTTATAAAATTTACCAAGGGTTGTGGAGGATTCTCCATCATAGACAATTTTTAAATCAGGGTTGGATGTTTTTCTTAAAGATATACTCTGGAAATTGTTTTGGGGGAAGTTCTATGGCTTATGTTATACAGGAGGTCAGACTAGATGATCACAATGGTCCCTTCTGGCTTAGGACTCTATGAACCTAGGAGTCTATGAAGGTAAGTGAGAAGCGTTTGTAATGTTGAATGCTGCATGGTAATTTTCCATTGACAGCAATGGGAATGGAGGAGAGACTCTGGTGAAGTGAATGCAACTCGATTTAGAAATAACTTTTGACAAGTCAAAAAGAAGAAGCCATTAGTCTGAGGATGAAAAGGCAACTGAACCAATAGGGGGTTCATACCGTGCACTAGCTGCTAGGAGTGATTGATGTATAGTATAATACTGCATTTATCCCTAATAATTTAATCTGTATTATGGCTGGGAGCTGGAACTACTTTATTGCTACCATCAGAAACTAAATGGCAAGTTTCAGTCATTAGTGAAGTTTAGCTTCCAAGATGTGGCAGGTTTCTTTTTCCCAGAGAAGCTCTTCAGAACCTTGTGTTGAGTAACAAGAAGCTTTGAAACCTGAGTCACTGTCTGTACACTCACGACTTCCTTGTCCTTTCTGAGACAATCCCCTCCCTTCTTCTGCTTCTCCCACATATACTCCAAATTAAACCCAATCAGTTCTCAAGTTGTTAATATCAAGCCAAGGAGCTACATTCTCTTTTGTTTTTCTGTGGTTTACATTGTAAAGTGCTAAATAGCAGTGGCAAGAAGGAATGTGACGAAGACCAGAATCACCACTAGCACCAATGAGACAATGAGAGTGGATGGGCACACGGTGGTTTGGCTCTCTTTGAGCCAAATGAACCATAGATTGTTTATGAAGATGAAAAAATCCCAGGCTCCTCTTCCTTCCAGGACCAAGGGGTTGATTTCTGACCATTTCACTACTTACAAAACTTCAGGAAAACTGTTTTCCACCTGCAGGAAACACACCAGGGTTCAGCCAGAAAAGAGACCTGCCATGTACATCTCAGAAGCCTTACATATAGTCTACAGGGAAATCTTACATAAAACTGTGGCCAGCCATCAATAGGAATTTAGAAGGTTCTAGAAATAGATACATAGCACAGCATATTCGCTGATCTTAATGCTATGTATGTCAGCAACTCCACACAGCTTTCTGCTCAGTGGAGTCACAAAGCCTCTGCCACTTGCCATCTCAGAGCACTAAGTCTGCCTGGCAACTGGGAGCCTTCACACACTGCCGCCGTCTCTGCAGTTCCAGATGGGGGCCCTCTGGGGAAGGGGAAGGGAAGGGTAATTTGTGGCAATATCCCTGGTTTTGTGGTAAAAGCAGGAGCACATTACAAGAAATGGTTAAAAATGCAAAAGGCTGTTAGTTTTGATAAAGAAAAATGCAGCTGCAACATCTGTTTGACTCTTGTTTGCAGCTTCATCAACGCTAAGTGGTCAATAAATCAGACTGGCATGGCGTTACGTTTCTTCAGTAGCTTAGTCATTAATCTAATGCCAGTTCTCATGAAAAATGAAGAAGAAAGGCTTGTGTTATAGTGAAAATGTATACATTATCCAGAAACTAATAATAGCACGTAATGGTGCTGCAGACCTCCCAGCATGGTTGCTGGAGGAGAGGCATAGCCTCCCAATGCTAACCGTTACATACAATTTAAATTAGCAAAGTAAATCAGCGATTGTTTGTTCCACCAGCCCATTTTATGATGGTATTTTTCATATTAGCACTATTTATGCACAATTGCAAAGCTTTTCCTGCACCCAGTGCGGGGGCAAAGGCACATAAAAGAGAGCCACAAAGCCGCAAAAGGGGATGATATATTATGGAACGAAGAAATGATGGGTATTCCAGCACGTCATCGCTTTTCTATCAGAAGCCTGGCAGAGAGGGGAGGGAAATATTTTTTCACCTGCAACAATAGCCCTATGTTTACTTCCCACCAGACAGACTTACAGTTTGGAAGCTCCGTATGAGGGGAGGTCTCCAGTCGTCAGACAGAAAAGGCAATGACCACAACAACGGCAATTTAAAAAAAAAGCTCGAGAAAGGGAAAATCAAAGCTCATCTTTGGGCAGCCCTAGTATGCAACATGTGCAGCTCGTGAGAATGTCAAATACTGAGAGACTGTGCTTCACTCCCCAGCAATGACAATCAGGTCAAGGCTTGGAGCCACACCAGCAGCTGGCTTCTGCATCGCAAATGATCAGGGTTGGTGATAGTTTCTGGGGAAGTAACCTCGGTGTGAGGAGAAAGGTCTGGCATTTCAACCCACCACTAGAATTAGGAAGGGGAATAAATGCTACCTTCTAAGAGGGTGAACACCAGCAGATTTCACCCCAGCCACCTGCAGAAAAAATCCTCTAATCAAAGATAGCATCAGCCTACAGGAACACCAGCCATTTACCTTCATCCTCAATACAAGAGGATGGCACTCCTGTCATTTTAGTCTCTACCAGAAATAATTATTTGTTCCCAGTAGTGCCCATAATCCATGAAGCACTGTGAAAACACAGGAAGTGGTACAGAATTGCTCCTGCTCTGAAGGACTTACAATGTAAAACAGAGACAGACAGACAACGGCAGGTGGAAGGAGCAGTCAGGCAATGAGGGTTACACCCTGATACAGCACTGTCCTATGCTACGGTTATCCTAGTTCATCATCACTCCTTTACCTGGCCGTTTTTAGCCAGTGCATTCCCTACAGGCATTACACTAGACGCGTTCGCTAGGAGCCACTTTAATCCTAGGAGGTTAGTGAGCTTTGTGGACTAGCTCTGTAAGGGTGTTTGTAAAGAGCAATGCAGGACAAAGCACAGAGACAGGCCTGGAAGGAATGGATCCATGGTGTGCCAAGACGAGCATTGCTGGCAGTGAAGACGATGGGGGACAATGCGAAAAAGACAAAAATGGCTAAGCAAGGAGGGGCAATTGTTCTCTAGCTGATTTCACACCAACCTGTTTCTGGGTGCAATCTTGTTCCCACTGACATACAGGGGAGCATTCCTAGGCTCAGTCTATAACATAGGAAATGCCATGGCAGGCAGAGCAATGGTCTGTCTCCACAGGGCCGGCTCCAGGCACCAGCGAAGGAAGCAGGTGCCTGGGGCTGCCAATAGAAAGTCCGTCAGTTGCTGGGGCGACGCGTCCGAGTCTTCAGCGGCAATTCGGCGGTGGGTCCTTCAGTCCCTCTGTTCCTCTTCGGCGGCACATCAGCGGCAGCTCAATTGAGTTTGTCCTTTTTGTCTTTTTTTTTTCCCTTCGCCGCATGGGGCGGCAAAAAAGCTGGAGCCAGCCCTGGTCTCCAGCAGTACAGTATCATAACTCCACCATACCAGGTGCTGCAGAGGATGGCAGTGGCCCAGCACAGTGCATCTCAGTACTACAGGTAGGGAGTATTTCTTCTAGACCTGAGCTGTGATCAGCTTGGATCAGTTATATCATGAAAAGTGAGGATTACAACCCCTCTAGTTTTATTTTAACCAGCACCACTGTAGATTCTATTCTTGTTTTTTTGAACATCTGAGTCTCATCTGAATCTTGTTTCTATTGAGACAAATAGTGACTTGTGCAGCAATAAATCCCACAAATTAATAATTCATCGAATAAAAAGTTCTGGTGCTTTTTAATTATATTCATTGCCCTATCGGACCTGCGATACTGTATTATAGGGAAGGGTAGTTAGCAATCCAGACTGGCTTCTCTATTCCCTTCATTGTTATGGCTCTATCCTACCTCCTATTACTTTCCAAACCAAATAGTCCAGAGGCTTTTAAAGCTCTCCTCATAAAAACACAGCCCCTCCCCTCAGGTGCCTCTAATCATTTTCGTTGCCCTTTTCTGGATCTTTACTATTTTTAAATCATAAATTTTACTTAATGATCTCCTGCACCCAGCATGATCTTCCTCAAGCTTTTACAGCCTAATTCTCTCTTTAAATTCTCTGTTATCAGCATTTAGCCATAATTTGTAAAGCCACTTAGCTTCGACCCGCAGCTTTAATTATGCAGTTGAGTTTGGGGTTTACTCCCTACTGATGTATGGGGTAGAGGAGTGTGGAGGATGCAAATGTAATTTTGGTAACCTGCTAAACCCACTCCTCCCCACCCCTGCAGCATCAGCCCCAGACTCTAGCCCCAGGAAGATCCTGTGGCAATGCTGGGATAGTTAGTTCCGTACTGGAGAGCATTAATCTTGGAAATCCATCATGTGTTAAGTGCCCAATTCTGTGAATCAGGTCACAGGCTGGCCACTGGCCTCCTTCCTCCCCTAGGCCGCAGAATAGTGGGGCATCTTCCCTGTGCTCATGACTGTGACACTGAGGCTAAAATAGCCTCTGCACTTTCTGCACCCCTCTCCCATTGTGCTGCAATGTAGACAGTGCATCCTCTTTACCCTGCCCCCCATCCCTCCTGTGCAAGTGTTCTGCGGAGCTTAGCTCTGTGCCATGCAGACAGTAAGCACACTCTGCGCAGTCTCCCTAAAACTTATCTTACACACAGTAAGTATTGCATTGACTCTGCCGTGAGGAATTCTCCATACCCATGGAGAATAGGGCAGGATTTGCTCCTACATGAACAATGAAACTGTGTGTGTTATTAGATTGCTAGATAGCACCCATGGTTACAGGAACGTGCCCAAGTTCCTGTAACCAAGAAGGGCCCCTCTGCTCTGCTGCTTAGCAAAGTTCAGACCCATTCTTACCTATCAGTGGGAATAAGTTTGTTGATCTCCTGGATATAGACAGAGGTCTTTAGCTGCCCCATGTGGACTAACAAACAGGGTTTTTTTGTGAGGGGCACTCATGCCTCAAAGTCCCTGTGTGTGGTAACAAATATAAACTAAAAACATCATTTGCAAAGCAGGGAACAGACCCTACTAGATCCCAGGGTGCGGACATGTCAAAGAAAAGCTACCACTTCCCATCACCCTGAAAGGGCCAGGCTGTTGGGCAGGGGGAAGCTGTAATAAAGGACATTCAGACGACCAGTTCTCTCACTAAAAGGCTGGTGCAAATGAGCTATTAGGGTTGCCCTTTGTGCACAATGGGTTATTAGGAAATACAATCATTGCTATTTTCAATAGTCTATAAATCCAATGGTTAGAAACGACTCAGAGGTGGAAATTGTTCTATAATTTCTGCCACTTGCTATGAATAACTGAATTCATTTGATCAAGAAGTACAACTTTCTATTCCTTTCACTATCTGTCCGAGTTACTAGAGGGTTTTTTGGCAACAATTCATTTATGAGGTTTGCTTTATATTCCTCAGATCATTCAAAAGGGTGAAAGGTGCAATCAGGTTTCTGCGAAGATTGAAAATATTTCACATACACCACTGTGGTGGTAGGATTAATACCTCCCAGAATGTCACCTGGGAAACACAGCATAAAAAAGGAAAGTTTCTACGGTTTTTGTAGATGGTTATTCTAAAAGGCCTCCTGCAGTTTGGGTGATACAAACACTAAATTGATGGTAGGATACTGCACACAGACATCCTGGCAAAAAATTCCATTATCTTTCAATATATGACACAGACACAGACAGAGTCACATTCTGCCATAATTTCTGGTGGTGTAAATCTGGAGTAAGTCCACTGAAGTCACAACAGTTACTCTGGATTTATAATGGTCTAATCAAAAGTAGAATCTGGGCCACAGACTAGACAGTGCACAAATACACACATACGCTGAAGTAATGGGATTTCTCCTTTCAACTAGCAGAGCGCTGGCTTTGGACAAGATTATTGGTTTGAATCCCAGTATCATCTTTATCCCTGAACTAATTTCTAATTGAGGTCATGCTACTGCTAGCCAACCTGGCAGCTGTAGTATTGGAATATATTAGTCTCTCATGGTAACAATCAAAGCCAAAACATCTCAGGTTTACCTTATAGACACGTACTGGTGCCTGAAATTATTTTGGGCTGAGCACATTTGATGAGAGTGGCTGCAACAACAAAAAGAAAGATAGCCATAACTCAGAGTAGCCACATCCCAGTCATCCATAGCTGAAAGAAGTCAGCTGAGCACCAGAAAAGTGGGAGTGTTCAGAGGCCTGGGAGGAAAGGTAGATGGGGAGGCTCTGCTGTGGTGGAACGCAGAGAAGGGGACTCTGAAGCTGGGTGGGAGATTGGGAACTGAGCGCTTGGAGGGTGTTCCAATGGCTGGGTGGAGTCGGAGGTGTTTGGGAAGTAGACTCAGGGTTTACTGTTGGGGTGGAGGGCTGGATCCTGCATGTGTTATATGCAGCAGGTGCTTGTCAAACTGGGGTAGCAGGAGGGTTCCACAGCTGACAACAGGAAAGATAATTCCTGCTGGCAAGGAAGATCTGGGAGTGGGTGGGCTGCAGAGCATGGGGTGTTATGGGAATGTTGAGCTGCTGGGAAAGGAGTCAGATTAGCTGTTTGTAAATTGGATTTGGGAGGAGAATATACGCCTGTGCATCCATTCTTGGCTTCTAAGGGCTCAATTCATCCCAGAAGCTCTCACGAGCTTCTCTGGCATTACATTCTAGCCAGCACCACCATGAGATTTCTTAATTAAAATCAGACTAAGGATTTAACTTTAGGTTGTAAAGATCTCTGAATTAAAATTCCATCTTGCGTCTCAAATTGCATTAACAGAGAAGGTGGAATCTTATTTTCTTTCAAAAAATTTCTCAGGAGCAAAGGACAACTGGGGTCATCAGAACAGAAAGATATATTAAACATGTAGCTTTAATGTATTAATAAATCTCTAATTATTCACCTCTGTTGGTTTTTTGCAATAATTCGGAGACCAATGAAACAATCTTCCCAGAGACCCATATTAAGGGTGCCCATCTGTGTCACAGAGGCTTCAAGCAGCTCTGAGGAACCAAGGAATCCTGATAAGAGACCGTCTCTTCCTTCCCCAAGTTTGGCAAATAGACTCAGCAGAAAGGAAGATTTGTGGGTTCTCTTCTGTAGGTGGTACTAACCTTAACTGCTTCATTCCTTCTGGTTTTAACACTATCATTGCCTTGGCTGTATCTGTAGCTGCTAGAGCTACATTGTGAAAAGCCACAAAACACCTACAGGGTTTTACAGATTATGAAACCAGTAATTCCAGCATCTGTTTTTGATATTTTTACCCAGAACCCTTGGAGTGTGGCTTTCATGAGCTTATTCTCTGTGTTCTTCAGAAGCTGTAAGCCCAGCTGCTTCATTTCCTGACCTGCCAGGGGCCCTGTGGGTGTGAGATGGCTAAGCCCACCCTGCTGATGCATGTGTGGAATCCCTAGGTTTCTGTGAGCTGCTTTTATTGGGCTCAGAAAAGCAAACATCATGATTATTTACTGAGGCACCATGGGGCGCCTGTGAATGTGACATCTGTGTTAAGTGAGTATCAGTCAGAACAGAGGCCCCCCATTTAGCCCAGAAAAGGTACAGGACACCCACAATGCAAGTTCTGGACTGTGGTTCTCATGACACAGAGAGGCTCCTTTAGGAGTAAGAGGGAAGTTCATGGTCTACAGCCCATTCAATGCTTGGCCCCTCTGATGAGAGCGCAATATGGGGGCCAATTACAGGTGTCCTGAGGAACTAGACTGAGATTTCCAGGTCGTTTCATAAAGGCCACTGAACGTTCACTCACTATCACCAGGGGCAGGTCACCAAATTACGTAGAGACAAAAGGGCATTACCGTGCCTGAGCTACGCAGCCACTGGGCATTTAATGGAGTCTAATATCTCTTTTGCTGTCATTGAGACTCATTTCATTGTCTGTTCATTCCCTCTGGGGCACCTGGCAGTGGCCACTGTCGGCAGGCAGGATACTGGGCTGGATGGACCCTTGGTCTGACCCTGTATGGCTGTTCTTATGTTCTTATAAAAATGTTCAAATTAAACATTTAGGAAATCAAATCTCCTATTTGTATCTCACCAGCTTTACGAAGCTCCTGAGATTAGTGTCCACTAAATTATGACTGTCCATACAACAGAGAAGAAAAAGCTGGAGGGATGAGAGAGGAGTACTAATAGTTTCCACAGCCATTTGCCTCTGGTTTTAATTCCTAAGGATTAAGCGCATGAGAAACTGCAACTGCCTCCCTTTATAACTTTATCTTCCGCTCAGCTAATTATTTATCTCTAACCCAGCTCTTGCTTCTTTACTGCGTGGAGTAACATTTATAGAATATCTGATGTACATTTACTTTGGTTCCCCTTTCATGAATTGTTGGTATTTTCCCTCTCTTGGCTGTTAATGAAAGGTAAGAGAATCCCTTCTCTCACTAAAGCATCCTTCAGTGCAGTGACAGCTCAGTCTGTTGCCATGGAAGTGATTTTGGTACCACAAATAGAGTTCTAAAAGTTCCCTTCATGATCAAACTGCTAGAGGCTCCAAGCTCAGACTACGGACGAAGAATCCTGCATTGCCGTCAAACACAGTGAGTTCACTACAAACAGATTTTAAATATGAATTAGAATAATTAAGGAAATATAACTG